>NC_091286.1:42585733-42926983 GCF_032444005.1 Ranitomeya imitator | reverse complement strand
CCACACTGACACATGCAGGATGTTCGACCAGGAGACCAGGGCTGTATCATTACATCTCATACACTGAGAACTCTGCTTTAAGCTATAGTGGGGGGGTGTTCTTCTTTCCTTTGAGTGTTGCTGCCTTCTTATGATTGGTCACCATTATACAGAGAGAAGTACATGCCCCCAGTGAAAAACATCCATTTGGACATAAGAAAAGTTAACTTATTAGGTGCCAAATACTTTGATTGCTTATATCACCACAACAAAGGGATGAAATTAAAATGAAAACAAAACGTTTTATTCCACTCTGCAGCCACTATTACATTGTGTGCACTGGTGGAAGGTCCTCTTTAAGCATAAAAAAAAATCTTCAATGCCAGGGACAAGTCATGTTTTAAAGATTTTCCTTAGGTAAAACACCTGAGAATCCAGATAATATGGCCTGTTGGGTATACTTGAGGTACAGAATTGAAAAACACTATTTGGGTGCATCATTGGGGTATGATAACAAGCAATTTTGCAGTTACTGATACATATTTTACTACACTCGAAAGCAGAAGTCAATTCTGGGTAATCCATGTTGGACAACTTCACTGCCTTCTCTTTAAAAAGTCACAGGAATAATTAGCATTCTATATATTCTTGTGTTTTTTTGGCCATGCTAAAATTTTCTGATGGGATGAGATAAGAATTTCATGAAGATTTTGGTGTGCAAACTGCGCTAGAATCTGTGTGAAGTTTGATATGTGTGATGAACCTCCCCTAAAGCCAATCATGAGGGTCATTTTGTAAAGCGCACAGAGGTGTAGGAGTCTTACCATCACTGTGGCCAGTGGCATCACTGGATGACTTGCTGTTTTCATTTCCTTTCGAGTCCAGCTGTGGACTTTTCGCTCGATTTTGGAAACACCCAAAGGTCAGGCTGCTCAACCGTTGACCTTCAGCTTGTTTTGGTGTGGAGCATACTGGGGACTTCTTACTTTTTGTATCTAAGAAATACAAGTTATGCATCATGCAATGAAAATACTAATGAATATGATTCAGGGTCTCCATTATCATTTCTCAACCAGCGAGAAATCCCAGATACAATTTCAATGAACAGATCGGAAAACAAGTCAATAAAATACTGTTGGTGCTCCAGTCATATGGTGCACAGTCGAATTACAAAATACATAGCTAGTTACCCACAAGACTGCCACTATTTTTCAGATGCTATCCCCTTACATTTAGGATGGTGCCTAACAGTAGTTTTAGTAAGTGTCATTAGAGTGGCTACTACTATTAGGTCATGCTTACGACGGCATTACAACTTCTCATTGTACTGTATCCTAATACACCATCAAAAGACTTCACTGGGACTTTACGGTACCTGCGTATGCCTCTGATTTAACATGACGGCACATATATGTTTTGTCTGTTAGATTCCAGAGGCCTGCCCAAATGGACGTTGCATGCACCACATATGCCACAATATCTACAGTCGTGGACAAAAGTTTTGAGACTGACACAAATTTGGGTTTTTAAAAAGTTTGTTGCTCCAGTATCTTTAGATGTTTTAGTGGGATGATTCTGTGGTTACTGAAGTACAATTATAACCATTTCATATGTTTTTAAACTTTTATAGACAAATACATCAAGTTTATGGAAGGACTCAAAATTTATAGTGTTGACCCTTATTTTTCAACACTTCTACCCTTCTCTCTGACACCTGGATATCAGCTTCTGGGACAAATCCTGACTCTTGACAGCCCATTCTTGTCTAACCCACTTTTTGAGAATCGACCACAGGCTTTGAATCGGATTGACAACTGAGGAGTTCCCTGGCTAGAGAATCAAAATTTCAATGTTTTGTTCACTGAGCCATTTAGTTATCACTTTTGCCGTGTGACATGGTCTCCATCGTGCTGGAAAAAGCAACATTCGTCACCATGTTGTTCCTTGGTCGTTGGCAGAAGTTGCTTTTGGACATTGTTTAGATCCCATTCTTTATTCATAGCAGGGTTTTTAGACAAAATTGTGAGTGAACCCCTCCATAGATCGGAAGCCCCCATACATGAATGGTCTAAGGATGCTTTACTGTTGGCTGACACCAAACTCATGGTAGTGCTCAGCTTTTCTTCTCCAGACAATCATTTTTTCAAATGTCACAAACAGTTTGAAGGGGCTTCACCAGAGAAAGTAACTTTACCCCAGTCTTCTGCTGTCCAATCCGTGTACTTCTTGTGAGTTGCCCCCAGGGCAGTGGGGTACTCGGTACCGGGTCCGGTCGCAAGGGGGGATGTCACGGTGGCTGCGAGCCAGTCCGTGACCCTGAGCCTCAATGTTAAAGGGGAAAAATGTTCAAAGTTTGTCGTGACGCCACCTGTGGAGTTCGGTCAGTAGTAGGACTGACACTGCATTAAAGGGGTCGCCTGGGGGATGTTGCGGCAGCACAGATGTTACACTTCCCACAGGTGAAGCAGGGTCCCCAGGGGTCTTATGGTGTAGGGCGTAGATGGTATAGCCGGAAGATAAGTGGAGGAGTCAAGTTGTAAGTGTTTACCTGGTTTACTGCAGGTTGCTGGCCACAGTCCAGGGTACCAGGCACGGGTGATGGTGGTCCAGCTGACTCAGGGGCAATAGAGGGTTCCCTTCTCCAGTAGAGGTCCGTGAGCCTTTCCAACTAGCGCCATTAAAGATTAGGTCCCTGCTGCCTGAAGCTTCCTACAGGGTCCGCCAGTTTCCCCCTGTCCTGGGACAGGTACCTGCACTGCGGGCAGTTTGAGCCTTTTTACAGGGACTCTAACATGCCCCGGGCTCCTCAAGTGCTGCTGCATCTCAGGTGTGGTACGGGCAGGTAACGTATAGTGTCATGCCCTCCGGTTCTGCTTTGTGTCCTAGAGTCCCACAAAAGCCTCAGGCTCCCAGTTCCTGGCTACTGCGCTTCAGCTCTGAGGGTGCCCTACCACAGTACCCCTCTGAGCTCTGTTCCTCTCCTGTGCTCCTTCCCTCCTTCCTCAACATTCAACCCTTCCAGGTTATCTGTCCTTCCAGAGGCTGCAGCTCCTTCGTGGCTGCCAGGTTTCTCACGTCTGCTCCAGACGTCCTTCCACTTCAGTTTCTCTCCTAGACTCCCTCTCTGCTTGGTCTCCCTGGACCAACTGCCTAGCTCCTCCTCCAGGTCAGGATACATAAAGCCTAGGGAATCTCCCCTGAATCCGGGTCCTGAACTCCCCCTCCTGGCCTGGATTTGGAATATGTTGTGTGTGGGTGCCTTACCTGGTGAAGAGAACTCCATTGCCTCTGAGCATGACATTACCCTCCCCGATGGAAAAGCAACATCACTGCAGCAACCGGTCACCTGGGGTGCTGCACCTGCAAGTTATTTTATCTGATGAAGAGGGCAGACAAACAAAAACACAGCAATTGTTAAAAACTCCACGTAAGAATGGGTGGTCATTAGGCAGGATTTGGCCCAGAAGCTGATATCTACCGGGGCGATTTACAGAAGTTTTGAAAAGTAAGGGTCAACACTGTAAATATTGAGTCTTTGAATAAACGTGATGTATTTGGCAATAAATGTTTAAAACTTATGAAATGCTGTTAATTGTACTTCAGGAACCATAGAAAACTCTGACTAAAAGACCTAAAGTGACTGAAGCAGCAATCTTTGTGAAAACCAAAATTTGTGTTAGTCTCAAACCTTTGGCCATGACTCTACATGTGGGCAAGGGCCAATGTGAACAAACAAGTTCTCCATGCAATGCTGTGAAGTCATTCCGAACTATTCCCTGAAAACAGAACAGTAGGTGATAGAAAAAGTACAAATATTGTTATTACCTTGTGATCTGGAACGTAGGGAAATAATCTCCTCACTGTAACTTTTGTTGAGAAACCTGAGATTTTGATTCTCAATTTCCAGCTGAATAACGTGCAAAGATTATATAAGAAAATCAATTAGATGGATAAATTACATATGATAGAGATTACATAAATATTATGGAACCGAACAGATACTTAGATTGCTGGTGCAGTTGGTTAAAATTCACCCCGTAGCCACTCAAACAGGATAGTCATGCTGCTCACTGATCCAGCTTTCAGTAGAATAGCTCACCACTCCCTCAAACCTTACACCCATCAACCACACCCAAGAAATAGGTATTTTTTGCAAACCACTCAGAAAATAACTAGAGTGATATGCAGCATAACTTTCAAAACTTTGTTACTGGTAAAGTGCATAGTTAAAGATTTCATAAAAATAAGTCTACCGCTGTCTAAAAGTTCATGCAAGATATATGAGATGATTCATATGAAAAATTAAATAAAATAAAGTTCTTGAGGACTTTGGTATGGGGGATGAGCTGCAGTATTAGCAATAGACAGAGCCACTCATTGTATTGAGCCAATAAGACTTTGTTGATCAGCGCAGGTCTTAGAGGTTGGACCCCTAGTGATAAAACATTGACTAGTATAGGCAATCAATGGTTATATCCTGGGAATCCCCCCATAAAAGAGTTATTTATAAAATTCAAAGTTATCACTTATCCACTGGATAGGGAATAACTTCTGTATTGATGGGTTTATCCACTAGTATCTCCACCGAACGCAAGAATGAGGTTCTGAAGTGTCCCTTTGGAATTGAGTCATTGGTCATTCCATTTATTGTCTATTGTACTGCCAGAGAAAGGAGAGTGCCAAATCAGCCACCGATTGGGCATTTCAGAACCCCGTCCTGAAATTAGTGGGGCTCCTGGAGATCGGACAACCAATGATCCACAAGTTATCACCTGTCACAGTGTCTGATACATGTTGCTGGCCTTTAAAGGCCTCATTCAGATAGGCCATAGTACCTATACAGTGGCATGTAAAAGTTTAGGCCCCCATGGTCAAAATTACTGTTATTGTGAACAGTTAACACTAGGACTACTGGTACAGTCATTTCGACTACTTGCACTTCAGTAGTTCTAGTCGGGGTCACGAGTCCAGTAGTCCTAGTGTTAATCAAGTTTAAGATTACATGATCTCTAAAAGGCCTAAAGTTAGAGATTGCACATTTCCTTTGTAATTTAGGCAAAAAGAAAAATATATATTTTGATCTATTTTAAAAATTACGAAAAGGAAAATTAGTCGATGCAAACGTTTGAGCACCCGGGATGGTTAGTACCTAGTAGCAACCCCTTTTGCAAGTATCACAGCTTGTAAATGGTTTTTGTAGCCAGACAAGTCTTTCAATTCTTTTTTGAGGGATTTTCATCCATTCTTCCGTGGAAAATTCTTCCAGTTCTGCGAGATTCCTGGATCGTCTTGCATGCACTGCTGTTTTGATGTCTAGCCACAGATTTTCAATGATGTTCAGATCAGGGGACTCTGCGGGCCATAGTAAAATCTTCAGCTTTCACCTTTTGAGGTCGTCTATTGTGGATTGTGACGTGTGTTTAGGATCATTATCCATTTGTAGAAGCCTTCCTTAACTTTTTTACAGATAGTGTTACGATATTTACATCAAGAATTTGTTGAAATTTCATTGAATCCATTCTTTCTTCTACCTGTGAAATGTTCCCCATGCCATTGGATGGAACATAACCCCAAAGCATGATTGATCCACCACCCAAGCTATACCCCTTAAGCCCCGAGGGTGGTTTGCACGTTAATGACCGGGCCAATTTTTACAATTCTGACCACTGTCCCTTTATGAAGTTATAACTCTGGAACGCTTTAACGGATCTTGGCGATTCTGACATTGTTTTCTCGTGACATATTGTACTTCATGGTAGTGGTAAAATTTATTCGATATAACTTGCGTTTATTTGTGAAAAAAATGGAAATTTGGCGAAAATGTTGAAAATTTCGCAATTTTCCAACTTTAAATTTTTATGCCTTTAAATCACAGAGATATGTCACGCAAAATACTTAATAACTAACATTTCCCACATGTCTCCTTTACATCAGCACAATTTTGGAACCAAAATTTTTTTTTGTTAGGGAGTTATAAGGGTTAAAGTTGACCAGCAATTTCTCATTTTTACAACACCATTTTTTTTTTAGGGACCACATCTCATTTGAAGTCATTTTGAGGGGTCTATATGATAGAAAATACCCAAGTGTGACACCATTCTAAAAACTGCACCCCTCAAGGTGCTCAAAACCACATTCAAGAAGTTTATTAACCCTTCAGGGGTTTCACAGGAATTTTTGGAATGTTTAAATAAAAATGAATATTTAACTTTTTTTCACACAAAATTTATTTCAGCTCCAATTTGTTTTATTTTACCAAGGGTAACAGGATAAAATGGATGCCAAAAGTTGTTGTACAATCTGTCCTGAGTACGCTGATACCCCATATATGGGTGTAAACCATTGTTTGGGCGTATGGCAGAGCTCGGAAGGGAAGGAGCGCCATTTTACTTTTCAATGCAAAATTGACAGGAATTGAGATAGGACGCCATGTTGCGTTTGGAGAGCCCCTGATGTGCCTAAACATTGAAACACCCCACAAGTGACACCATTTTGGAAAGTAGACACCCTAAGGAACTTATCTAGATGTGTGGTGAGCACTTTGACCCAACAAGTGCTTCACAGAAGTTTATAATGCAGAGCCGTAAAAATAAAAAATCATATTTTTTCACAAAAATTATCTTTTCGCCCCCAATTTTTTATTTTCCCAAGGGTAAGAGAAGAAATTAGTCCACAAAAGTTGTTGTGCAATTTGTCCTGAGTGCGACGATACCCCATATGTGGGGGTCAACCACTTTTTGGGCGCATAGCAGAGCTCGGAAGGGAAGGAGCGCCATTTGACTTTTCAATGCAAAATTGACTGGAATTAAGATGGGACGCCATGTTGGTTTGGAGAGCCCCTGATGTGCCTAAACATTAAAACCCCCCACAAGTGACACCATTTTGGAAACTAGACCCGCTAAGGAACTTATCTAGATGTGTTTTGAGAGCTTTGAACCCCCAAGTGTTTCACTACAGTTTATAACGCAGAGTCGTGAAAATAAAAAAAAACTTTTTTCGCAAAAATTATTTTTTAGCCCCCAGTTTTGTATTTTCACAAGGGTAACAGAATAAATTGGACCCCAAAAGTTGTTGTCCAATTTGTCCTGAGTGCACTGATACCCCATATGTGGGGGGGAACCACTGTTTGGGCGCATGGCAGAGCTCGGAAGGGAAGGAGCGCCATTTGGAATGCAGACTTAGATGGATTGGTCTGCAGGCGTCACGTTCCATTTGCAGAGCCCCTGATGTACCCAAACAGTACAAACCCCCCACAAGTGACCTCATATTGGAAACTAGACCTCCCAAGGAACTTATCTAGATGTGTTGTGAAAACTTTGAACCCCCAAGTGTTTCACTACAGTTTACAACGCAGAGCCGTGAAAATAAAAAATCCTTTTTTTTCCCACAAAAATGATTTTTAGCCACCCAAATTTTTATTTTCCCAAGGATAACAAGAGAACTTGGACCCAAAAAGTTGTTGTCCAATTTGTCTCGAGTATGCTGATACCCCATATGTTGGGGTAAACCCCTGTTTGGGCGCACGGGAGAGCTCGAAAGTGAAGGAGCACTGTTTTACTTTTTCAATGCAGAATTGGCTGGAATTGAGATCGGACGCCATGTCGCGTTTGGAGAGCCCCTGATGTGCCTAAACAGTGGAAACCCCAATTATAACTGAAACCCTAATCCAAACACACCCCTAACCCTAATCCCAACTGTAATCCTAACCACACACCTAACCCTGACACACCCCCAATTCTAATCCCAACCGTAAATGTAATCCAAACCCTAACCCTAGCCCTAACCCTAGCCCTAACCCTAGCCCTAACCCTAACCCTAACCCTAGCCCTAACCCTAATGGGAAAATGGAAATAAATACATTTTTTTTAATTTTATTATTTTTCCCTAAGGCTAGGTTCACATTGTGTTAGGGCAATCCGTTTAGCACTAGCGCTAGAGGATTGAGCTAACGCAATGTCTTTTTAGGTGTCGCGTTTAGTGGTCGCGTTTAGTGGTCGCTCTGGAAGATCGGGGATCGGACCTCGGGCGCGCCGCGGATGCTGCAAGCAGCATCCGAGGCGCGCCACAAAAGAACGGCACCTTGCTAGCGCGAGCCGAAAATGGCACGCTGTAGCGATGCGCTACACCCGAAAATCACATTGCTGTCAATGGGTGCGCTAACGGACCCGTTGCACGGCGATAATTGCGACATTTTCGCCGTGCAACGCTGTCCGTTAGCGTTAACCCATTAACGCAATGTGAACCTAGCCTAACTAAGGGGGTGATGAAGGGGGGTTTGATTTACTTTTATAGCGTTTTTTATATCGGATTTTTATGATTGGCAGCCGTCACACACTAAAAGACGCTTTTTATAGCAAAAAAGTTTTTGCGTCTCCACATTTTGAGACCTATAATTTTTCCATATTTTGGTCCACAGAGTCATGTGAGGTCTTGTTTTTTGCGGGACGAGTTGACGTTTTTATTGATAACATTTTTGGACACGTGACAGTTTTTGATCGCTTTTTATTCTGATTTTTTGTGAGGCAGAATGACCAAAAACCAGCTATTCATTAATTTCTTTTGGGGGAGGCGTTTATACTGTTCTACGTTTGGTAAAATTGATAAAGCAGTTTTATTCTTCGGGTCAGTACGATTATAGCGATATCTCATTTATATCATTTTTTTATGTTTTGGCGCTTTTATACGATAAAAGCTATTTTATAGAAAAAATAATTATTTTGGCATTGCTTTATTCTGAGGACTATAACTTTATTATTTTTTTGGTTATTATGCTATATGGCAGCTCGTTTTTTGCGGGACAAGATGACGTTTTCAGCGGTACTATGGTTATTTATATCCGTCTTTTTGATCGCGTGTTATTCCACTTTTTGTTCGGCGGTATAATAAAGGGCTGTTTTTTGGCTCGTTTTTTTTTTTTTTTCTTACGGTGTTCACTGAAGGGGTTAACTAGTGGGACAGTTTTATAGGTTGGGTCGTTACGGACGCGGCAATACTAAATATGTGTACTTTTATTGTTTTTTTTTTGTTTTTTTAGATAAAGATATGTATTTATGGGAATAATATATATTTTTTTCTTCTTTATTTAGGATTTTTTTTTTTTTACACGTGTGGAAATTTTTTTTTTTACTCTTTCACTTTGTCCCGGGGGGGACATCACAGATCACTGATCTGACAGTGTGCACAGCACTCTGTCAGATTGGTGATCTGACAAACAGCCGGGCAGGATTAGAGCTGCAGCTGCAGCCTGCTCCTGACCCGGAAGTGCTCCCTGCAGGACCCGGATGCAGCCCCGCGGCCATTTTGGATCCGGGGACTGCAGGGAGAAGACGCTCGGTACACGGTGAGTACATCACCGTGTACCGATCGTCTCAGGGAAGCACGCAGGGAGCCCCCTCCCTGCGCGATGCTTCCCTGCACCGCCGGCACACCGCGATCATCTTTGATCGCGGTGTGCCGGGGGTTAATGTGCCGGGAGCGGTCCGTCACCGCTCCTGGCACATAGTGCCGGATGTCAGCTGCGATAGGCAGCTGACACCCGGCCGCGATCGGCCGCGCTCCCCCCCGTGAGCGCGGCCGATCGCTATGACGTACTATCCCGTCGGTGGGAATTAAGGCCCACCCCACCTCGACGGGATAGTACGTCATATGGGATTAAGGGGTTAATGGTTGGCAAGATTTTCTTTTTCTGAAATTCTGTGCCCTTTTTTCTCCACACATACCTTTCATCATTGTGCCCAAAGAGTTATATTTTAACCTCAGCAGTCCACAGGACTTGTTTCCAAAATGCATCAGGCTTGTTAAAATGTTCTTTTGAAAGATGCTGAATTTCATGATGAGAACACAGGAGAGGTTTTCTTCGAATGACTCTTCCATGAAGGTCATATTTATGCAGGTGTCTCTGAACAGTAGAACAATGTACCACAACTCCAGAGTCTGCTAAATCTTTCTGAAGGTCTTTTGAAGTCAAGTGGGTGTTTTGATTTCTCTCTCTAGCAATACTACGAGCAGCTCTCTCTGAAATCTTGCTTGGTCTTCCAGACCTTATCTTGTCCTTCACTGTTCCTGTTAACTGCCATTTCTTAATTATATTTCGAACTGAGGAGGGGGCAACTTGAAAACGCTTTACTATCTTTACAGCCGTATCCTGATTTGTGGGCCTCCACCATTTTAATTTTCACAGTGCTAGGCAGCTGCTTAGAAGAACCCATGGCTACTGAATTTTAGGCACAAGGTTAGAGGAGGCTGGGTTTTTATAAAGTTGAGAAATTTGCATCTCCTGGCATTTCCTAACGATGATAGTGAACAAACCATAACCCTAACAGGTTACTTAAGGTTTGAAACCTTGGTGAAAGTTACCTGAGCATACAAATTCCTCCCATTTTCATTTTTGCAATTTGTAAAATGTAAAAGACGAAAATATATACACTTTTTTTGCTGAAAAGAAACAGGAAATGTGTCATCTTTGATTTTAAGCCTTTAGGAGATCATCTCTTCTTCAACTTGCGTAACTGTTCACAATAACAGTAATTTTGACCAGGGGTGCCCAAACTTTTATATGCCACTGTATTTAATGATCCTTATTTGAGATGTAACATCCAGACCCGACAAATAGTTCTGCTGAACCAAACTTGAGGCATCAAACGAATTTATGGAGAATGGCTGATGTACTCTGTGTCCCAATCCTAATTTATTGTAAAATCCCTAAATATTCTAACCACTCTTTATAATAACCATCAGTCATAAGACAATTTGTTATAGTTATTATTCTAAAACCAACCCCAGATCTTCAGTAAATACTGCAGCTGAGTTGTAAATTTCTAGCACTAAACCATGTAGAAATATTTGACTTAGTTTATATGTTTTACCATCATGTAGAGTTAAAAGGAAGAGTTATCCTGTTACCTACCTCTCGCAGCTTTCCCGTCACCCAGTCTTTAATCTTCGCAGCTTTATCTTCTATGATTTTTGCCTCTTGTATCCGTACTTGTTTCTACGACAGTAAACATAAAGAAGTATCACATTAATAAAACCGCCATTGCTAGGGTAAATCTGAATACACAACATAATGTAGGATAAAATATCAATATACGATAAAGTAAAGCAAAGCCTGTGCAAATATTTTTTGTAGTTTTTTTCGACTCTAATGAGGATGATGATTGCTGTTGTGACTGGGAATCTATGGCCACAGCCATGCCAATGCTTTGGAAACCATTCCCTCTCCACACTGATTTCTGACTGATTTCCGGGAGGTTCTTGAGAGGCTTTAGTTGAGTTTAAGGGATTTGCTAGTTTTTCTGGAGGTCCGCCGGGTCTCCTCTTATTTCAGAAGCCTAACAGATGTTCCAGGAGAATAGATTGTAGGAAATATGTTGTGCAAAAGAAGAGTTTTTGATTCTTTCTGTCCAATTAATGTGTGGAGAGTTTTCTATTTTAGCTCTGCTGTTTCTCCTGAAGGTCTAACCATCTCCTGGACACCAGGACTCTCCACAGGCACTCCACACCTTCTACTACAAAGTTTGCCACAAATTTTCACCCTCTTGGCCAAACCTATTTGAATGGAGATAGGAAGATATCATTTTCAGGTTAGGTCTGCTTCACACCAGCATTCAGAGTTGCATTTTTTGTTCTGTTTTCTGTTAAATCAATTTAAAAACTGTGGAAAATTGACATGTACCATGATGGACACCAACAGCACCATATGGACCCTACTGATTATACCGGGAGGTTGGTTTCCAGGAAATTGGTACTTGCCACACTTTTTCTTCCTATGAAAATGATGGAACTTGCAACTCAGCCAAGTTTGAACCTAACTTTTTCGAGCAGAGGGTCTTTCTACAGCTGCCCACTAGGTATTTTCAAGGTGAGCAAAAACTAAGGATAGCAAAATGTAGGGGAAATTTGACCATAAATTTGACCATACTGTGTCTTTCTTGTCTTCCTCCTTCCTTTTTATCTTTTCTATCTCTTCGTTCACTTAAACTGAGTTTTATCACAGAAAATGATATGTGTTTCATACTTTCAATATAAATGTATCTATAAGATGTAACTGTATACGTTTTTTCGCCATCACTATTAATTCCAGATGTCTCTTGAAGCCAGACAGACACTGGATTTTATTTCATATTGGTCTGTGTTAGCACTCTCCACCTGTTTTACTTTCAATAAAAGTTATTGAACCATAAATATGTGAACTATTACACAAAGACGTGAAGAATGTCCTAATTATTGTCCTCCATTATCTCGACTTGTCAGTTTTGTATCGTACTTGTATTCTACTGTTTCCGATTGTGGTTCACCAATAAACAATGTATTTAGAAAAAAAGGACAAAATATTGATTACAATGTAGGGGGTTTTCACCTGTTCTTCTAGCTCTTGCTCCAAGCACTGGATTATTTCATCCTTCTCCTGTGCTAATACTTCCAGTTCTTGACTCTTCTTGTACCATCTCATCTCGGATTCGCTGGTGTGCACATCGGCAGCTTTTAGCTTTTCTTCCATAATCTGAACCTATATGAAACACATGTGTCTTTAAACCCTTGAATAAAGATGCTGAAGTAGCTCTCCTCTACAAGAAAGACAACTGTATCTATCGTCACACAAGTCAATATCCAACCCATATAAGAGCCTTGAAACCTGACCCAAATTGGCTCATATCCTTACAGAAGGAGAGTACCCCCTCATAGGTAGTGTACTGTATACCTAAAGAAGTACGCAGCTAAAACCTGGATTATTTCTGGATTATATTGTTCAAAGCTTGGATTTATTTTCTAGCCAATATTAAAGGGAACCACTCATGCTGTCTAAATGACTAAATTTCCGCCTGGTATCCTGCATTTCCAGAGAAAATAGACCTTGAAGACCCAACTGTCTCTTCCCAGCATCTCTCTAGGTCAGTGTTCCCCAAGTCCGGTCCTCAAGAGCCACCAACAGGTCATGTTTTAAGGATTTCCTTAGTATTGCACAGGTCATTGAATGCTTGCTTGTCCAGGTGATGCAATTATCACCTGTGCAATACTAAGGAAATCCTCAAAACTTGACCTGTTGGTGGCTCTTGAGGACCGGACTTGGGGAACACTGCTCTAGGTGATTGACAGGTGTCTCCCTTTGTAGATTTGTGAGAGATTTGTCAGTCACTGAAGCAATGCTGGGAAGAACCAGCTGGGAACGGCACCGGACTAGTTTCATCTCTGGCTATAGTCTTTAAAGGACCGTACATTTTCTCTAAAATTTTGAAGTGTTTCATTAAGAAATATACCTGGCGGCAATCGTGCAACCAGGATCTGATTAATTCTGGCCGCAGTTTAAGCAGCATGAAGCAGATCACAAGTTAAATAGTAACCATAATGATACTTATAGGAGCTTGTGAGTCCTTGGCTGAGGAACCGTTACCGAAGAATTAGTTCAAAGATCTAATTCTCCGTGTATTGAGAAGAGAAGTTACATTTTGTAAGCTGCTTCCATATTTCTGGACATTTCTTTTGCCAGGTCTTCCCCATCAATGTTCATCTAATGTTTTTCAATGATTTAATTTGGTTTACAGACATAAAAAATAGCACATAATAATAAAATAAAATAATAAATTTCAATAAAGAAGATTTAATAGAATTGCACCGTTAAACAAGACATCAGGCAGATATCATCACAGAACGAACTGTCCATCAACAACCCTGTTTCCCGTGGGTTGATATTTTCCTGAAGATTGACAGTTCGGACTAGAGGCATGGTCGGGCATTATTTTTTATTGTAAATCCACTGAGGCATGAAAAAAAAGAGAAAACCTACGCTATCTCTTAATCCCCAAGGTATCTACTATTAGTTTATGTGAAAAGATTAACAAGAATTAGTATTTCATTCCTTACTAACTCCTATGGTAATGAAACTAACATTGTGGGTTACTTATTTTCGATTGAAGGGTCTATGAAAGATGCTCAATACTATGGTCAGCAGTGAAGCTGACCAAGACATATTAGAAAACGGAAGCTTAAAAGTAAAATTCCAGTGTTCCCCCGGACATCTGTCAGGGTGTCAATAGATATGTCTGGAGGCTTTATATCTGTTTTGTAGAATCTCATAGTAGTAATACTAAATATGTCCTTTTAAAGTCATAGTGAGCGTCCATTGCATGTGTTGCCTGTCCTGTGACATTCCTCAAACGAGCATTTAATTGTTTATCTGTAGAGAGAAGTTTACAGAGATCGACTATTTGGACTAAGAAAAGACATTCATTGTCCGAGGAGCTGTCAGCAATGGCATGAGAAGGGACAGATTGCCACTACTTTGTGGCCGAATTTCGTCAATGAATATGGACTTTTTTGTATTTATTTTCTCTAATTTTTGTTGTTTTTTATTCTCCCAATTCATTATTTGTGATGCACCAATTCTGTGCCATTTCGAAAGCTCTTTCCCACTTTTCATTTTGTTAATTAGTGTGGTCGTAGCTGCAAGTTCTAGATGTCTTCATTTCATTTGTTACTCAAGTCTTTTCTTGTGCCAGTGTATTCCACTAGCGTATTTTTAGAAGTCTTCACTTTTACGCGGTTGAAGACTACCGTAATAAGTCACATTTTAAAATATTGTACAACTTTAAACTGAATTTGAGCAGAATTCATCAACTATCGTGCAGAATGTTGATGAATTTAGCACATAATCTGACACGGCAAAGAGAGAGACAAGACAAAAAAATGACTTACAAAAACCCACGCAAATGATGAATCCGGGACTGTGATTTTAGACAATTTTCCAACCCTTCTTCATTGTTGAGAGATAATCTAAATTTTTAGAATATTATATTCCTTAAACAACCTCCACAGGATGAGTGATAAAATTTGGGGTACAGTCTTAAAGACACCCACAATCACAAAACTGTGCCAGTGCTCTGGTGGTCTCACCATCAGCCACATAACAGCTGAGAACACCGATTGACTGCTACAGGCAGGAAACAGATGGGTGGGATGTGGGATGGCATCCCGTTCATTAGCCACCTAAACATTGGAGTCATAAATGCACACGTGGCCATATAGGCCGGTGATATGTTATATCGGAGATGTCATCACCTCTGGTTCCGGCAGAGACAATAGGAGAAACTAGGGATCGGAATAGTAAGTAATGGATATTACTTTATTTTGTAATGAACCCCTTAGGGCATATTTTTGATCCGAGTGCGTTCCGAAAAAAAACATCTGATCCCATTCCGACCAATGTTACTCTATGTGGCTGTGAATATGTCTAACTTTTTCCACAAATCGAGTTGGTCCAAGGAAACGTTCATAGCATGCCCGAGTTGGATCCAATTATCGGCCATGACTCCGCTCACCGTCTCACAGAATGGACAAAATGGGGACATTTTTTTTCCATCTTCTCCTCATGTGAGAATATCAGATCCCACTGTGATCACGCTCTGCATCTTTGGCCTGTTCTCTCGACTGAGAGAAAATATACTGGTTTGACCCAGCCCCAGCCTTAGAGGGGGTGATGTGACTATAGACCTTATGTCTTACAGCCAGAATTCTTCTTTAACGGATCATTCAGATGTCTGTGCAAATCGGTCCTCAATGCATGGACTGGCCGCGGGTCTTCCGACACGTCAGGGTCTTCTGACACATGCCTGATGGTTTCATGTATTTCTATGGGCCGGTCACGATTGGGTCGGGAGAGCAGCGGCTAGTCTGTGCATTTCGGTCCAATCTCAGAATGATTTGCACGGACGTCTGGATCATTGAATAATCCTAGGAAAAGTTTTCACCCAGTCTCTGATTTCATTCATGTGAAATAATCCTCTGAATATTCAATGGGGACGACATTGTGATGTTAAATGCTTCCAACTGACTGCCTTACATTAGGTGTGAGGTCACCTGGCTACATCAGGAAGCCTCATCACTCTTTAAATGTTCATCAGGGGCCACTTATTCCCATTACAATTAGTCATGGGGGTGAAGCATCTGCTGTCCATGTGTACTGTGCTCAGAAGACTTTACCTTCAACAACATCGCGGGGTTAGAACAAGGTGACGGAGCTTCTCCATTAATGTGCAACACATACGAAAATTGTATCCTGAGCGGCGGGTCATGAGGACTGTGTCACGAAAACACTGCTCAAACATTAACTAACACCCATTAAATAACATACGGAAAATCACTCTGACAATGCCAAATCCTCCTGAAGTGCCCACCTGCAAATAACTTGGAATTTACATAAAGAAAACATGGCGTTTTACTTTTTTTAAAAAATGTCTCGCTTGCCGTAAATATATAATTTTACCTGGTGTAAATGCCGCTGATCTCCTGAATCCAGCATCAATTTTCTTTTGTTCCTGCGCTTCGCCATTACTAAGATATGGCCCCCCACTTCCCTGTATGTAAACCTAGTATTTATAGCCAAATAGGTTTGGTCCTCAACTTTTCGCTATGTGAGTCCTCTTAAAGAAAGCAGCATGATGTAGGGACAGAGACCCTGATTCCAGTGATGTGTCACTTTGTGGTCTGCATGCTGTCATTTAGATAAAATCACTGTTTGATGCAGATCTAGCGGAGTTCTGTATAACCCCGCCCACACCACTGATTGGCAGACTTCTGTGTACACTGTACAATCACTGGTGGGGGCGGAGTTACACACAGCAGTTGACTAGGAGGCATGAGACACCTAGTCCTGTAGTGATAATCTCCTGCTAATAAAACACTGATTTAATTGAAACAGCTACACCCAGACTAGTAAGTAACACATTGCTGGAATCAGAGTGTCTGCCCCTACATCATGCTGCTCTCAGATTACGCAGCAAAAATCCTGTTCACAGTTTCCTCTTAACATGTCCCTCTAAGCATATTCCTGCAGTTGTATACTCCAAATCTTAGTACCTACAAAAAGTGAACCAAGGAAAGACAACTGGGGAATAAATAACAGGGTTATGAGCCCCCAAGTTTAATTGATCTGCATGGGGAGAGGAGGCAAAGCTCGTCAGGTCCGATCCCTCCAAAAATCAACTGTAGCAAGTACTGCTGGAATAGTGTCAGAATACACAGTTTAGCTTAACTTCTAGAAATTACATAAAGTTGTCAAATAAGTTATGGAATATTTTAAAGGAAAGGTTACATTGGTCACTGAGGTCAAATTATGTCTTTCCTGTAGGGGGCATACCCAACATGCAAACTAAAACCTTTACTGACTTATCCTCCTAGTGGAAATATAAACATTATTAGATATTAGCATGGTAGTTAGCTAAGATCTAATTACTATACTTTACATTACTAACGACTGTTTAGCTCCAGACCTTTAATTAACCGCTACCGCAAAATATCCAGAGGAAGTTCCTCCATCTGCATCTCATCTCAAAATGACTAGGGCCTGGGAGTTCACATAAAGCCGCCGTTTGATCATTCATCTGTCCATCCTTCCTTTCTATGCACCTTATTCTTTGTTATGGTGAAGCTTAATCTTGGCCTGGTGTGATTCACAGATTTCCCACAAAGAACTTACATGACATTGTCCATTTTGTGCCACCAATTTGCATAAAACCCACAATCTTATTCACACATAAAAATGCAAAAACTGTTATTGTACACAGTGTCAACGCAGAACTCGATACCATGGGGTTAAGGAAAATGGGCAGCACGGTGGCTCAGTGGTTAAGCACTGCAGCCTTTTAGAACTGGGGTCCTGGGTTCAAATCCCACTAACGAGAACATCTCCAAGGAGTTTGTATGTTCTCCCCTTGTGGGTTTCCTACGGCTTCTCCTGTTTCCTCCCACACTCCAAAGACATACTGATAAAGAATGTAGATTGTGAGCCCCAATGGGGACAGTGATAATGTCTGTAAAGATCTGCAGAAGTGAATAAAATAAATAAATTACATTATAATTTTATAACACTGTGGCTTGTGATTGGATGATTAGTCAGATAACTTGAACGTCATCAGAGAAACATCCAATCTTGTAACATTCTGCTCCTTGGTTTGTGCTGGATCCAGAAGGTGATGGTAAGTGAGTATGTGGAGCTTTGGGATGTGGGGGGTGCTGGCCCTCATTAAGAAGATCAGTCGTGCAATGCTTGATGGGAGAATAACATGTATATTAGCTTTATCCCATAATTTCTCAGTTGGTTTCACAACTAGAACCCCCAACCCTGCAAGTCTACGTGCTAACCACTAAGCCACAGTGCTACCCAACCTGTTTGGATCCACTACGAAAAGATGAGAGGAACTTTCTCTGGTCACTGGGTTAATCTGGATAACATTCTATTACCCTTTCTTTGTTCCCTTGTCATTTCCTTCTCATATACAGCACACATAGAGATGAGGATATCCTGCTCCCCTGTCTTTCTTTAGTACACCCTCAGAAGCAATAACAAGAAGAACATTACAGTGTAGCTGTGAATCCAGCACTGGCATAACATTAAAAAGTAGCACACCATCTCTGTGTGTTTCTCCAGCACACTGTCCAGTCCCCTTTCCATAAACTTTTGTTGGTAACATGTAATTTGGTCCTTCAGCGAGATGAGTTCAATTTATCTCTCGAGACAGATTCTAGCAGTACCCTTAAATTAACAATCAGTTCTGGAGTTGAGGAAAGAAGTGGCTCATGTACTGCTGCTGCAGTGCAGTATAGCGCAACCTCCACCAGGGGATGCTGGTGAGGGAAGAGAGGTTGCAGAGAAGGTTAACCCCAGCATGACCAGACTGGGGAGAGAGTAACATGAAACAAACCCCGGCCTGGATCATGACAGCTCAGAATTGGAGAAAGGAGAATATTTCTGTTACAGGATATATTACAACGTTTCTTGTAATATTAATGTATGCAGTGTTTGCTGAAACAGTGACTCTTTAAGCTGTTAAGATGCTTCAAGTATTCAGAATTTAATGAGAAACGAATACTTGGCAATAGATCACAAATCGAAAATTAGGATAACTTACTCTCACCATACATTTGTTGTTGAAGTTGTGCATATTTCTATAGCGCCAAGTAAAACTTTGCAATTTATACCCATAATTCATTAATTTTATAGAGTCTGTACAGCAGGAGAGTCATGGCAATAATACAGTCCTGCAGAGATGATTATTTACTGCATTGAAAAGGCCCATGACAGCCTCCCCAGATCTGTCAGCAGCTCAGCTCTCATCTGTCAAAACAATGGAAATTTGCCCAGCTGCCCCCAATACTCTTTCATAAATTGTCAATCACAAGTAATTAAGGGGCAATTCCATGCACAGTTGGTATTATCGGTGATACAGTTATCTTTTGGGGGGCTAAGTGGTAAAAACACTTCTAAAAACAAACAGTTATAAATGCTCTTCATTTAGTGGGAAATTAACTTTTTCTGGAACAATCACAAACTGTTAAACTTCCTTAAAGGAGTATTCCGGTTTCAGAAAACCCCTGTTCCTGCTGCAGCTCCGGTCCGCCACAGCTGGAGCGATGTAGTGATGCAATTGCCCCTGCTGAATTCTCAGATGCACAGGCTCAATGATGGAAGATAGAGCAGTCTGCTTCCTGTTTCATCATTGATTTCACCGGTATCCGTATCTCGAGGATACAGATACAAGCAAAAATAAGTCGCCGGACAGAGGGCAGCCATATGGTGTGGAATACCACTGCATAAAACCTTTTGGCTGTCCAAGTCCACGGTTTGCACCAGAACAGCCAAAGGGTGCACTTTGCCCATGTCTGCTCTAGAGGATCCTACAGGTCATAATGGTCAAAAGTAGTGTTGAGCGATACCGTCCGATACTTGAAAGTATCGGTATCGGATAGTATCGGCCGATACCCGAAAAATATCGGATATCGCCGATACCGATATCCGATACCAATACAAGTCAATGGGACATCAAGTATCGGAAGGTATTCTCATGGTTCCCAGGGTCTGAAGGAGAGGAAACTCTCCTTCAGGCCCTGGGATCCATAGGGATGTGTAAAATAAAGAATTAAAATAAAAAATATTGATATGCTCACCTCTCCGGCGGCCCCTGGACTTCACGCTGCTAATCGGGAGGCTTCTTTGTTTAAAAAGCGCGCCTTTCGGACCTGTGAATGACGTCCCGGCTTCTGATTGGCCGCGTGCCGCCCATGTGACCGGCACGCGGCCAATCAGAAGCCGCGACGTCATTCTCATTCACAAAACTGCTAATTCTAGGAATTGAGGACCTGCGAATGACGTCGCGGCCTCTGATTGGTCGCGTGCCAGTCACATGGGCGGCACGCGACCAATCAGAAGCCGGGACGTCATTCACAGGTCCGAAAGGCGCGCTTTTTAAACAAAGAAGCCTCCCGGTTAGCAGTGTGAAGTCCAGGGGCCGCCGGAGAGGTGAGCATATCAATATTTTTTATTTTAATTCTTTATTTTACACATCCCTATTGATTCGATACCGATACCCGATATCACAAAAATATCGGATCTCGGTATCGGAATTCCGATACCGCAAGTATCGGCCGATACCCGATACTTGCGGTATCGGAATGCTCAACACTAGTCAAAAGTAAACAATCTAGTCACTTTTCCAGTTCTCTTTCACTCTCAAAGTGGAGCTGACTTATTGCTAGCAAAACAAGTACCACCATGTTGTTCCTCAACCAGAAAACTTTGGCCAAAAACACTTGAATGTTTCTTCCTCCCATGGTTTGGAAGAAAGAAGAAACCAAGTTAGACGTAGAGCCGCAGCTTCACTACCAACCTCTCAGAACAGCTGCCTAGTACTGACATATTGTACAAAAAGTGACTTCATTTTTGCTCAAAAAATGCATCTAAAAACAAGATAGAACTGCATTCCCTGTCCCTCTCATCTGTGCAATGTTGGCCATGAAGAATATTAGACACATATTCCTGTTGATCCCTCCCATATAATTTAATAACAGATAATTAAAAATTGTATTTTTAAACAGCTATTTAGTACCTTCGACCAATAGGTGACAACATTGCTCCATTAAAAGCAGCCAATCACCCCAGCACCTCATCCATACAAGAAAATGTTTCCCGTAAATTGGCAACCAAAAATAAGCTTAAATTAATTATGTGACAGTGACACTAACTTTTACAAGGGCGTGTGTTTCCATGTAAGCTGGTGATGACTTTCCGTTTGGCATATCCCTTCTGTTTGCATCAAATGAGACAACATTTTCCAGGACAAGAACTTTTGCAAATTTTGTAGAATAAGTCATAATAATGAGTCAAGTATCACCTTGCCACAGAAACTAAAATAAAAATCTCAATGGAAATGTGAAAAAGCCTTAAATTACATAACAGAAAAAAGTTATCAAAATAGTGTCACCTACCAGTATTTTATTAAAGGGAACCTGACAGCTGATACATGCTGCTTGATCCACAGGCAGGTATGTTTGAGTCTGAAACAATGCAGCTTTTCAGGCAAAAATACAGTTTAAGAGAAGTCGAGGATCAAATCGCACAAGAGACTAGTTTGACTGTTGGGTTCCCAGCGTTTTCTCCCAGCCCACTGCCTTGGAGTGACAGGTCTCTCCCTATATGTGCCCACACGGAAAGTTCCATCACTTCAAATCTGAGTCAAAATAATATTTAGTGTGACTGCAGTTTGCCTTCAAAACACCAAAGCATCAATTCTTCTAGGTACATTTGTACTTGGATAACGTTTTTGAAGGAATCCGACAGGGAGGTTTTTCCAAACATCTCGGAGAACTCACCACAGATCTTCTGTGAATGTGGTTTGTGCAAATCCTTCTGTCTCTTCATGTTATACCATATTGACACAATAATGCTTAGATCAGGGCTTTGTGGGGGCCATATCAACACTTCCAGGACTTTTCTTTTCAGTTAAAAGAGTTCTTATTGACACTGGCTGTATGTTTGTGAGACTCGGTACCGGGTCCGGTTGCAAGGGGGATGTCACGGTGGCTGTGACCCAGTCCGTGGCCCTGGGCCTCCACGATAAAGGGGAAAATGTTCAAAGTTTGTTGTGATGCCACCTGTGGTGCTCGGTCAGTAGTGGGACCGACGCTGCATTGAAGGGGTCCCCTGGGGGATGTTGCGACAGCACAGATGTTGCACTTCCCACAGGTGAATCAGGGTCCCCAGGGGTCCTATGGTGTAGGGCGTGGATGGTATAGCCGGCCAATAAATGGAGGAGACAAGCTTTAACTCTTTACCTGGTTAACTGTAGGTTGCTGGCCACACTACAGGGTACCAGGCATGGATGATGGTGGTCCGGCCAGATCAGAGGCAATGGAGAGTTCCCTTGTTCCAGTAGAGATCCGTGAGCCTTTCCAACTTGCGCCGCTAAAGGTGAGGTCCCTGCTGCCTGAAGCTTCCTACAGGGTCCTCCAGTTTCCCCCTGTCCTGGGACAGGTACCTGCACGACGGGCAGCTTGAGCCTTTTTACAGGGACTCTATCATGCCCCAGGCTCCTTAGTTGCTGCTGCGTCTGAGGCGTGGTGCGGGCAGTTAACGTGTAGTGTTGTGCCCTCCTGTTCTGCTCTGTGTCCTAGAGTCCCACAAAAGCCTCAGGCTCCCAGTTCTTGGTACTGCGCTTCAGCTCTGAGGGTGTCCTGCCACATTTCCCCTCTGAGCTCTGTTCCTCTCCTGTGCTCCTTCCCTTCCGGCTACTCCACATTCAACCCTTCCAGGTTATCTGTCCTTCCAGAGGCTGCAGCTCCCTCATGACTGCCAGGCCTCTCTGTCTGCACTCAGTTCCAGACTTCCTTCTACTTCAGTCTCTCCCAGACTATTCTGCTTGGTCTCCCTGGGCCAACTGACCAGCTCCTCCAGGTCAGGATACATATAGCATTGGGAAGCTCTGAGCTCCCCCTCCTGGCCTGGATTTGGAATATGTTGTGTGTGGGTGCCTTACCTGGTGAAGAGAACTCATTTGCCTCTGAGCATGACATTACCTTCCCTGAAGGAAAAGCAACATCACTGCAGCAACCGATCACCTGGGGTGCTGCATTGGAGTCATTGCCCAGATGCAGAATTAATTTGAAGCTAATCAAACAACTCCCTGATGGTATGACATGATAGATAAGTATCTGCCTGTATTTCTCAGCATTGAGGACACCATTTTTCCTGACCAAATCCCCAACTCAATTTGCTGAAATAGAGCCCAAACATTCAAGGAACCATGATAAAGCTTCCCTGCTACCTGCAGACACTCATTATTGAACTGTTATCCAGCCCTTAGGCACACATCAATCCAGAGCTCCTGCTGACATTTATCTATATCAAAGTCCTAATTTTTTGTGCATAGTTGAATCACTTGACCTTATGTCTAAGTTGAAAATATGTTT
Organism: Ranitomeya imitator; assembly: GCF_032444005.1. Lineage (NCBI taxonomy): Eukaryota > Metazoa > Chordata > Amphibia > Anura > Dendrobatidae > Ranitomeya > Ranitomeya imitator. Next base: position 42,903,769 of record NC_091286.1, on the reverse strand, counting down.
TTGGGCCACAATTATTCCATGACGACCACTTTTGCATAGACTTCTCCAAACAGTAGATAGATTTAACTGGGGTCCACAAGTTGATGCCAGTTCTGAGCTGATGGAACTGCTGGACGTCTTCTGATTTCGAAGTGACGTAATCATGATGTGTCTTTCATCTGCTGCACTTAGTTTCCTTGTACAACCACTGCTTCTACGCAGCTCAACATTGCCCATTTTTTGTGATCCTCAATGCTGAGAATTACAGGCAGATACTCCCCAAACATACAGCCAAAGTCGTTAAAAAGAACCTGTCTCACCAGTTTTGGCCGATATACAGTATGGTATGTTACGGCCATCACCTTTCAGGGCTGATATACAGCATTATAGAATGCTGTATATCATCCCTGAAAGGTGAAGGTCGTACCTTATATCAGCCAAAACTGGTGACCGGTTCCCTTTAAGATCTATCTTCAGGGTAAAGAAGATTAGGAAGTCCTGAAAGTGATGATCCAGCCCCCCACAGAGCCTTGATATTAGCATAATTAAGTATGTCTGGGATTACATAAAGAGTTAAGGTACCGTCACACTAAGCGACGCTGCAGCGATACCGACAACGATGTCGATCGCTGCAGCGTCGCTGTTTGGTCACTGGAGAGCTGTCACACAGACAGCTCTCCAGCGACCAACGATCCTGAGGTCCCCCGGGTAACCAGGATAAACATCGGGTTACTAAGCGCAGGGCCGCGCTTAGTAACCCGATGTTTACCCTGGTTACCGTTGTAAATGTAAAAAAACAAACACTACATACTTACATTCCCGGTGTCTGGTCAGGTCCCTTGCCTTCAGCTTCCCGCACTGACTGAGCGCCGGCCGTAAAGTACAGCGGTGACGTCACCGCTGTGCTTTACGGCTGGCCGGCGCTCACCAGTCAGTGCGGGAAGCTGACGGCGGGGGACATGACCAGACACATCGGGAATGTAAGTATGTAGTGTTTGTTTTTTTACATTTACAACGGTAACCAGGGTAAACATCGGGTTACTAAGCGCGGCCCTGCGCTTAGTAACCCGATATTTACCCTGGTTACCAGTGAAGACATCGCTGGATCGGCATCACACACGCCGATTCAGCGATGTCAGCGGGAGATCCAGCGACAAAATAAAGTGCTGGACTTTCCCCAGCGACCAACGATCTCCCAGCAGGGGCCTGATCGTTGGTCGCTGTCACACACAACGATTTTGTTAACGATATCGTTGCTACGTCACAAAAAGCAACGATATCGTTAACGATATCGTTATGTGTGACGGTACCTTTAGAAGAATTTTCACAAGCCTACAATAATCTACAATAATAAAGTTGTCATATCTCATTGGACATTTATTCACATGGGTGTACACACCAAGAAGACTGTAGACTAATGAAAAGGGAGAAGGAGGTGGAAAGTGTGAATAAATAAAATTTAACCTTTATTTAAATTATTATAAAAATTATAAAACTCACATACATCCATGACAGATGTATATAAGGTCACAGCTATAAAGCGTGCAATCACAGCTGTGCCACACTAGGCGTGAAATAATATATATTCAATTAGAATACCTGACCGCAGTCCTTTATAATAATTGGTCAGGCTGAGATCTGGGCTTAGTTCTCCAAGATGTTTGGAACAACCTTCCTGTTGAATTTTTCCAAAAAATTTGTGCAAGTGTCTCTAGAAGAATTCATTCCTTGATGCTATTTTGAAACCAAAGGGCAATGACACCAAATATTTTTCAGATTTAGATTTCTCCTTTGTACATTCATGTAGCATTTTGATAAAAAAGGTAGGCAGCACTCCAATATTTACCATATATATATATACTAGCTATTGAACCCGTTCTACGCCCGGGTGGCGAGCATTTATATTGGTATATGGTCTCGCGCTTTCTGGCGCCATTTTCTTGAAGACACACTGCAGTATCCAAGAAAATGGCGCCGGGAAGCACGGACTGCGCAGGCGCCGATTCCGGGAGCAGGGGGACATTCATGGCCTGGAATCAGGTGGCGTAAGTAAAAAATTGCTGTGGCATGAACTGCCACAGCATCATGAGGGCGGGATCATGTCCACCGTGTCCCCACGTCCCCTGTTTACGGTTCATAAATGTCCCCTTGCTCCCGGAATCGGCGCCTGTGCAGTCCGCGCTTTCCGGCACAATTTTTTTTTCTAGAATACGGACACTGGCTATAATCTAACGCTAGGAGCGTCGCGCTTGCGCAGTCTATAAAGGCTTCGGACAGAGTGACGCTCCTACCGTTATATTATAGATATACAGGTCCTTCTCAAAAAATTAGCATATAGTGTTAAATTTCATTATTTACCATAATGTAATGATTACAATTAAACTTTCATATATTATAGATTCATTATCCACCAACTGAAATTTGTCAGGTCTTTTATTGTTTTAATACTGATGATTTTGGCATACAACTCCTGATAACCCAAAAAACCTGTCTCAATAAATTAGCATATCAAGAAAAGGTTCTCTAAACGACCTATTACCCTAATCTTCTGAATCAACTAATTAACTCTAAACACATGCAAAAGATACCTGAGGCTTTTATAAACTCCCTGCCTGGTTCATTACTCAAAACCCCCATCATGGGTAAGACTAGCGACCTGACAGATGTCAAGAAGGCCATCATTGACACCCTCAAGCAAGAGGGTAAGACCCAGAAAGAAATTTCTCAACAAATAGGCTGTTCCCAGAGTGCTGTATCAAGGCACCTCAATGGTAAGTCTGTTGGAAGGAAACAATGTGGCAGAAAACGCTGTACAACGAGAAGAGGAGACCGGACCCTGAGGAAGATTGTGGAGAAGGACCGATTCCAGACCTTGGGGAACCTGAGGAAGCAGTGGACTGAGTCTGGTGTGGAAACATCCAGAGCCACCGTGCACAGGCGTGTGCAGGAAATGGGCTACAGGTGCCGCATTCCCCAGGTAAAGCCACTTTTGAGCTACAGAGAAGCAGCACTGGACTGTTGCTAAGTGGTCCCAAGTACTTTTTTCTGATGAAAGCAAATTTTGCATGTCATTCGGAAATCAAGGTGCCAGAGTCTGGAGGAAGACTGGGGAGAAGGAAATGCCAAAATGCCTGAAGTCCAGTGTCAAGTACCCACAGTCAGTGATGGTGTGGGGTGCCATGTCAGCTGCTGGTGTTGGTCCACTGTGTTTCATCAAGGGCAGGGTCAATGCAGCTAGCTATCAGGAGATTTTGGAGCACTTCATGCTTCCATCGGCTGAAATGCTTTATGGAGATGAAGATTTCATTTTTCAGCACGACCTGGCACCTGCTCACAGTGCCAAAACCACTGGTAAATGGTTTACTGACCATGGTATTACTGTGCTCAATTGGCCTGCCAACTCTCCTGACCTGAACCCCATAGAGAACCTGTGGGATATTGTGAAGAGAAAGTTGAGAGACGCAAGACCCAACACTCTGGATGAGCTTAAGGCCGCTATTGAAGCATCCTGGGCCTCCATAACATCTCAGCAGTGTCACAGGCTGATTGCCTCCATGCCACGCCGCATTGAAGCAGTCATTTCTGCCAAAGGATTCCCGACCAAGTATTGAGTGCATAACTGAACATTATTATTTGTTGGTTTTTTTGTTTGTTATTAAAAAACACTTTTATTTGATTGGATGGGTGAAATATGCTAATTTATTGAGACAGGTTTTTTGGGTTATCAGGAGTTGTATGCCAAAATCATCAGTATTAAAACAATAAAAGACCTGACAAATTTCAGTTGGTGGATAATGAATCTATAATATATGAAAGTTTAATTGTAATCATTACATTATGGTAAATAATGAAATTTAACACTATATGCTAATTTTTTGAGAAGGACCTGTATATATACTAGATGGTGGCCCGATTCTAATGCATCAGGTATTCTAAAATATGTATGTATGTATATAGCAGCCACATAGTATATAGCACAGGCCACGTAGTATATAGGAGTACTACGTGGCCTGTGGTATATACCATGTGGCTGCTATATACATACATACATATTGTAGAATATCCGATGCGTTAATATAGGCCACGCAGTAAATAACACAGCCCACGTAGTATATAACACAGCCCACGTAGTATATAACACAGCCAACACAGTATATAGCAGCCACGCAGTATATAGCAGCCACGCAGTATATAACACAGCCTACGTAGTATGTAACACTGGCCACGTAATATATAGCACGCAGTATAGAACACAGCCACGTAGTATATAACACTGCCCACGTAGTATATAGCAGCCATGTAGTATATAACGCAGCCCACGCAGTATATAACACTGGCCACTTAATATATAGCACAGCCCACACAGTATAGAACACAGCCCACATAGTATCTAACACTGGCCAGGTAGTATATAGCAGCCACGCGGTATCTAACACAGCCCACGTAGTATTTAGCAGTGTGGGCACCATATCCCTGTTAAAAAAATTATTAAAATAAAAAATAGTTATATACTCACCTGGCGGGATCCAGCGTAGATCCAGCAAACCTCTTGCGATGCGCGCACGGCTGCCGCCATCTTGCGTTCACAGGATGCATTGCGAAATTACCCAGATCACTTAGCGGTCTCGCGAGACAGCTAAATCTTCTGGGTAATTTTGCAATGCATCTCTGGGACCGGAAGCTGGCGGGAGCGCATCGTCGGACTAAGGAAGGTGAGAATAGCAGGTTTGTTTTTTTTTATTATTATTTTTAACATTAGATCTTTTTACTATTGATGCTGCATAGGCAGCATCAATAGTAAAAACTTGGTCACACAGGGTTAATAGCAGCGGTAACGGAGTGAGTTGCCCGCGGCATAACGCGGTCCGTTACCGCTGGCATTAACCCTGTGTGAGCGGTGACTGGAAGGGAGTATGGAGCGGGCGCCGGGCACAGACTGCGGGGAGTATGGAGCGGGCGCCGGGCACTGACTGCGGGGAGTATGGAGCGGGCGCCGGGCACTGACTGCGGGGAGTATGGAGCGTGTGCCGGGCACTGACTGCGGGGAGTATGGAGCGGGCGCCGGGCACTGACTGCGGGGAGTATGGAGCGGGCGCCGGGCACTGACTGCGGGGAGTATGGAGAGGGTGCCGGGCACTGACTGCGGGGAGTATGGAGCGGGCGCCGGGCACTGACTGCGGGGAGTATGGAGAGGGTGCCGGGCACTGACTGCGGGGAGTATGGAGAGGGTGCCGGGCACTGACTGCGGGGAGTATGGAGAGGGTGCCGGGCACTGACTGCGGGGAGTATGGAGAGGGTGCCGGGCACTGACTGCGGGGAGTATGGAGAGGGTGCCAGGCACTAACTGCGGGGAGTATGGAGAGGGTGCCGGGCACTGACTGCGGGGAGTATGGAGAGGGTGCCGGGCACTGACTGCGGGGAGTATGGAGAGGGTGCCGGGCACTGACTGCGGGGAGTATGGAGCGGGCGCTGGGCACTGACTGCGGGGAGTATGGAGTGGGCGCTGGGCACTGACTGCGAGGAGTATGGAGCGGGTGCCGGGCACTGACTGCGGGGAGTAAGGAGCGGCCATTTTTCCGCCGGACTGTACCCGTCGCTGATTGGTCGTAGCTGTTTTGCCGCGACCAATCAGCGACTTGGATTTCCATGACAGACAGAGGCCGCGACCAATGAATATCCGTGACAGAAGGACAGACAGACAGAAAGGCGGAAGTGACCCTTAGACAATTATATAGTCGATATATATATGTATATATACTGTATAAATATAATATATACTAGATAGATATATAGATAAATAATCCAGGGATTAACACTAATTAAAGTGATATGTGACCTGCACTAACAATCCTACCAGAGGTCTTGCCTCTACTCTAGAACGTTTCCAGTTCAGAACAATGACAACCTACATGAGCGCTATGTAACAATTACCTGCTCATACGCCTGTTCCGCTCGACGGTTTGCATCAATAACTTGTCTTTCCAGCTGCTGCATCTGCACATAAAAAAACAAACGAGTGTTGATTATTTGATGACCATTTCCATACACCCACTTTGAAGTCTGGTTAATGGATGGTGACATTATCAATAGTCTTCTAATTTAGATGAAAGCCTCTGTCTGATAATTGCCATGCATGAAGAATTATGAAGGACAGCAATTTGCGATTCATACCCATGCCAGGAATTGTAAGCCAAATTAACCTGGATAGAAGATCAAAATATTTCATCAAATGTCCAAACTAACAAGGTGATTTACTAAGACGGGATAAAAGAGAGACAAAGCTGCCTGATCATGAGCCAATGTGTATTACAGATCTGTGTTGTACAAATCTATAATATGTTGCTGATATTTTACTATGGGTCTATACCCGTACAACTGTATGCTTCCAAAAGTCCAAAGGCGGTTACATAAAAGTTTTTTCTTACAGACTCATAATTCTAAAAGTGAGAATAAAATCAAGACTGTGCTCTACTGAGGTATTACAGAGGTACCTAGAAGCATTGCTCACAGAAGCACACAGTGTTCCTATTTGCTCTACAGAGTGGAAGGGGACTTGATCTCTTTTACCACCTACCGGAAGTAGCATTCCTAAAAGTCAATATAAACCCTTTAACAAACCTTTCCATATGACTTAGGATAAAAGTCAAACCAGAATCTTTATTTGGAGACATGTGTTTCGGGGTGTTACCCCTCCTCAGTGCACAGCATGCGATCTGATTTGGCTTGTATAAGAAGCCTCTGACTTGTGTCTAAGGGGCATATCTCGCTCCACAAGGAGAGATGTTACCCTTTTGACCCCAATCAGAGGCCTCTAACCCAGCCAAATCAGATTCCTTGCTTTGCACCGGGGAGGGGACAACACCCCGAAACACATGTCTCCAAATAAAGACTCTGGTTTGGCTTTTATCCTAAGTCATGTGACACGTCTTGTTAAAGGGTCGATATTGACTTTTAGGATTGCTTCCTCCAATAGTTAGCACTATGATATGTGCCTATAATACAGCAATGCTTCTAGAGTAAAATACAGTGACTCCTTGGAGCACCTGTGGCACCCCAGAAATGAGTAACACCAAGACTATCTACTGTTTATAGTTTTAGTATTAATAGTGCATGTACAACTGTAAATGCAGTGTTCTCTATAACTGTTACTTACCATATTACTTTGATATTTACTACAATTTGTATCATCTTGCATTTTTACACACTGGTGGTTCGTATGAACTAAACCGGGAAATCCCATCTACTAAACACATACCCCATCAGACACATATAGGAAGTGGATGTGGTTTAGGTTATAAATCGCCCACAGCCCTAGGTTGGAGCAGAGTAGTAGTTCAATCATTTAATAGTGTAGTTGTAGATACCAGCAAGCTTTAAAGAAACTCTGTCACCCCAAAATCCCTATTTTACCTAATCCCAAAGTCATACAGGACACTCAGCTCCTATTAAACCATACCTTTCGTCTACTTAAAATAATCCATTTAGTTTGATATGGAAATTAGGATGCTATGTGCACCCTTGGAGTGGCCAAGAGATTTTATGCACTGTTCCGTGACCTCAATTTGCATGAACCGCCTCTCCCTTCTGTGTTGATTGGCCAGAGCAAGCGCTACCTGAAGAGAATCCTCCGGTGTGTGCCCAGTGTAACAGTAGGCATTTCATACTAATTGAGAGGGCGGAACAGTGTACCAAATCTCTTGGTCATGCCAAGGGTGCACTGAGCACCCAAATTTGCCTATAAAATCAAAAGCTTTTAGTCAAAACAAAGGCAGCTTTTACTACTACAAATGTCTTTTTTTATTGGTGCTATGTCCCCTATTTATGCATTTTTTTACAATGGGAATAAGAACTTACCAGCAGATGCCTGGTGACGATCATTGTTGGTACAGAGAAGTCACTGACCGCTCCTGCCGGCGACTCAGCAGCTTCCACTGACATCACAACGACATAGCAGCAGATTCTCTTCCTCTCTGCTCTGTTTACAGGACATGACTGCTGACGTCATGCCGATTGACAGCCAACTCCCTGCTGCCTAACTGCGGGGGCCGGCTATCACTCTGCATGACATCAGCAATCACGTCCCATCAACAGAGCAGCCCGGTAGAGAAAGAGCTGATCTGCTGTCATTGAGCAGCTAAATCACCAGCAGGAGCGGTCAATTACCTTTTTTAAATTGTCTTTTTAACTTTACAAATCATGTGATTCCAAAATTCCTCATAGAATTACATGATTAGTAATATCAAAAAAATAACCAATAATTAAATAACCAAAATACTGTACAGATGGATTTTTTTTTATTTAAGAAAAAATAGCTAAAAATGCCACAAAGTGGTAAAAAACCACCATAAATATCACAAGCTTAAATTTTTCACAAAAAGCACAAGAAAAGTGAGTTAAAGACCACAAAAACGAAGTGTTCTTGTGTTTAATTTCCCTACTGATTCTCAGCAAACATCAGTGGTTTTGGATGAAAAACTGCAAGAAAAAAAAAATCAAGAAAAAATAAGGCTCTAAAAAAGTGAGATTTTTCCTACAGAAATTTGTGCAAGAAAGTATCTTCATTAGCATTCTTTCCATAAGTCCCGAAGGTGCAGATGTTTATGTCTCCATCATGGTGGTAATTTATTAGCAGAGAAGTTTCCGAAGCTCGGCAACAGGGCAAAGTAAATATTAGATATATTTTTATTTGGCCAGACGTGCCAGAAACTTGGTCTCTCTTATGTGGTTGGCAGGCGCTGCCATGGGATGACCTAAATATGTAATACAATCCCTAAATTACAGGGAACCTAACCTGTTTGTGAAGCGACACTATTGGAATTGTGCGGTATTATTATTGTGCTTTTTTGATGCAGCACAGGTTTTTACTTTTATTGGTTAATTTTTATAAATGTCTACGCTATATAAAAATAGCACAAATTTTATAAAGGTGGGACTGTGACATAAAGTTAGACATGGATGCCATACATAGAGTCACATTACACATGTGCTGTATATATTTAGGATGAGCCTCCCATCGTTCTCCTTGCTGCACAATGAATGTCTCACTTATACGGCAGTGAATACCAGAGAAACATGCTGAAAGAAGCCTCTTGTACCGGAGCAGCCGGTGTGAAACAGGTTGGCTGCTCCCCCTGTTTGCAGAGCGTTTACTTCCCAGTCGGATCAAATTCCCTTTTTAGCTTAGAAGCCGACACAGATCTTCACTTCTGTCATACACAGTCCATGTATTAACATAGCAGACCTCAGGAGATGGGAAAGTGTGCAAGTAATTTTATTATTTATTACATGCACGCCTTGCACAGTCACGCTGGAAAGCATAAAAACATGGCCATGCAGAAAAGTCTTAAAAGGGTGTCCCGCTTTGGATGATGCCTTTGTCTTAGACCAGTTTCATATACAGTGGGGCAAAAAAGTATTTAGTCAGTCAGCAATAGTGCAAGTTCCACCACTTAAAAAGATGAGAGGCGTCTGTAATTTACATCAATAGGTAGACCTCAACTATGGGAGACAAACTGAGAAAAAAAAATCCAGAAAATCACATTGTCTGTTTTTTTAACATTTTATTTGCATATTATGGTGGAAAATAAGTATTTGGTCAGAAACAAAATTTCATCTCAATACTTTGAAATATATCCTCTGTTGGCAATGACAGAGGTCAAACGTTTTCTGTAAGTCTTCACAAGGTTGCCACACACTGTTGTTGGTATGTTGGCCCATTCCTCCATGCAGATCTCCTCTAGAGCAGTGATGTTTTTGGCTTTTCGCTTGTCAACACGGACTTTCAACTCCCTCCAAAGGTTTTCTATAGGGTTGAGATCTGGAGACTGGCTAGGCCACTCCAGGACCTTGAAATGCTTCTTACGAAGCCACTCCTTCGTTGCCCTGGCGGTGTGCTTTGGATCATTGTCATGTTGAAAGACCCAGCCACGTTTCATCTTCAATGCCCTTGGTGATGGAAGGAGGTTTGCACTCAAAATCTCACGATACATGGCCCCATTCATTCTCTTTGCAGAGAAACAGCCCCAAAGCATGATATTTCCACCACCATGCTTTACAGTAGGTATGGTGTTTGATGGATGCAACTCAGTATTCTTTTTCCTCCAAACACGACAAGTTGTGTTTCTACCAAACAGTTCCAGTTTGGTTTCATCAGACCATAGGACATTCTCCCAAAACTCCTCTGGATCATCCAAATGCTCTCTAGCAAACTTCAGACGGGCCCGGACATGTACTGGCTTAAGCAGTGGGACACGTCTGGCACTGCAGGATCTGAGTCCATGGTGGCGTAGTGTGTTACTTATGGTAGGCCTTGTTACATTGGTCCCAGCTCTCTGCAGTTCATTCACTAGGTCCCCCCGCGTGGTTCTGGGATTTTTGCTCACCGTTCTTGTGATCATTCTGACCCCACGGGGTGGGATTTTGCGTGGAGCCCCAGATTGAGGGAGATTATCAGTGGTCTTGTATGGCTTCCATTTTCTAATTATTGCTCCCACTGTTGATTTCTTCACTCCAAGCTGGTTGGCTATTGCAGATTCAGTCTTCCCAGCCTGGTGCAGGGCTACAATTTTGTTTCTGGTGTCCTTTGACAGCTCTTTGGTGTTCAAAATAGTGGAGTTTGGAGTCAGACTGTTTGAGGGTGTGCACAGGTGTCTTTTTATACTGATAACAAGTTTAAACAGGTGCCATTACTACAGGTAATGAGTGGAGGAAAGAGGAGACTCTTAAAGAAGAAGTTACAGGTCTGTGAGAGCCAGAAATCTTGATTGTTTGTTTCTGACCAAATACTTATTTTCCACCATAATATGCAAATAAAATGATAAAAAAACAGACAATGTGATTTTCTGGATTTTTTTTTCTCAGTTTGTCTCCCATAGTTGAGGTCTACCTATGATGTAAATTACAGACGCCTCTCATCTTTTTAGGTGGTGGAACTTGCACTATTGCTGACTGACTAAATACTTTTTTGCCCCACTGTATCTGTTTTTCGTGGTCAGTACTTGGACATCAATGCACAGACTGGTGGTAAGTCATCTGACCCAAAGTCGGCAGCCTCGTTAAGGTCAGAAGACCAGTGGCCAGTCCAAGCATTGTTGTCCTAGGACAGACCGAAAAACATTGATGTGTGAAACCGGCCTTGAAAGAACTTGAGGTTCAGTGATTAGTCTTAGGGCTCAGTCTGATGTCCATATAAATCGGACCTAGATCAGAACGCAGTGCATGGACCAACAAGCAGCTCTCCAAACCCAAGCTTGACAGCTTTATGTATTTCTATGCCGCTATCACTATCGGGTCAGGAGAGCCTCCGGCCAATCCACGCACTGTGTTCCGACCTTGCTCCAATTTATATAGGCATTTGTCTGGGCCTTAATTTGTACAGAAATCTTGTAGAAAGTGTTCAGATTCCCTGAAGCACCACCCATAGTGTATATTAAGTATTACAAATTGCTGTTTAAATCAAACTTGGGTCCTTATAAACTTGCCTTTCCTCTCCACCAAGAAACCTGTCTTTCACAGAGTTGCCCCCATTAACTCACAATTTCCTTTTAAGGTCTTTAAAAATGAACTCTGAAAAACAGACTGCCTATATAAAGGGGTATTTCCATCACAGACATATATGGGAAAAAAAGAGTCCATGATAAACCATCAATAAGGTATGAGTCAGCTGGTGGACCCATCGTTCAGTGGTGAGACCCACATTTAATAATTATAATGCAAGATATACATATAAATAATGACCAGACCTACTCACACGGCCTTGCCATGATTAGTAATTAGGGTCCCGCGATGTTTTAATGACATTATTGCTTAGGACATGCTTACATCTGTGTTCTTCAAATCCATAGTTTTGCTCCATCATAGGAGTAGGAACACCAATGAACCTTTTAGACTTTGGGGTTCAACAAGTTTCTGTCAATGTGTCCACCACACAATATACTGCACTACTTACTCTGGTATTTTTGGCTGGATCTGCAAATAATGCTGTGAAAGAAACCTCCAACACATATGTGAACAGTGCTTTAGCAGACTGCTGGGAATGTGTGTGTGTAAGGCTGGTTTCACATTTGCGGATGGAGGTACTGCGTACGTCCTCCGTGAAGCTCCGCCCTCTGCCGCATCTCCTCCGGTCAGCTCCGCCTACGTTGGTGTGCATACCCTATCTTTACCATTAGGCACACAGGCCATACCGATGTATGCGGATGCCTCCACATGCGTTGTTTTGACGGTGTGGCGACCTGCGCCAAACGCAACGAGTTGAAATTTGGTGCGGTCGCCGCACCGTCAAAACAACGCATGCGGAGGCATCCGCATACATCGGCATGGCCTGCGTGCCTAATGGTAAAGATAGGGTACATATGCCGAATGCCGACGTAGGCGGAGCTGACCAAGGAGGTGTAGTGGTGGGCGGAGCTTCACAGAGGACATATGCAGCCCTCCGCAGCACCTCCATCCGCAAATGTGAAACCAGCCTTATAGACACCACCCAGAACAGGCACTTCCTGAAGATGTTGCTAATGTGACTTGATGCTTGATGAAATTGCTTAATGTATTATCTGCTTTCCAAATGTGTTGATATTGAGGGAAAAGGAAAAGTAACATTGCAGGTACAGGGGAAAGAGTGGTTAACACTTAGCCAAGCCTTCTAGTTGGGAGGAGAATTATAGAGCAAAAAGGGAGTTTGCAAGTAAGTTAGGGAAAGAGTGTAAGCAGTGTTCTTCTGTGCTCTTTGGTGTAGGTAGTGTTTTTCTGTGTTTTACTGTGTAGGTAGTGTTCTTCTGTGCTCTACAGTGTATGCAGTGTTCTTCTGTGCTCTACAGTGTAGGCGGTGTTCTTCTGTGGTCTACAGCATAGGCGGTGTTCTTCTGTGGTCTACAGTGTAGGTAGTGTTCTTCTGTGCTCTACAGTGTATGCAGTGTTCTTCTGTGGTCTACAGTGTAGGTGGTGTTCTTTTGTGCTCTACAGTGTAGGCAGTGTTCTTCTGTGGTCTACAGTGTAGGCGGTGTTCTTCTGTGCTCTACAGTGTAGACAGTGTTCTTCTATGGTCTACAGTGTAGGCGGTGTTCTTCTGTGCAAAAGAAGAAAATGTCCAGCTTCACTGAATCCGTGAAAAAAAGGTTTCTTTATTCACAAACTTGTAACATAGAGGATGCAAACTTCAGCACAAACCATATGGTTGTGAAGCTCAACGCGTTTCTGGAGACTAAGCTCCCTATATCATGACAGTGTTCTTCTTTGGTCTACAGTGTAGGCGGTGTTCTTCTGTGCTCTACAGTGTAGGTGGTGTTCTTCTGTGCTCTACAGTATAGGCAGTGTTCTTCTGTGGTCTACAGTGTAGGTAGTGTTCTTCTGTGCTCTACAGTGTAGGCGGTGTTCTTCTGTGCTCTACAGTGTAGGCAGTGTTCTTCTGTGCTCTACAGTGTAGGTAGTGTTCTTCTGTGCTCTACAGTGTAGGCAGTGTTCTTCTGTGCTCTACAGTGTAGGTGGTGTTCTTCTGTGCTCTACAGTGTAGGCGGTGTTCTTCTGTGCTCTACAGTGTAGGTAGTGTTCTTCTGTGCTCTACAGTGTAGGCGGTGTTCTTCTGTGCTCTACTGTGTAGGCGGTGTTCTTCTGTGCTCTACAGTGTAGGTAGTGTTCTTCTGTGCTCTACAGTGTAGGTAGTGTTCTTCTGTGCTCTACAGTGTAGGCAGTGTTCTTCTGTGCTCTACAGTGTATGTAGTGTTCTTCTGTGCTCTACAGTGTAGGTAGTGTTCTTCTGTGCCCTACAGTGTATGTAGTGTTCTTCTGTGCTCTACAGTGTAGGTAGTGTTCTTCTGTGCTCTACAGTGTAGCTAGTGTTCTTCTGTGCTCTACAGTGTAGGTAGTGTTCTTCTGTGCTCTACAGTGTCGGCAGTGTTCTTCTGTGCCCTACAGTGTAGGCGGTGTTCTTCTGTGCTCTACAGTGTAGGCGGTGTTCTTCTGTGCTCTACAGTGTAGGTGGTGTTCTTCTGTGGTCTACAGTGTACTCGGTTTTCGTCCGTGCTGTACAGTGTAGGTGGTTTTCTTCTGTGCTTTATTGTATAGGCAGTGTTCTTCTGTGCTCTACATGTAGGCGGTGTTCTTCTGTGCTCTACAGTGTAGGTAGTGTTCTTCTGTGCTCTACAGTGTAGGTAGTGTTCTTCTGTGCTCTACAGTGTAGGTAGTGTTCTTCTGTGCTCTACAGTGTAGGCAGTGTTCTTCTGTGCCCTACAGTGTAGGCGGTGTTCTTCTGTGCTCTACAGTGTAGGCGGTATTCTTCTGTGGTCTACAGTGTACTCGGTTTTCGTCCGTGCTGTACAGTGTAGGTGGTTTTCTTCTGTGCTTTATTGTATAGGCGGTGTTCTTCTGTGCTCTACATGTAGGTGGTGTTCTTCTGTACCTCATGGTATAGGTGGTCTTCTGTGCTCTGTGTTGTAGGCTGGTGTTCTTCTATACCTCATGGCATAGGTGGTCTTCTGTGCTCTTCATTATAAGGCGGTATTCTTCTGCGCTCTATGGTGTAGGCCATGTTCTTTGATCTGTACAATGGAATTAGCCTGATTTGTCTGTTTGTGAGCTATGTGTACCATGTACTTTCCTTCCCACTCATACATTCATTACATCTGTATTGTATGGTTTGCCAATTTTTTTCAGGCCAAAACACTGACTCAAGAATATATACACCTCAAGGGTTTATTATCATTGCTGAAAATTGCCAAGACATACAAGCACTTTGGTATTAAGTTTAAAAATAAAAGGGGGAAAAAATGGAAATCTTCATGTAGGAAATGGTGAGGGAATTTTCTGGAATCAACCATGTGAGAATATTTCAATGCAACGCACCAACAGTATTTTTTATTGCTCTTATGCAGGGATGTCAAACTCAAATATACAAGGGGACAAAATTAAAAAGTTTAACAAAGTCACGGGCCAGCTTTGATAATGATTAAATAAATGTCTACCATTAAGGAAGTTTCTTCTTATCATCAAATATAACAATGAACCTTTACATATGGAAACATACAGTACTTAAAAGGCTCTTAAAATACATTTTAATTAATACATCTTAAGAGTCAAATCACATGACCGGAGCATTGGGTGTTTCCTCACTGGCAGGGGCGTACTTAGAAATCATAGGGCCCCATAGCAGAAGTCCTAATTAGCCCCCCCAAAAAAGTAATATTTGGTGGGGTGACAGAAGATCATATATCACAACTTTGCAAATTAATTTTCCTCCTATTGAAGCCCCTAGATTTCCCTTTCATTGCTCCCATAAAGTATGATGCCAATTATAGTGCCACCCAAACACAGTATGATACCACCACAGTGAATTCCTCCACAATACCCTCCACATGTGAAAATAATGACAAGACTGTACCCCCCTTTAAGTGCCTTTTGCCTTTAATTGCTAGAATTACTAGAATCTGTTGATGCAGTGGTCTGATGGTCTCCACTTCAAGGAGACTACACTTCTTATCATGTACAGTATGTTCTCAATAGTCAGTCACAACATGTTTTGGTAGGTGGTGAGGAATAAAGGTCAGTATGACCCTGGGTGATGGTGGGGGCTACATGAATTACATTGAGAGTTACATTTGTTGTAAATGGTATAAAATATTGCCTCTTGCTGCATTACATCAGATAAAAGTGACTTGCTCACAAAATATGTGTGAGGTGTCCTTTGTCTCCAAGCGCACTTGTAAAATGACGGGCGTAACCTATTGATTTGGCCTCACTGGTGATCTGTCATGTCTGACATTGGGTCAGAACGAAAACAGCTACAACAAACCCCACGGCAAAGTAAAGTGACCCCAACACAGTATGATGCCTACTGTGATCCGAACACCACTCTCCACACAGTATAATGGTCCTTATGCAGAATAATGGACCCACATAGTCCTCCATACAGTATAATGGGCCCCACATAGTCCTCCATAAAGAATAATGGCACAACATAGTTCTCTATGCAGTATAATGGGCCCCCACATAGTCCTCCAAGAGGTATAATGGGTCCCACATAGTCCTTCATATAGAATAATGGCCCCACATAGTTCTCTATACAGTATAATGGGCAACCGCGTAGTCCTCCATACAGTATAATGGGCCCCACATTTTAAAAAAATTGTTCACCTCCCCTCTGCTCTGGTCTCGACAGCGAGCAATCTGAAGCTCTTCATAAATTGCCATGCTAGTCAATGCGTCTTTGGGAAAAATCAGACTACACGCAAGTGACATCCGAGTGCAATCTGTTTTTCAATGACTGTCATAATGGAGAAGATGGAGACATTTTTTTCCAATATTTCATCCGAGATATCGGATCCCAGTATGATCACACTCTTATCAGCGTCTCATCAGAGTGCGATTAGCATAATCGGACCAATTTTCTCAGATCAGAGAAAATACGGTTATGTCAGCCGAGCCAGGATATCAATATCACATCAATGGGTAGCCCAGACTGAACACCACCCTCACCAATCTGTTATTTTTAGATCTATTGGTAGCCAGATATAAGAAAGGAACAGAATAGAACGGCACGGCTAATTTCACTGTGTAGTGGGTTAGTAGAGGCTGAGCTGAAATTTCTGAGAATATCCAATATACAGTGAATGGGGCATTATTGTTCAGATCTGTTTACTGGTTACTACCGGCCACCAATGGCGCTGCAAACAGTCAATGGTGTCACGTGTGGATATTGATCTGATATGTATGACCTTTCCTAAATATAGGTCATCATAAGCCTGGAAACATTTTTTTAAAGTCCAACACACATCGGATATTAGAAAGGTAATCCATTATGTGAGTTTATATTGCATGAGCTTCCAGTGCAGAGAGACTTAATGGCCTTGGATTTCAATTTGGTGGATCCTGAACAAAATTAAAGTTGTAATAAAAGAAAATAAAAGTAGATGTTGGCTTAGACACAACATAAAAACCTTTGTATCGTGGATCTCATTTGCGCAACTTATTAAGGCTGCAAGCAAACCGCTATGTATGACCCCAAATTACTCCCGAACCCGTTTGTTGGGGTCATCAGCCGAGAAGCTTCCACCTCACCATGTGTGGCCCTGTTAAGTCCTATGCCAATAGTACATTAATCTTTTTTGGAGCGGGAGTGAACATAATACATGATGTTTTCGAACGCTGTATCCAAACTCTTATCGTCTAATGCTGAAAACATTTGGGATTGTTTGAACCTCAACGTTGGTCCTGCTCCTTTTCTGGGAACACTGACAAATGGTGGAATGTGCAATGTGTAACTGTCAGTGGGGTGTTTTGCAGCCTGTGATGATAGGGAAGAGAAATAACGCAGCCCCTTCCTGACACATCCTTTGTGAGAGAGCTCTGGCAAGTAGATTCCTGATCTTCTGATGCCTCACTGACTTTCTTTCGTTTGCTCTCGGTAACTTGATAAGAAGTCACATACTTTTCGCAACGTATTTTGGACAGTTTAGAGGGTGAATAACAGGATGGCTGCCCCGTCTTTACTATCGCATGTCATTCGCACCGCATTCGGAAAACTCTTTATTACACTGATCACTGGATATTTTCATGAATGACTCATGGAAAGCACAACATTCAGGAGTATGATCAAACGCCATGACCATTTTAGATCTCTGGAGGGGAGCTCGCATACTATAATGGCTAAATGTCCAAAAGGGGTTTTTAGAAAACTAAACACAGCCTATCTATTAATAAATATCTCCACCCAATATACATAACCTCTATTTGTATAGTTATTATACGTACACAGTATGTGTGAAACATTTTTTATTTCCCTCTGGGAGGTCCATGGCAATAATTTTACCACCACAATTTCATATCAGGCATCTTAGAGCCCACTCAGACATAATAACTGCTGATCAGCCAGATACAAGCCATCCTGCGGTCATTCAATGGCATGTTTACACAGGTCAACCACACTTAAAGGGGTTATCCAGTTTCAGAAAATTATTGTCCCCCAAATGCTGTTTGCGTGAAATAAACAAACTGCTTTACGCACCCTCTCTGAGTCCAGTTTTGAGTCTGCACCACTGATTCCGATATGTGTTATTGGTTATTACTATTGTCTGCAGCGCTGCAGCCAGTCGGTGAACTCAGTGGCTCAAAGTGGCCTGTGCAGTCAAGAATTGACGTGACATCAGCACTAAAGACAATAACAAACTGTGGAGGCGACAGAGATTTTCCAAAACTGAGAATCCCCTTTGATATGGTAATTCTATGTGCATAGAACATCATCCTTGCTGCCTTGGGGTCATCCTTGATTCTGACCTTTCATTCACCCCCTACATCCGATCACTGGCTCGCTCTTCTTACCTGCATCTCAAAAACATTTCTAGAATTCGCCCTTTTCTTACTTTCGACTCTGCAAAAACTCTGACTGTTTCACTTATTCATTCTCGTCTGGACTATTGTAACTCCCTACTAATCGGCCTCCCTCTTGCAAAACTCTCCCCGCTCCAATCTGTCCTGAATGCTGCAGCCAGGATCATATTCCTCACCAACCGTTACACCGATGCCTCTACCCTGTGCCAGTCATTACACTGGCTACCCATCCACTCCAGAATCCAGTACAAAACTACTACCCTCATCCACAAAGCACTCCATGGCTCAGCACCACCCTACATCTCCTCCCTGGTATCAGTCTACCACCCTACCCGTGCCCTCCGCTCCGCTAATGACCTCAGGTTAGCATCCTCAATAATCAGAACCTCCCACTCCCGTCTCCAAGACTTTACACGTGCTGCGCCGATTCTTTGGAATGCACTACCTAGGTTAATACGATTAATCCCCAATCCCCACAGTTTTAAGCATGCCCTAAAAACTCATTTGTTCAGACTGGCCTACCGCCTCAATGCATTAACCTAACGATCCCTGTGTGGCCTATTTATAATAAAAAAAAAAAAAAAAAAGGTTCCTCGCATCATGTTCTCATACACTTTATGCAGTATTAGCCCTCTGTGTCTGTACTGCTACATACTTAGGCAGGTAACTGGTTCATGCAGCTTTACATGAACACCTGAGCCTTACACTATGGCTGGTCCGAATAACTAAAGCAATTGTTACCATCCACCTCTCGTGTCTCCCCTTTTCCCCATAGTTTGTAAGCTAGCGAGCAGGGCCCTCATTCCTCTTGGTATCTGTTTTGAACTGTATTTCTGTTATGCTGTAATGTCTATTGTCTGTACAAGTCCCCTCTATAATTTGTAAAGCGCTGCGGAATATGTTGGCGCTATATAAATAAAAATTATTATTATTATTATTATCCTATCGGCAGCACATCTTCTGTTTACACAGGATGATGTGCTGCCGAGAACAATGGTTTTTAAGTTTGCTTAAAAATTATCTCACCCGACAAACAAGCATTTTGCGTTCATGGGGCGGTTACCGGACAACTTAGACAGGCTGACGCAGAAAACAAGCATTCCTAGGAATTGGGAATAGTCTTGTTCCTTATTATCTGGCTGTCTAAATGGGCCTTTAGTTTAAAGCTTTCCACAGTCTGCATTTCATTGTAATCTTAGCTGCTATCATTGTACATGAAGGACATATCACCAATAAGATCTACCGGGTAATGTGTGACCAGAGGAAAAGAAAAATCTCAAGGTATTGTCTCTGAATGTAGACATTTTTGTCTCATGGCTTATTACAGTTCAAAGACCGGGCCCACTAGAATTGCCCAAAGCTCCAGTGCCTATCTCTAGAGCCATTTATTTGGGGTAGCAATTCTAAAAGTTAAAAAATCGACCCTTTAACGAGTCTTGGCGTATGAATTAGTATAAGAAGCCAAATCAGATACACCATTTGCAAACATGTGTTTCAGGGTGTTTGCCCCTCTTCAGTGCAAAACAAAAGATCTGATTTGACTAGGTGAGAGGCCTCTGACATGTGATATAGCATGGCCTATAAGTCTCCTTACTCCAGCTTAGTATTTTACAAAAGGTGAATGTTTCCCCTTAGACCTTCTTAGATTATGCAAGCTTTTATCACCATACAGTCTTAATATTTGTGATGTGAATACTCGTTTCCCATGGAGCTATTACCCCCTACTCGCCTATGCATATGAACATTCGGCTCTAATGTTCGGTCATCAATTTTCAACTGAGAGGAAGAAAAAAGAGGGTTAGGTGTTGTAATTCAATAATTGAGTCAGGATGCCCCCAAAAAATATTAGATGGACCTCTAAGGCCACTGATATCGTTGGGTTCGTCTGACTGTATTCTATGGGTGTATGTGGTCCTTTCTTTACACCTTCTTTTTTGCATTTCCTGTTTGGTGATAGCTTTTTGTGCATATATGTGTCTCAGACATTTTTTTGTGATGTTGCCCCAAATAGATCATCTACGTACCACTATTTAAATATAGCAGCAGAGCTCTAGCTAACCACTCTTTACTTATCTTTCCTGATAAAAAAAAACAACTCCATTAGAGTTGGTGAAAAGACAATGATGAAGCTCAGAGGACCAAGAAAAAAGAGAAAAAAAAATCAACAAAACAACAGCTGACAGGACCTGGAAAGTCTGAGGTTATGCTGTTAAATACAGTCACCGGATAACTGCTAGATATCTGGCACTTATCGGCACCGTCTATTTTAAGCAGTCTGTAAACTCAGCTTTATTTTCATTGTCAGGGCTGCCCCAGACAGGCATTTCTGATTGCAGATTGCAATTACATCACCCACATGGGTTTTTCCAGATATGTAAAAAATGTCTTAAATGAACTGATATTATATATATATATATATATATATATATATATATATATATATATATGTATATATATATATATATATATATATATATATATATATATATATATATATATATATATATATATATATATTAATATGCTTTCCTTTAGGGCTCTCCTTTGTTGTTCCAATGCTAGTCTCCAGTGATTCCAAAAGTGGGAATCCCACATATCAGACATACACTATATGTACAGAAGTATTGGGACTGTATTTCTAACCTTGAAAATAAGAAAGAGGGACGCACACTGCAATTTTCATTTTATGCTAAGCCCAGTCATTTTTGCCTTGATCGAAATATTGCTCCTAGTGAAGCCCATCAGTGTTTCCAAACAGTACGATGCCCCCACAGTCTCCCCCACTGTTTGATGCCCCCACATAGCACAATGCAGCCACATTGCCCATCAATCACTGTATGATGTCCGCAAAGTGTGCACCACACACACTAAGATGCCGCCACAGTACCCACCACACAGCATTCCGTCACTTATAATCTCCCATATACATATTATAATGCCCCAAACATACACTATGATGCCCTTAGTAGTACCACAACCACAACACATTAAGATGCCAACAGTCTCCCCCACTTTATGATGCCTCCATATCACCCCCAACACATTGCACATCAGCATAGTATAATGCCCCCCACATAGTATGATACTCCCCCTATACAGTATGATGTTTTCCCCCACAGTCACCCCTCATTATGATGCTGACATAGTTCCCCACACAGGATAATTCCCCCACAGTATAAATGTTTCACAGTCCCTTACACACAGTATTAATTCCCTGCAGTGGTCCCCACACAGTGTAATATCCACTCAATATGAATTCTCCAGAGGCCCACACACAGTATAATGCACACACAATATGAATTCTCCAGTGGCCCCCACACAGTATAATGTACCCACAATATGAATTCTCCAGAGGCCCCCACACAGTATAATGTACCCACAATATGAATTCTCCAGAGGCCCCCACAGTATAATGCACACACAATATTAATTCTCTAGAGGCCCCCACACAGTATAATGCACACACAATATGAATTCTCCAGAGGTCCCCACACAGTATAATGCACACACAATATGAATTCTCCAGTGGCCCCCACACAGTATAATGCACACACAATATGAATTCTCCAGTGGCCCCCACAGTATAATGCACACACAATATTAATTCTCCAGAGGCCCCCACACAGTATAATGCACACACAATATGAATTCTCCAGAGGCCCACACAGTATAATGCACACACAATATGAATTCTCCAGAGGTCCCCACACAGTATAATGCACACACAATATGAATTCTCCAGTGGCCCCCACACAGTATAATGTGTTGTGAATTCTGTGGCCAAGCTCCCTCCTGTGGTCGTGAGTGGTACTGCGGCTAGTTCTGTCTATAAGCTTCCTTTGGTGGATGAGAGTGGTACTGCGGCTTCTGAGTTTCCTTCCTCAGGTGATGAGGTTAAGTCGTTAGGTGCTGCTCTATTTAACTCCACATGGTGCTTTGATCCTGGCCTCCAGTCAATGTTCTAGTATTGGTCTTGCTTCCTCCTGGATCGTTCCTGTGGCCTCTCTTTCTGCATAAGCTAAGTTCTGCTTGTGTTATTTTTTGTTTGCTATATTTTCTGTCCAGCTTGCTATATTGGTTTTTCTTGCTTGCTGGAAGCTCTGAGACGCAAAGGGAGCACCTCCGTACCGTTAGTCGGTGCGGAGGGTCTTTTTGCCCCTCTGCGTGGTTGTTTGTAGGTTTTTGTGTTGACCGCAAAGCTATCTTTCCTATCCTCGGTCTATTCAGTAAGTCGGGCCTCACTTTGCTAAATCTATTTCATCTCTGTGTTTGTATTTCATCTTTACTCACAGTCATTATATGTGGGGGGCTGCCTTTTCCTTTGGGGAATTTCTCTGAGGCAAGGTAGGCTTATTTTTCTATCTTCAGGGCTAGTTAGTTTCTCAGGCTGTGCCGAGTTGCATAGGGAGCGTTAGGCGCAGTCCACGGCTACCTCTAGTGTGGTGTGATAGGATTAGGGATTGCGGTCAGCAGAGTTTCCACGTCTCAGAGCTCGTCCTATGTTTTTGGTAAATGTCAGGTCACCTTGTGTGCTCTGAACTTCAAGGTCCATTGTGGTTCTGAATTACCTGTTTATAACAATACTGGAGGCCCAAAGTACTAATGCTTCTCAATAGAGGGAAAAGAGAAGTTCTGAGACCATTTTTTTTTCTTTGCACTGTGTTCTGTCTTTCTTTTCCCCTTTACATCAAGGTGGTTCAGAACACAGGTGTGGACATGGACATTCAGGGTCTGTCCTCTTTGATGGATAATCTCACTATAAATGTACAGAACATTCAAGATTTAGTGGTTCAGAATCCTATGTTAGAACCTAAAATTCCTATTCCTGAGTTATTTTCTGGAGATAGAGCTAAGTTTTTGAATTTTAAAAATAATTGTAAACTGTTTCTGGCTTTGAAACCCCGCTCCTCTGGTGACCCAGTTCAACAAGTTAAAATCATTATTTCTTTATTACGTGGCGACCCTCAAGACTGGGCATTTTCCCTTGCGCCAGGAGATCCTGCATTATGTAATATTGATGCGTTTTTTCTGGCGCTCGGATTGCTGTACGACGAACCTAATTCAGTGGATCAGGCAGAGAAAAATTTGCTGGCTCTGTGTCAGGGTCAGGATGAGATAGAGATTTATTGTCAGAAGTTTAGAAAGTGGTCCGTGCTCACTCAATGGAATGAATGTGCGCTGGCAGCTATTTTCAGCAAGGGTCTCTCTGAAGCCCTTAAGGA
Source organism: Ranitomeya imitator (assembly GCF_032444005.1). Classification (NCBI taxonomy): domain Eukaryota; kingdom Metazoa; phylum Chordata; class Amphibia; order Anura; family Dendrobatidae; genus Ranitomeya; species Ranitomeya imitator. The sequence goes on along the minus strand of NC_091286.1, from coordinate 42,880,253 downwards.
TGTCATGGTGGGATTTCATATGCCTGCTGGTCTGAATGAGTCTATGTCTTTGGCCATTCAGATCGGTCGACGCTTGCGCGAGCGTAAATCTGTGCACCATTTGGCGGTATTATCTGAGCATAAACCTGAGCCTATGCAGTGCAATAGGACTTTGACCAGAGCTGAAAGGCAAGAACACAGACGTCAGAATGGGCTGTGTTTCTACTGTGGTGATTCCACTCATACTATTTCCGATTGTCCTAAGCGCACTAAGCGGTTCGCTAGGTCTGCCACCATTGGTACGGTACAGTCGAAATTTCTTTTGTCCGTTACTTTGATCTGCTCTTTGTCTTCCTATTCTGTCATGGCATTTGTGGATTCAGGCGCTGCCCTGAATTTGATGGACTTGGAGTTTGCTAGGCGCTGTGGGTTTGTCTTGGAGCCCTTGCAGTGTCCTATTCCATTGAGAGGAATTGATGCTACGCCTTTGGCCAAGAATAAGCCTCAGTATTGGACCCAGCTGACCATGTGCATGGCTCCTGCGCACCAGGAGGATATTCGCTTTCTGGTGTTGCATAATCTGCATGATGTGGTCGTGTTGGGGTTGCCATGGCTACAAGTCCATAACCCAGTATTAGATGGGAAATCAATGTCTGTGTCCAGATGGGGTTGTCAGGGGGTACATGGTGATGTTCCATTTCTGTCTATCTCATCATCCACCCCTTCTGAGGTCCCAGAGTTCTTGTCTGATTACCGGGATGTATTCGATGAGCCCAAGTCCAATGCCCTACCTCCGCATAGGGATTGTGATTGTGCTATCGATTTGATTCCTGGTAGTAAGTTTCCTAAGGGTCGACTGTTTAATTTATCTGTACCTGAGCACGCCGCTATGCGGAGTTACGTGAAGGAGTCTTTGGAGAAGGGTCATATTCGCCCGTCATCGTCGCCATTGGGAGCGGGTTTCTTTTTTGTGGCCAAGAAGGATGGTTCGCTGAGACCTTGTATTGATTACCGCCTTCTAAATAAAATTACTGTCAAATTCCAGTACCCCTTGCTGCTGCTGTCTGATTTGTTTGCTCGGATTAAGGGGGCTAGTTGGTTCACCAAGATAGATCTTCGTGGTGCGTATAATCTTGTGCGTATCAAACGGGGCGATGAATGGAAAACAGCATTTAATACGCCCGAAGGCCATTTTGAGTACCTGGTTATGCCATTCGGACTTTCTAATGCTCCATCAGTGTTTCAGTCCTTTATGCATGACATCTTCCGAGAGTACCTGGATAAATTCCTGATTGTATACTTGGATGATATTTTGGTCTTCTCGGATGATTGGGAGTCTCATGTGAAGCAGGTCAGAATGGTGTTCCAGGTCCTGCGTGCTAATTCTTTGTTTGTGAAGGGGTCAAAGTGTCTCTTTGGTGTTCAGAAGATTTCATTTTTGGGGTTCATTTTTTCTCCTTCTACTATCGAGATGGATCCTGTTAAAGTTCAGGCCATTTATGATTGGACTCAGCCAACATCTCTGAAGAGTCTGCAGAAGTTCCTGGGCTTTGCTAATTTTTATCGTCGCTTCATCGCTAATTTTTCTAGCATTGCTAAACCGTTGACTGATTTAACCAAGAAGGGTGCTGATGTGGTCAATTGGTCTTCTGCTGCTGTGGAAGCTTTTCAGGAGTTGAAGCGTCGTTTTTCTTCTGCCCCTGTGTTGTGCCAACCAGATGTTTCGCTTCCGTTCCAGGTCGAGGTTGACGCTTCTGAAATTGGAGCAGGGGCTGTTTTGTCGCAGAGAAGTTCTGATTGCTCGGTGATGAAACCATGCGCCTTCTTTTCCAGGAAATTTTCGCCTGCTGAGCGAAATTATGATGTTGGCAATCGAGAGTTGCTAGCCATGAAGTGGGCATTCGAGGAGTGGCGTCATTGGCTTGAAGGAGCTAAGCATCGCATGGTGGTCTTGACTGATCACAAAAACTTGACTTATCTCGAGTCTGCCAAACGGTTGGATCCTAGACAGGCTCGTTGGTCGCTGTTTTTCTCCCGTTTTGACTTTGTGGTTTCGTACCTTCCGGGCTCTAAAAATATGAAGGCGGATGCCCTGTCTAGGAGTTTTGTGCCCGATTCTCCGGGTTTGTCTGAGCCAGCGGGTATTCTCAAAGAAGGGGTAATTTTGTCTGCCATCTCCCCTGATTTGCGGCGGGTGCTGCAAAAATTTCAGGCTAATAGACCTGACCGTTGCCCAGCGGAGAAACTGTTTGTCCCTGATAGGTGGACGAATAAAGTTATCTCTGAGGTTCATTGTTCGGTGTTGGCTGGTCATCCTGGAATCTTTGGTACCAGAGATTTGGTGGCTAGATCCTTTTGGTGGCCGTCTCTGTCGCGGGATGTGCGTTCTTTTGTGCAGTCCTGTGGGATTTGTGCTGTTCTCGTGCCAGTGGGTTGCTTTTGCCCTTGCCAGTCCCGAAGAGGCCTTGGACGCATATCTCTATCAATTTTATTTCGGATCTCCCCGTCTCTCAAAGAATGTCGGTCATTTGGGTGGTTTGTGATCGCTTCTCTAAGATGGTCCATTTGGTGCCCTTGTCTAAATTGCCTTCCTCCTCTGATTTGGTGCCATTGTTTTTTCAGCATGTGGTTCGTTTACATGGCATTCCAGAGAACATCGTTTCTGACAGAGGTTCCCAGTTTGTTTCGAGGTTTTGGCGAGCCTTTTGTGCTAGGATGGGCATTGATTTGTCTTTTTCCTCGGCTTTCCATCCTCAGACAAATGGCCAGACTGAACGAACCAATCAGACCTTGGAAACATATCTGAGATGTTTTGTTTCTGCTGATCAGGATGATTGGGTGTCCTTTTTGCCTTTGGCTGAGTTCGCCCTTAATAATCGGGCCAGCCCGGCTACTTTGGTTTCGCCGTTTTTCTGCAATTCTGGGTTCCACCCTCGTTTCTCTTCAGGGCAGGTTGAGTCTTCGGACTGTCCTGGTGTGATACTGTGGTGGATAGGTTGCAGCAGATTTGGACTCATGTAGTGGACAATCTGACTTTGTCCCAGGAGAAGGCTCAACGTTTCGCTAACCGCAGGCGCTGTGTGGGTCCCCAACTTCGTGTTGGGGATTTGGTTTGGTTGTCATCTCGTTATATTCCTATGAAGGTTTCCTCTCCTAAATTTAAGCCTTGTTTCATTGGTCCATATAGGATTTCTGAGGTTCTTAATCCTGTGTCTTTTCGTTTGACTCTTCCGGCTTCTTTTTCCATCCATAACGTGTTCCATAGGTCATTGTTGCGGAGATACGTGGCACCTGTGGTTCCATCTATTGATCCTCCTGCTCCGGTTTTGGTTGAAGGGGAATTGGAGTATATTGTGGAGAAGATTTTGGATTCTCGTGTTTCGAGACGGAAACTCCAGTATCTGGTTAAGTGGAAAGGTTATGGTCAGGAAGATAATTCCTGGGTCTTTGCCTCTGATGTCCATGCTGCCGATCTGGTTCGTGCCTTTCATGTGGCTCATCCTGGTCGGCCTGGGGGCTCTGGTGAGGGTTCGGTGACCCCTCCTCAAGGGGTGGTACTGTTGTGAATTCTGTGGCCAAGCTCCCTCCTGTGGTCGTGAGTGGTACTGCGGCTGGTTCTGTCTATAAGCTTCCTTTGGTGGATGAGAGTGGTACTGCGGCTTCTGAGTTTCCTTCCTCAGGTGATGAGGTTAAGTCGTTAGGTGCTGCTCTATTTAACTCCACATGGTGCTTTGATCCTGGCCTCCAGTCAATGTTCTAGTATTGGTCTTGCTTCCTCCTGGATCGTTCCTGTGGCCTCTCTTTCTGCATAAGCTAAGCTCTGCTTGTGTTATTTTTTGTTTGCTATATTTTCTGTCCAGCTTGCTATATTGGTTTTTCTTGCTTGCTGGAAGCTCTGAGACGCAGAGGGAGCACCTCCGTACCGTTAGTCAGTGCGGAGGGTCTTTTTGCCCCTCTGCGTGGTTGTTTGTAGGTTTTTGTGTTGACCGCAAAGCTATCTTTCCTATCCTCGGTCTATTCAGTAAGTCGGGCCTCACTTTGCTAAATCTATTTCATCTCTGTGTTTGTATTTCATCTTTACTCACAGTCATTATATGTGGGGGGCTGCCTTTTCCTTTGGGGAATTTCTCTGAGGCAAGGTAGGCTTATTTTTCTATCTTCAAGGCTAGTTAGTTTCTCAGGCTGTGCCGAGTTGCATAGGGAGCGTTAGGCGCAATCCACGGCTACCTCTAGTGTGGTGTGATAGGATTAGGGATTGCGGTCAGCAGAGTTTCCACGTCTCAGAGCTCGTCCTATGTTTTTGGTAAATGTCAGGTCACCTTGTGTGCTCTGAACTTCAAGGTCCATTGTGGTTCTGAATTACCTGTTTATAACAATAATGCACACACAATATGAATTCTCCAGAGGTCCCCACACAGTATAATGCACACACAATATGAATTCTCCAGAGGCCCCCACACAGTATAATGCACACACAATATGAATTCTCCAGAGGCCCCCACACAGTATAATGCACACACAATATGAATTCTCCAGAGGCCCACACACAATATAATGCTCACACAATATGAATTCTCCAGTGGCCCCCACACAGTATAATGCACACACAATATGAATTCTCCAGAGGCCCCCACACAGTATAATGCACACACAATATGAATTCTCCAGTGGCCCCCACACAGTATAATGCACACACAATATGAATTCTCCAGAGGCCCCCACACAGTATAATGCACACACAATATGAATTCTCCAGTGGCCCCCACACAGTATAATGCACACACCATATGAATTCTCCAGTGGCCCCCACACAGTATAATGCACACACAATAAGAATTTTCCATAGTGGCCCCCAAACAAGCATCCGATTTGCCTATGTATCTTCATTCTTTGCTGAGATGCTCTCTGCTGTCTAGTCACATGACCTAAATATAAATGACCAGGGTTGCTCGCACACTATTACCAGCTGGTGCTAAGGAGGAAAAAAACAATACAGTGAAATAGAACAACCTCCAGCACTCTCATGAAAAAAATGAATAAATCCTTGTATCCAATGATAATTTCTTTATTCTTATTATAATTATTAACTCTGGGAGTTCACAGCCACGACAACAGTGTATAACAGAAAATTTTCCCAACGTTTCGACCATAAGATGGTCTTTATCAAGGGTACAATCTATATGAAAAAACACAATACAGTATAAGTCCAAAACAATAAAAAACAAGCATATACAATGGAAAAAATTACATAAACGTAGCCAGATCAATTTTACTGTTACATCATAACTGTACGTTTATGTCTTATGTGAACTCTCAAAAGGGAAAGAAAACACATAGATATAAATGTATATGTATATATATATATATATATATATATATATATATATATATATAAGATGTATACATTAAACCAATAAACAATATATAATATATATTCTCCAATCTGAAATGCCTTTAGGCAAAAGAAAAAACGGTTCATAAAGTTCATAAGTGAAAGAATAATAATGATCCTAAATATATCCCCTTATGAAATCAATACCGTAGACAATCGGGCAAAAAATAAACATAAATTGGTATATAGATAACCTCTCTGCAATACACAGATCCTAACACAGGTTTCATGGCATATCAGCCGCAATACGAAAGAGCACTAGAGAGCTAATGGAAATGTATCCCCAACGTGGAGCCAAAAGAAAGGACATAAATAATAAGAAATAGGCTGTAAGAGTAATAGTAATTACCTGTATAAGTGAATAGGATTCCCGGCAGCTGTCCCAAAGCAGTAGTGTACCGGTGTGCGGAAGGACCTTAAATAGGGCAGTGATGCAATATCCTGCCTATCATGTGATCAAACAGAGAAATTCCGAAACTAGCCGAAATAGGACATAAGAGGGTGCGCATGCGTCAGAACAGCCGGAGGTATCCGAAAAATGCCGAATAAAAGCAGCGAAAGAAGATCAAGAAGAGGAAAACCTGCGCAAGCGCAGAGTGATAAGATGCCGCTGAGAGGTGCGCACGCGTTGTAGCATGGAATCGGAAACATCCGAATGAGGCCGAGGAATGCGGTAAACCGAAAGAAGAAGACTGCGCAGCTGCAGAAAAGATGTTACCACTATAAGACAAAGACGTTTGGTAAGAAAAAACTCACGGGAAAAAACTAAGAAAGACGAAAAACAGGAAAAGGGGATAGATAAGACAAGCCGGAGAAAAAAAGGAAAATGAAACAGGGAGCAAGAGAAACATACCAAAAGGAAGGGGGGATACATTACCAGTGCATCAAGAAACCTATAATAAGAACAAGACAAAAAAGAAATCAATATATACGGAAATGTGACATCTGGCAAATGACATACATTCAATAGCTAATCTCATACTCCCTATTCAGCCCCCACGGTTCCAGTGTTTGTAGCGTGTAAATCCAATAGGATTCCCTCGATTTTAGCCTCTTAATCCTGTCTCCTCCTCGTCTGGATAAAGTAACACACTCTATCACCTGATATTTCAATTGTGATACATTATGCCCAGCGGCAGCAAAGTGTGCCGGGATAGGCAACATGAGTTTTTGACACCGAATGGTGGATTTGTGCTGGGATATGCGGTCTCGGATATGTTGGGAAGTCTCACCAACATATCCGAGACCGCAAGGACACTTGATTAGATATACAACATAAGAAGAATTGCATGTAAAAAAACCATTAATATGAAATAATTTTCCAGACCGGGGGTGTGAGAAGGTTTCGCCCTTTGTAATGTTCGAACATTGCAGACAATGAAGACAAGGGAATGTACCCCGTTTTTGTGTAGCCAATGTCCTCTGTATGTAATGGGGTTTGTCAGAAAGGGCGAAACCTTCTCACACCCCCGGTCTGGAAAATTATTTCATATTAATGGTTTTTTTACATGCATTTCTTCTTATGTTGTATATCTAATCAAGTGTCCTTGCGGTCTCGGATATGTTGGTGAGACTTCCCAACATATCCGAGACCGCATATCCCAGCACAAATCCACCATTCGGTGTCAAAATCTCATGTTGCCTATCCCGGCACACTTTGCTGCCGCTGGGCATAATGTATCACAATTGAAATATCAGGTGATAGAGTGTGTTACTTTATCCAGACGAGGAGGAGAGAGGATTAAGAGGCTAAAATCGAGGGAATCCTATTGGATTTACACGCTACAAACACTGGAACCGTGGGGGCTGAATAGGGAGTATGAGATTAGCTATTGAATGTATGTCATTTGCCAGATGTCACATTTCCGTATATATTGATTTCTTTTTTGTCTTGTTCTTATTATAGGTTTCTTGATGCACTGGTAATGTATCCCCCCTTCCTTTTGGTATGTTTCTCTTGCTCCCTGTTTCATTTTCCTTTTTTTCTCCGGCTTGTCTTATCTATCCCCTTTTCCTGTTTTTCGTCTTTCTTAGTTTTTTCCCGTGAGTTTTTTCTTACCAAACGTCTTTGTCTTATAGTGGTAACATCTTTTCTGCAGCTGCGCAGTCTTCTTCTTTCGGTTTACCGCATTCCTCGGCCTCATTCGGATGTTTCCGATTCCATGCTACAACGCGTGCGCACCTCTCAGCGGCATCTTATCACTCTGCGCTTGCGCAGGTTTTCCTCTTCTTGATCTTCTTTCGCTGCTTTTATTCGGCTTTTTTCGGATACCTCCGGCTGTTCTGACGCATGCGCACTCTCTTATGTCCTATTTCGGCTAGTTTCGGAATTTCTCTGTTTGATCACATGATAGGCAGGATATTGCATCACTGCCCTATTTAAGGTCCTTCCGCACACCGGTACACTACTGCTTTGGGACAGCTGCCGGGAATCCTATTCACTTATACAGGTAATTACTATTACTCTTACAGCCTATTTCTTATTATTTATGTCCTTTCTTTTGGCTCCACGTTGGGGATACATTTCCATTAGCTCTCTAGTGCTCTTTCGTATTGCGGCTGATATGCCATGAAACCTGTATTAGGATCTGTGTATTGCAGAGAGGTTATCTATATACCAATTTATGTTTATTTTTTGCCCGATTGTCTACGGTATTGATTTCATAAGGGGATATATTTAGGATCATTATTATTCTTTCACTTATGAACTTTATGAACCGTTTTTTCTTTTGCCTAAAGGCATTTCAGATTGGAGAATATATATTATATATTGTTTATTGGTTTAATGTATACATCTTATATATATATATATATATATATATATATACATATACATTTATATCTATGTGTTTTCTTTCCCTTTTGAGAGTTCACATAAGACATAAACGTACAGTTATGATGTAACAGTAATATTGATCTGGCTACGTTTATGTAATTTTTTCCATTGTATATGCTTGTTTTTTATTGTTTTGGACTTATACTGTATTGTGTTTTTTTCATATAGATTGTACCCTTGATAAAGACCATCTTATGGTCGAAACGTTGGGAAAATTTTCTGTTATACACCGTTGTCGTGGCTGTGAACTCCCAGAGTTAATAATTATAATAAGAATAAAGAAATTATCATTGGATACAAGGATTTATTCATTTTAGTCACATGACCTTTCGGGCCCTTCAGTCTCTCCTGAGAAGGAATGTTTTATGAAGCGGTGGTTTAGGAGCAACATGGAACGAGCTCTGAAGGAAGTGGTAACTGTACTGACCGCAGTCCCTAAGCTCAACACAACACTAGAAGTAGCCGTGGGATGCTCCTAACTCTCCCTAGGCACCTCGTCACCGCCTAAGAGCTAACTACCCCTAAAGATAGAAGCAGGAAAACTATCTTGCCTCAGAGAAAATCCCCAAAGGATAGATTAGCCCCCCACAAATAATGACTGTGAGTGGAGAGGGAAAAGACATACACAGAATGAAACCAGGATGAGCACAGGAGGCCAGTCTAACTTGATAGATAGGACAGGATGGAATACTGTGCGGTCAGTATAAAACACTACAAAAATCCACACAGAGTTTACTAAAAATCTCCACACCTGACTAAAGGTGTGGAGGGTAAATCTGCTTCCCAGAGCTTCCAGCAAGACAGAATTAATTCATGCTGATAACGCTGGACAAACATAGACGCACAGAACGGATAAGTCCACAATCTGTGAACAGAAAAGAGCAAGCAAAAACTTAGCTTTGCTGAACTGGTCAGGATAACAGGGAACTCCAAAGAGATGTGAATCCAACCAGGAACCATTTACAAGTGGCACTGGCTGAAGGACAGAGGCAGGCATAAATAGCCGAGCAGAAAAGACGATCAGTGGTAGCAGCTGAAGACAGCTAACTCCAAGGAGCAGCCATACCACTAGAAACCACAAGAGGGAGCCCAAGAGCAGAACTCACAAAAGTGCCACTTACAACCACCGGAGGGAGCCCAAGAGCGGAGTTCACAACAGGAATGGTAGACCAGAGATCTGTTGGCTCCCTGCTCTACCATTGTGTTCAACTCTATCTGTGTCTTCAGTACACACAGTTGTAGTCTGAATATAATTCTGATCTCCAGAGATACTGGGAGTGCTACCCAAATTAGATATACAGGATGGTTGGGAGGTATATTGGGACACCTATACACTTCACCTATAGAAGTTTTTATGACATGTGATTCTAAATCCTTTGACATTATGAGGTTTGTCTTTCCTTTGCAGATAAGACAGCTTCCATTCTTCTGGGAAGGATTTCTACAAGATTTTGGAGACATCTCATTCATACAGAAGAGTGTTTGTGAGATCAGACACTCATGTTGGACGAGAGTCCGGGCTCACAATCACTGTTCTAGTTCATTCCAAAGATGTTGGATTTGGATGGGCTTAACGTTTTAAGGCTCTGTGGGGCCAGCCAAGCTCTTTCACACCGAAATGTGCTTTTGTGGCCATTGTACACTGTTAGAAGCTAACATTGTCCAAAATGTCTGATATGCTGAAGCATATTTCTTCACTGAAATTAAGAGGCCTAAGCTGACCACTGAAAAACAACCCCACAGCATTCTCCCTACACCACCAAACTTTACAGTTGGCACAATATAGTCAGGCAGGTAACGTTCTCTCGGCATTCACCAAACCCTGACTCATCCATCGATGCCAAATAGTGAAGCGTGATCCGTCACTCTACAGAACACATTTCCACTGTTTAAGAGTCCAGGGGTGGTGACTTTACATTAATAATCTTTATTTTTATATAGCGCTAACATATTCCGCAGCGCTTTACAGTTTTGCAAACATTATCATCACTGTCACAATCTAAATTCCCTATCAGTATGTCTTTGGAATGTGGGAGGAAACCGGAGTGCCCAGAGGAAACCCACGCAAACACGGAGAGAACATACAAACTCCTTGCAGATGTTGTCCTTGGTGGGGTTTGAACCCAGGACTCCAGCGCTGCAGTGCTAACCACTGAGCCACCGTGCTGCATTAGTCTATAAATCAAATCTTAGGTTCATGTGGAAAATAGCCCATGAGCACTAACACACAGGCTAAGATATGTCCATATAATATAAAATATGCTTGTGTGAACTTAGCCTTATTCAAAATATTTACAAAGTTTCTGCTCCACTTTCTCCACATTGAATGACACCATGAATGTCACTTTTATTTTTGCCCAGGAGTTCACAGCCAATTTTTGTGGAATAGATTTTTTTAGTTTTCCACTACTTATTGAAAAAAAAAAAAAAACAATTTATTTTTATTAAATTTTTTGGTTCAAAAGTTACATTTTTTTCCAGTTTTAAAATACATATCTATCTGATGAATGAGGGGGCTGTGGAGACAACTGCTGTATACCCATTGGACTAGTTTTACAGATGAAAGCACCACCGAAGAAAAGTCAACTCACCACCCAAAGTCCCCACTTAGTTATGTTACATGTTTCTACAACTGTTTACAATGAAAACCATTCTACAGCAAAACACATAAACACAACCAAAAATAGGTAACTTGTGATTTTTGTTCTTTACTATTGTCCTTTGTCCCTTGCTTATAATTACTAAAAATGTAGCTCTCACAAGTGCCCTCTGAAGAAGAAGTAGAACTTTTCAGCCTATGCACTCTTTCCCAGCCTTCCTTTGTTAATTCAGCCACAGACTGTGGTGTGACTGGGCTGTTTGATTACTTGTGCACATTCCTAAGCCCCTTTATCCGAAGAAGCTAGCCATGCAGTTGCCAGGTAGCTTTGTATAAAGATTAAAGGGAATCCCTCTGACCAGTGTGATGACTGCCAAAATTCCATGAGCGGAATTGGAAGGTGACCCTGTCGTAATCAGTAGCACAAATTCCTTTTGATGGGTTTCTTCGATGAATTTTGTACTATTCGGTAAAGACAAATGTTTGAGTGTTTTTCATGGATATTTAGCCCGTTGGTGACCTGAGTAATCATAATCAGCTTAACCCTGTGCTTTCTAATGATTTCTTTGAAAACTAGGGAGAATGTGTGGTCATGTACAGAGTGCTATTCACAAAGTATTTTTATATGACTACATGTTAGAAGCTTTCAGAAAAGTTAGGAGCCACAACGTAAGAACATGTATACAGGTTTTAGAACAAAATCCTAGCTTTAAAAAAGTTGCAAATTTTGTCAAAATTTGTGACTTTATGGCACGCTTGCCCCTTTGTTCAAAAAGAGGTCAGGACTTTCATGTGGCACATGGACAGGCAGGGATCTGACAAATTTATTAAAGGGTTATTTGCATCTTCTGATGTCGAATAGTGCTTGGAATTGCAAGCAATTTGCAATTTACTGCTTAGTAAAATTTTCAGCCGTTCTTGAGAATTTAAGAGTTTTTTCTTTTTTTTCTTTTCACAGTTCATTGCCTTGGAGATCCACAACTGCTGCTAGACACCAGACCATGGACAGTGATTACAAGCTCTTCTCTATTGCGTTTGTAAGTACTGTTTTAAAGCCGGCCAGGTTGGCTGGAGGCTAGAGCAAAGTGTTACCTCCTAATCCTGGCCAGCTTCAGCCCAGTGCATACAAGTTAGACATTAGACAAGAGTTTCCATAATTGTGTGTTTGGGATCACTATTTTGCTGGAATGTCCACCCTCTTTTCAGCTTCACAATCCTGGTAGATGGCAGCATTTTTTTCAAGAATCTCTTGATACATTTGTACATTCATCCTTCCTTCAATCATATAAAATTCACCAGTGCCGTATGCTGAAAAGCAGCCCCACTCCATGATGTTTCTACCTTCAAACTTCACTGTTGGTATGGTGTTTTTAGGGTGATATTCAGTGCCTTTTGGCTTCCACTCATGGTGTGTATTATGGTATCCAAAGAGTTCAATTTTGATGTCATCTGATCAGACTATTTCTACCAGTATATTACAGGCTTGTCTAAATGTTATTGAGGAAACTTTAAACGTGCTTGAACATGCTTTTTGTTCAGCAACAGAGTCTTGCATGGTGAGCATGCATGCATACCTTGGAGGTTGAGTGCATTGCTTATTGTTTTCTTTGAAGCAACTGTAAATGCTGATTTTAGGTCTTTCTGTAGCACTTCATAAGTGGTTCTTGGCTCTTGGCCAACTCTTTCTTTCTACTTCTAGATTATGGCCCCAACAGTGCTCACCGGAACCTTCGGTAGTTTAGAATTTTTTCTGTGATTAATGTCATCAGGATATTTTGCAACAATAAGGTTGCAAAGGTGTTGAGACAGCTCACTGGTTTTACCCATCATGAGATGTTTCTTGTGTGGTTCCATGGTAATGAGACACCTTTTCATAGGTCAGCAATTGATGCAGCTGTCGCGCTCAGGTCAGAGTGGACAGCCAGTCTGAGGACTGCGATGTGATCCACAGGCGAGTAATACTGCAGTCTGACTGCACCCAATCACTGACATCAATGCAGAGCGATGGGTGGAGTTATGAGCATGGGTAGAGGTGAATATTCATTTTGAATTTACATACGCTTGACTACTTTCACTGATGCCAGGGCAGGGGGTGGGTGTTATAATTGGTTGGGGTAGGGGTGAAAATGAATTTTGGATTTACATATGTTCAACTAGCCAGCACGTGACTATGAATTTTCTGGGGCTTACAGCAAGACAACGGGGCAATGTACAATAATAAAAGTTACATATTTTGAAATGGCTGCCCAACCTCTATTTCATGTTACTATTAGTATGGTACTCAAAAATCACCTGACAGATTCCCTTTAAATTCAATAAGCATCCAAATTACACACATTGCTCACTGGTTTTGGTCCGGCAGCTTGGCTCAGCCACCATTTTTCTCTAAATCTATGCAATGTGCATATCTATATGCTTTTTATGGGATAACTTTAGCACTCGGCAATCCTGTAATCTTTAAAAGGTATAAAAACAGTCAATATATTTTTCATTTAATCACTGTATCAATTATTTTACGGAATAATAAACTTCGAGCCTTCCAAGAATCCCAGTGCTGGAGTCTAGGACATTCTCAAGTCTTTTATCGAAACTGTTTTCATTTTTCTATACATCATCTATATATAGAATGACTTCAGCAGCCTTGAAATTAATGAGTAACTATAACTACTTTCTGTTTTAGTTTTTTTTTCTGCAGTGGGGGCTGAGACTACAGGGTTGGGAGCCCTGCCAAATGTGGGGAGGCATACAAAGTTGGCATTTGCGCAGGGTGCTGGCTTAGCTCATGAACTGCAAAGAGTGTAGAAGGTCATACGTACTGAACTTTTCCTTGAATAATTAACTTACATTGGAATTTCTCGTTAGAATCATTATGGGCACATTTGCTTTTAGATAAAATCTATTCATATTATGTTATGGCAACTTTGAAATGTAGGATCCACAGTTGGATAATTTGTGTGGTCCACTGTATGTTCATCATTCTTAGTTGTTTTATTCTAGCTGAAACCCTTGTACGCCTTTCCAAGTGCTCATAAATATTATCTTGAACTTAGCACTCAAAGTTGTTTTTAGAGATTGTATAAAAGGTTTGCTTTTTTTTCTAGAAACAGTCCTCAGTCCACTCCCATCCATATTGTGTCGTGGTGACGCTAGTCACAACCCACTGACAGGCCGTCAGCGAAGTCAGTCGTTCTGCGGTCAATACCGAAAGAGAATGTACGGTAGTAAACAAAGAAAATACTAAGTCGTAAGTCAGGTCACATGCCAGGGTCAGAATACCAGAGAAATAGTGGATAAGCAAAGGGGCAATAACAAACGGGTAGTCAGAACACGGTCCTAAGGTCAGCAGCAGAAGATCAGAACTATCAGAACAGGGATCAGGTGAACACACACCAGAGAGCACACACTTGGAACAAGCTTTTGACTGGCAGTAATCTGTGCCAGACAGTAGCAGGCCAATTACCAAGAACAAGGGGCACCTGTGGAAATCTCTGCCCCTCCCAGTCAGATAGGTCAACCGAGCTGTTAATCAAAGCACTGACAGCTCAGTACGCCCCAGCACAAGATAGAATGACAGAGCTGTCCATCACTGGGTCCCAGAATCGTGACAGTCGTGTATTGCAGCACAGCCTCATTTACTTGAAGGAGGATGATCTACTACACAAGGCACAATCTAAATATTTTTTCCTAAATGCTTTGTTTGGTTCCCTATCTGTGTAAATCAGGGAATGTTGATTGCCTACTTTAAAAAGTTGGTATCTCCTTAGTCCTATAGCCAATATTGGCTTTGGGCCGTGGCAAGGCATATATTGGTGCTGTATAGTGATGAGTGAGTGTACTCGTTGCTCGAGTATTTATGACTGCTCAGAGATTTAGTTTTCATGGCGGCAGCTGAATGATTTACAGATACTAGCCAGCTTGATTACACGTGGGGATTCCCTAGCAACCAGGCAACCCCCACATGTACTCAGCTTGGCTAGTAGCTGTAAATCATTCAGTTGCCGTGATGAAAACTAAATCTCCGAGCAGTCATAAATACTCGGAGGTCACCCGAACGTGCTCAGTAAAAACCCGAGCAACGAGAACACTGGCTCATTACTAGTGCTGTGGTGATGGTCCATTCATCTTTTCACCCTTCCATGAGAAAATTATCTCTGTCCACTTACACCCGTAATTTTATTTAGGGTATGTTTCACTAAATCATCTCACTTGTATATTTAAAGGTAGCTTTAAGCCATTCCAAGAGATACACATGGAACTGGTGATCATTTTCTAAAGCATTTCAATTACACATTTTGATTTTGGCATGATGAGACTTTTCCAAAATAGGTTAGAGGAAACCAATCTGAAAAAACCTATGAACGAACCCCCTGATGCTACGCATATGTCTTTGCTGGACTCCGATCCCTTCACATATGGCTACCCTCTTTTGGTGTGCACCACATCAGGTTTTACAAGTTGTCTTAATAACAATCACTCTTCAGTTGAGCCATTTTTTTCTGCATCTACCTTCCTGGTTCAGTGACTTCCAGGGTGACCTTCTTTGTTTGTCTATAGTCTAGCATAGCCTGTTGTCCAAGTCCTCGCTGTTCCATGTGCCTTGCCTGCCTGCTTCACCAATGTACTGGTTCTGTGTGTCTACTTTGACCTGCGGCTTTGTGAATCCAACTCACCAGGGGATCCTTCTTCTTCCGAGGTGCCCCGGCATGTTACATGAAAGTGGAGGTCCTGTGTTATGATCCGGTGACCTTGGAGCCACATGAAACTGGAGTAGGTGGAAACTGTACTGACCGCAAATCCTGAACTAACACTGCAACTAGAAGTAGCAGTGGGGTGTGCCTAACAAACCCTAGACACCTCGACACAGCCAGAGGACTAAATACCCACATAGATGGAAATAGGAATTCTACCTTGCCTCAGAGCAGAACCCCAAAGGATAGGCAGCCCCCCACGAATATTGACTGTGAGTAGGAGAGGAAAGACACACGCAGGCAGAAAACAGGATTTAGCAAAAGAGGCCACTCTAGCTAAATAGGAAAGGATAGGACAGAATACTAAGCGGTCAGTATTAAAACCCTTCCAAAAATATCCACAGCAGATAATACAAAAAATTCCACCATCTAACTAAAGACGTGGAATGTATATCTGCAACTCCTGAGAATCCAACAAGACTGAGAACATACTGACACAATCTAAGCTGGACAAGAAAAAACAAATGAATAGCACTGAATTATCAAGCACACAGCATGTGTGCCACAGAAACAAAACCAGACACTTATCTTTGCTGATTTGGCAGCAAGGCAGGAGGAACCAGACAGAGGTCCAACACCTCCCAACAACCATGGACAACTGGCAAGGACTAATGAATCCTGCACACCTAAATACCCCAGTCAGAACTGAAATCAGCAGATACACCTGCCAGGACTACAACCCAGGGACAACTGCATTACCACCTACAACCACCGGAGGGAGCCCAAAAGCAGAATTCACAACAGTCCTGGATGGGTGGACTTCTGCTACAAGACAGTATGGCTGTGTAGGCTTCATATAACCGATGTTGCAGGTTTGTCAGGACTGCATGTTTCACAGTTCAATGAGGGAGACCATCATTAAAAAAATAAACTCTTTACTAAACATCAACTTGGTAAGTGTTATATGCAAGGGATAGTGGATACAAAGTCTTATGAATGTTTCCTTGCAGTATGAAGCATTTTTCACACAGTATCCTTCCTCAGTAGTATACTCCATGGCTATTTATGGCTGCTATTCTCCCTACTTTGCAACAACACAGCTTTAACACTACAGTCCTGATCAACAAGTCTTCCACTTCTGGCTCCCTGGAACATCTGCTCAGAACCCTTCACTAGTCCTCCGTGACCAGTCCTGTTTAGGCCCATTACCTCTCAGCGTTACAAGCCAAAGGTCTCATGGCTAGGTATCCTCTCCTAGGACCTGTCTCCGGAAGGCCACACTGCCTCTGTTAGTCGCTTATATTCAGAATCCCGCTACCCCTTCTCCCTGGACTCCACTCATCTAGGGTCACCCTCCAAATAGGCAATGCTCACCTTATACTCCAGTCCCTATTTGCCTTCCTAGTAGCAAGGAGTTACTTTCCCTACGGCTATCGCCTCCCACAATGGGATAGTCACAAACATTAACTGCAAACGTACCCTATGGTCATCTACACACTATATACACTATACATTACATTACTTATCTTATATTACTACACGCTATATATTACACAGGCAAACACCACAATACAATACAATACAATTCACATTACACAATACTTACAAAACACGCAAGATATTATTCACATCACACTTTACACAACACTTATGCGATTAGTGTCTTCAGGTGTAGGAACGCAACCACAGTGGTCTATCATCCTTACACTTACACCTAAAAAACAGACTAAGAGATCCCAAGGAAAATCCATATAATAGACTGAAAATGGGCCAAAAAATTAGATGTACCTAGGAAGCTAAGCTCTGTCTGCCAATCCCGAGACATAGGGATATTTGGATGGGATGTTTTTCCACTAAGAGATGTTTTGTGTTTCCTTACATAATGGACATATAGAATTTATGAGCCATGGACCAAATGATTCACCTAAATAGGAGTACCATCTCCTTTTAGAACTACCATTCCAATGTAAGCATGTAGGGAATTCAGCCTCATGGATATGGCGGGAGATGAGAGGAGACGAGAGCTTTTCTGAAACGACCTTCTTTACATAGTGCAAGGAATGATCTGAATGTAGGAAATTTTTAGAGAGTTTCAGTCATATCTTAATTGAAAGAGGATATGTCCAATACCTGTATGATTATATCACTGAAAGAGCAGGCCGGAGCGAGCCGTCCCCTCCCCCCAGATGGCGTACGTGCAGGCTGACATGACAGGGGTTTGGAGCAGAGGGGTAGAGGGTGGGGTTATGTTTAAGGGGAGGGGGGTAATATGCATTAAGAGGGTTTATAGGGCAATAAGGGGGTAGGGTTTTAGCCAGTTCCCGCTCTGGAGGCAAGCAGGAGATATACCACATACCAGATGGCATCGATTGAGCAGGTGCTGCAAATCAGCCTCCCGGCTGGCTTGAGTCCCAGGTGGCCGGAATCCTGGGTGGAGGCAGCGGAGATGTGCCGTCGGTGGCTGGAAGCGAGCGGTGCTCTCGGTGGGTCCGGCCTCCAGAGCGCTTATCCCCAGATGTGCCTCAGCCTCAGCGCAGGTGCAGGAGCCCCTCCAGGGACCCTCCGGACCGAGTGCCTGCCCGCAAGAATCCTAGCAGGGCCTGGTACGGGAGGAATCCACCTGCCGCGCTGAGGCTTGCAGTGGTTGATAGGCCTTTTCCTCCCTCGCTCCGGGGGGCCTTCACGCGCCTGATCATCGGGCGCTTCCTGTGACGTCACGGCGGGTCGCCACGGTGATGCTCCCACCGGACGGCCCGCTTCCTCTGCAGGACTGAGACAACGGGGGAGAGCCTCTGCTGCCGCAGCGGCGGGCAGCGCCGCCGGTCTCGTGGGGCTGCCGGGCCTGACCAGTGACCCTGGATCTTCACCTGCATCGTCAACCAGATTTGGAGGAAGCCGTGTCCGAGGGACGGATGGGATCGCCTCTTGCGGTGGGCCTGTATCCGGGGTGCCTTCACATCAGGCCGCATCGGGATCGACGGCAGTGGGTCTCGACAGGGCGGTCCTCATTGCACGGTGAGCCGCAGCTCCAAGGGGGTCCACAGAGCGGATCGGAAGCAGGTGACGGCTGGACGAGAGGGACGTCTGCAGCTGGGGGGACCCCAGCTTCCCTGCAGCCTGGTGAGCACGACTCTATGTCTGTTTTGTTACCAACGCTATCGTTTTCCCCGGTAGTTGGGGTTAGTCAGGTGGGTGGGGCGGTGGCTACGGGGGAGCATGCGAGGGTTCGGTCTGATTTGGGGAACGAAGGGGTAGGCGAGTTGTTATCTAGCGTCCGTGAGTTGCTTACACGGTTGGGAGATGTTAGGTTGGTGCCGTCACCTTTGGTGGCGTGGGTCCTACGGACTTGGGTCTAGGTGGGTCGGGTGGGGGTTCTTTGGCACCGAGCAGGTCGTCGGAGCCCATGTCAGTGTCCATGCAGACTGAAAAAGAGAAGGAAGGCGGGATTCGTTTGGACGATAAAGCGCGGGGCGAGGTTTATGTTTGTTTTGAGGGGCCGTTGGGGGCTCATTTAAAAAAGGAAGTGAGGGAGAAGATTTGGAAGGATGAGTACATGGAGATCTTTTCGCTCCTTCCTTTGGAGAAATTTAATTTAGATAAGAGCAAAAAAGAGGACAGTAAGAAGGAGGATGAGGAGAAACGGAGATGGCGTCTCATTCCTCAGACTTTCATGAACTGGCTACAACCGTTCACGATTCTGGTGAGCGTAGTTGGCGAAAAGGCTCCTGAACACTGTTCCGCCTTATTTTGCCATATGGATTTGATAGGGGAGGCACATAGGGCATATGGGGGTCAGGCCTGGCTCCGGTATGATGAGCAGTTTAGGCAGCGGAAGGCGGTTCGTCCGGCGATTAGATGAGATCAGAAGGACATCGGTTTGTGGTTGCGGGTTATTGCGCCGACAAAATTTGCCCATTCCTTTCAAGGTGGGGCCGGAACTGCCAGCCAAACCGCCTCACAAGGAAGTTCTTCGGGATCAGGGGGTCAGTCCGGACTATCGGGAGGTCAAAAACACGGTTTATGCTGGCAGTTTAATGACAGCCAGTGCAAGTTTGGAGCTACTTGTAAGTTCAAGCACGCGTGCTCGCACTGCAATGGATCTTCCCATGGTGCTGTCAAGTGCTTTAAGAAAAAAGGGAAGCCAGAGGGCAATTCAAAAGGGGGTGACGCCAGTGAGGCTGGACGTGATGGTCCCCTATCTAAATAGGTTCCCGGATAGGGAAAAAGCGGAGTTGTTGTTATTGGGTTTTCGCGATGGCTTTCGTATACCCGCTCCTCCTTTTGGTATCCCTCGAGTTTTGAAGAATTTAGAGGATTTGGTAGTTTCGCCGTTGGGCGTGGTTCCGAAGAAGGAACCGAACAAGTTTAGACTGATTCAGCATTTGTGATACTCCCGGGGGAGGTCCATGAACGACAGGATAGACCCGGAGCTTTGTTCCGTGGTTTATACATCTTTTGACAAGGCGGCACGCTGGGTGCGTAGTTGTGGTAGGGGGGCACTGTTGGCCAAGACCGATATTGAGTCGGCGTTTCGTTTACTACCTGTTCATGCAGATAGCGTGAGGCTGTTGGGTTGTTATTGGAACGGAGGGGTTTTACGTTGACAGGTGTTTGCCGATGGGTTGCTCATTGTCTTGCACATACTTTGAGGCTTTTAGTTCCTTTCTTGAGTGGGTCGTTCGGGATGTGTCAGGTTTGGACTCAGTGATACATTATTTGGACGACTTTTTGTGCATCGGGTTGAGTCAGTCCAGATGTCGCGACATGGCCTTGAAGACAGTGATCTGGGTAGCGGAACGTTTTGATGTTCCGTTGGCACCGGGTAAAACCGAGGGGCCAAGTACGAGTCTTTTGTTCCTTGGCATTGTTATCGATTCAGTTAACTGGGAGTTTAGGTTACCCGAGGAGAAAGTGGTCGGATTAAGAAGCGAAGTGGCTCGAGCACGTTGTTTAAAAAAGCTGCCATTGCGGGAGGTTCAGTCCCATCTCGGCAAATTGAATTTTTCTTGCAGGATCATCCCGATGGAGGGTGTTTTCACGTAGGTTAGCTGGCACCACAATGGGGGTTAAGGCCCCGCATCATTTTGTTTGCTTGTCTAGTGAGCACAAGGCTGATTTGGAGGTGTGGGACAGTTTTTTGGCACGGTACAATGGCCGTTCGTTGCTGATGGAGGAAGTGGTGGGCAACGGTGATTTGGACCTGTTCACCGACGCTTCGGGCGATATTGGTTTTGGCGCCTTTTTTGGTGGCCGGTGGTGTGCCACTAGGTGGCCCGATGACTGGTTCGTTTCTGGGTTAGTGAAGAACGTCACTTTGTTGGAAATCTTTCCTATCCTGGTTGCCGTTTATCTGTGGAAGGAGGATTTGCGCAATAGAAGGGTTCGCTTTAATTGTGACAATATGGTGGTCGTGTGTGTCATCAACAGTTTGACGGCATCTTCTCCCACGGTTATCAGGGTTTCTCCATCAGTTGGTGTTGTTTTGCATGTTTATCAATGCGTATATTACAGCGTCTCATGTGCCTGGGGTGGAGAATCCTATTGCTGAATCTTTGTCTCGATTTCAGTGGGAGCGTTTTCGGTCTTTGGCCCCGGATGTGGAGGAGGCGGGTCTGGACTGCCCGTTGGAGCTTTGGAGCGTGGTATCCGGGCTGCAGGACCTTTGATTCACGCGTCTTTGGCACCCAGCACGTGGTCGGCGTATCGGTCGGTATGGTGTGATTGGGAGTCCTGGTTGGTGTCTTGCGGGGCTACTAACGCGGGTGATGATCAAGTGGGTGCCTTGTTGTTGTGGTTGAGACGCGGTGCTGAGGAGGGGTGGTCGGCAACGAACGTGGATAGAGTTAGGGCAGCTTTGGCCTTTGGTTTTCAGCTTCGTGGATTGTGGGATTTGACAAAATTGTTTCGGGTGAGTCAGGCGGTAAAAGGGTTTAGAAGAAAGGTGGGGCAAGGGGATCGCTGGTGCCCGGTCTCTTTTGGCATGTTAGAACTGGTGGGCATGTGTTTAGAAGAGATTTGTATATCCAACTTTGAGGTGGCTCTTTTTCGTTTAGCCTTTTCCCTTGCATTTTTTGGAGCTTTGAGGGTTGGGGAGATTGTGTCCCCCACCACGTACAGACAAGGGGGGCTTTGGGCCAGGGACGTGATGCTTATTGAGGGTCATTTACATTTCTGGATACGTAGGTCAAAGACGGACTAGGAAGGAAAAGGTAAACGGGTAGTTTTGGGCGCTGTTCTTGGTTCGCTTATGTGTCCCATTCATTGTTGGCAGGTTTTTAATAGTTTTCGGCCGTCCAAGACTGGACCGTTGTTGTGTCATGAGGATGGATCTTTCCTATCCAGATTCCAGTTTGTTGCGATTTTTAGGCGAGCATTGTCGGGGCTGGGTCTAGATGCTTCTCGTTTTGCGTCTCACTCGTTTCGTATTGGGGCCGCGACCGAGGCGGCTTTGGGAGGTTTGGCCCTTAAAGTGGTTCAGAGGATAGGGAGATGGGAGTCTAGGCGTTACAAGAGCTATGTTAGACCTTGAAGGCTTGTTTTTTTTCCCTGTAGGTCTATATTTGCTATTACATTAATGTGGACTCTAAGTTGTTTGTATTTTCTAGGTCAAAATCCCCTGTTGGTTTGGATCGTCGGCCACTCCTACGTGTATTGGGGTGCGAGGCGTGCGGATGTTCGGCGGGAAGGACGTCAACTCGTTTTTTCCAAAGACGTTGCTGTGGTCAGCTGGTTGGGTTTTCGGGGTTTGTGTTGGAACGGGATTATGCAGGAGGTACATAATGGTGTTTGGTTAGATAGACCTCCTGACATCTTGGTTTTGCATGTTGGGGGAAATGATTTGGGGGTTCGCCCATGTCGTGAGTTAATACGGGATAATAAGCATGATCTGCTCAGGTTATGGGTGTCTTTTCGAGATTTGCTCGTGGTATGGTCTGATATCGTCCCGAGGAGATGCTGGCGACACGCTAGATCCGTGGACAAGATTAATAAAGCTAGAATTAAGGTAAATCAGGCGGTATCTAGTTTTGTTGTCAGGAACGGAGGCTTGTTCATCCGTCATTTTGAGTTGGAGAAGAAGGGGAAGAATTTCTCCAGGGAGATGGTGTTCACTTGAATGCGTGCGGTGGGCCATCGATTTGTGGGCCCTCGGATTGCAGAGTGGTATTGAAAGGGCCATAGTGGTCAAGTGTGGGGGGGTCTCGGGTATTTGAGGTGTTCAATTACCCTTGTTGTGGCGGTGGGAGGGGTCCTTGGAGTTGGTGCTAAATTGGCTTGGGTGATCCGTCGGGACACAGATTCTTCTGTTGGTGTAAAGTTTGGTTTCGGGTCTGGTGGTTCGGGGGGATCTTGGCAACGGTGGGCCGGATTCCCATGTTTTAAGTGGACATTGGTAACCCTTCGGGGTACTTTGGTGCTCCCGAGCCAGGGTGGTAACGGCTGGGAGTAAATTATGGTCTGTTTTCTGTCCACTCTCTATTATGTTTTACCACCAGTTTGGAGCTTCAAGGACCCTCCCCATGTTACTTTACTGTTATGTTTGTATGTTTATTATAAAGACCGCTGTGGCCAATTATTATTCAAGTTTAGAATATTGTTGTTTTTTGGGATGGAGTTTATCTGGTGGGAAATCGGGGAGGGGGGTTGGGGCTAAAGGTGGGAGAGCCCTATCGAGCTATCGACCAATACCAATGTCATGTTAAAAAAAAAAAAGAATTGTTGGCGATAATTGACTCCAGAGGTCATTTGGTTTGGGTCATCTGGTTGTAGATGTAGGTGGTCATGGCAAAAGGACAAGTCCAGTGGATTGGATTCTGTGATAGGGCTTACATGATACTCATGGGACTCAATATTCATGAACGGGGACATAGCTGTTCTACTTCAAACCATTTTAAAGCAGCGCTCATACATTAGGTGTACAGGATTAACAATGAGTAGATAAGTCGTTAAGTAGAACCTTACATTATTTGGGTTCATCAGACACACCAATCTTGCCATCAGTACATATTGTTTTCTTATAAATTTGGGAACACAATTTGGATCTTTTTTAGGGATGGACAAAGGAGATGAATTTGCCATAGTTCCATTTGGTCATTAGTTTTGTTACTTCTTGGATATTTAACATTTTTCATTACAAATACAAGCCTGTAAAATTTATGCAATTTGTGGATTATTTTAAGGTATAGTAAAATATGGTATAAATGTTCGTTAGATGTGGGTCCTACCAATCCCGAGATTGGGCCCTGACACCACTCTGTCACTGAAGAGGTGGTTACAATGGCACACGACTGGTTCTTGTCCCACGATACATGCAAGTCCCATTAGTGGGACCGACATTTACTCTAATCGCAGGCTATGCCATAATGTAGAAACGAAAAAAACACTTACAAGGGAATCTGTGAGCATGTTTTTGCTATATAATCGGAAAGCAGCATAATGTAGGGAGCCTGATTCCAGGAATGCATCCTTTGCTGGAATCAGGGTATCTACCCCTACATCATGCTGCTTTCAGATTATATAGCACAAACCTGATGACAATTTACCCTTAATGAGACCAGTAGTTTGATTCCATAAGCAGTACAGAAGTACAATAAGAACTGTCTAAAACATAGCAGGAATGGCAGTCATTTAATTTCCCGATGACCTCCATATCCCACTGCTCATTTTCTGTAAGCATTGCTTTGGATCTATGTGGTCGGTACATGATACACGTTGTGGTATGTTGCTATAGACTCCCCAAGAACTGAATCAGCAATATAATTTCTACTAAACAAATATTAAATCTGGAATAAAGTGATGTTTCACTCCATTATCCCTTCAAATAACATCTATAGAAGGACATTTTGTTTTCCTTTTAGGAATCCCACAAGCCCTGACAAGACAATTCCACTGCAATTGTGAGTAATTCCAAGAATAAGGGCAGAGTGACATTTTAAATTAAGCACATCATTGTTTCCTGTTTTCTGGAGGAATAATTAAACAAAACCATATTTGCAGGGTCTTGAACGAAATGTAGAGTACACACACATCACATACATTCACGTTATACAATTATTTTATTGTGATTCTTGAAAAATTACTAATTCAGCCTTTAAATATGTTTTATTTTAGTAGATCGTTACAAAATTGATAAGATTGAAAAAAAGGCACGGGTCTTTAAAATCCTACTATCCTACTGTGTAACATAGTTTGAAGAAGTCAGACCGACTTCGAAACGCGTTGCTTTCTAATTGCGCTACTCTTTCTGACAGCGTCCACAATATAACAATTTTTCCCTTTTTGGGGGACATTGAAAATTTTGGCAGCATAGAAACTGAAGATGCTACACAATTAAAAATCTGACACATGCTCCTGGTTAAGCAAATTCACCTCCTCCACACTGCAATATTTCAGAACTTGTATACTGCAGAATTGATAATTCACACCTTACTATTCTTTTTCCAAATGGAAATTGACCAAGTGAATGAGATTTGTAAATTTTCAGGCAATTTATTGCAGATTTTCATAATTAAAATCCATAGCAAATCTGCCAGTATGAATACATAGAATTCATATCTTCTCACATGTCTCTGAGATACAGGGGCAGACATATTAGTGCAACCTATGCACCTCCAAAACAAGTTGAGTTGTGCATTGTGATGAGCCATTGTCCGGTAAAGGTGAAATGGGGCTCAGGGCTGGTGCTGCGGGCCTGCTGCTGCTTGTCTTCACCCTGACACCCCACGAACATACAGTGTCCTTTTCCAACCATATTGTGCTGTGTACTCACGTTCAAGCCTGAGTATCCATGTCCATGGGTCCATGATCAGTCACAAATCAGTTCAATAAAGTTCAGTTTACTGGACAGTTCAGATACAGTAGTATGCAATATGCGGCACCAGGCACAGCAGCCTCCAATTGGGCGTCCGTTCACACAGTACACCGTGCGACACTGCGCCTCTGTTCCGTCCGGACTGCCACTATCTCAACAGACTCTGCTGGTCCTAGGGACTCCTCATCCGACAACGCAGCTTCTACGAGACTCGCCACCATTCCCACTCACTTTTCACTGTCAGACCTTTTTCAAAGAGAATGGTGCACACATTCCAGTGCCTATCCTGGCTCAAAGGCCTCAGACCTCACATGAAACTCTGCAAGACTGCTCATGTGTCCTCATCCTGCCAGTATGATATGTAGTTGTAGTGCCCGCTGCAGACTGTACCCAAACTTCCATTTGGACCTCTCACTGTCTTAGACACTCACTCTCACTCCACTCTGACTAAACCTGGAAATGCTTTCTCTTTTCAACTGACCCTACCAACTCCTGTGCTGGTCTGGTCCCAAACACATTAACTGTATCCTAACCTACTCTGTAACCTTTCACATAGTTAACTAATATGCCCAAAACTGCATATTTCCTTTTCTTAACCTAACGTTTAAGCCCTAGACTATACCTTACGTCCTAAACCTAACTCTATGATTTCTCTATTCACTACACATTACTCAAACTGTTTTTATAACATTCTATGCATTTTTACATATTATGACAGTCATCAAAACACCGTCCCTGTAACCCCCTTACATGCCTCCCCTCTTTAAATATGGTCATCCTCGACCATAATGGCTTCAGAAATATACAGAAAAAAGGACCACTTACATGTACTGTACATTTAAAACTGTTAACAATCCATAAGTGTCCTTTCACCGACCATCACTGACCCGACCATCACTGATCTATGTTTTCTATATTCACTACAATTGTGCAATCATTAAATTAGATCACAGTAACCAAATCACTTAGTTCTTATAATGTTTATGCATTTTCACATATACGACAGTCATCAACATACAATAAAATTACATGTCAGAATCATTTTGTAAACGTTGTCTTTCAAGAGGGAAGTCCACCCCCTTACATAGGGCCCATATATTGTTCTTCACAGGGCCCTCTTCTCTCTGTGTCCATTCCTGCTGAAATATGTTAGGAGAAATCCTCATTGAGGGCCCCTGTCCTTTGAGTGTCATGCCCTTAATGTCTTCTGGCTCAGAGTCCTTCAGATTGCCAAATTTGCAGTCAGAAATGTCCAATTCACTGCAAAATGACAGTAACACGCATGCTGTGACACATTCATTCTAGCGATCTGTGAAGTTACAGCACAAAGACCACCACTGAGAACTTCTTTGCGGGTTCATGCCTTCAGATCTGTGCCCTTTAAACACAATCTTCCTACCTCTTCTGACTCTTGTCAGATTTCCCACCTCAGATCATATGTATCTTAATTTTTGCATGTTTTTTTGTTATACTTTTTTTTAACAGTCATTTCAATAAATTAAACTTTTATATTTACATGAAATATATTTTCTTGATGCTGGATTCCAAATTCCCTCATCCCTGTACCCCACCTTTATGCATCATACAACCAGGGGTGACGACATGGAGGTTTCCGTGCACCGATAACATGGCAATACTGCTGACATTGCAGCGGTAAACTGATTTTTCTACCCTTGAGTATGCCAGTTTTTTATTTAGTAAAATCCGCCATAATGTTCCAGAGATATGGGTCATATTATTTAGTGATATTTCTTATGGTTCTCAGCACGCCCCAGAGGATCCCGTTGGGTCTGGATCAGTAAAACCGAATGATGGATTTAAAAAATAAATAAAAAATAGAAAACTCATTGAAGCAGCAGAAATAAAATATGAGAAATACTCGCCAATTTTGACCTCTATGACATTTTCACCCACTTTTTTTTTACTTTTTTGTGTCACCTCTCCTTAGATCACCAGCCTCAGTTACTCAGTTTTGTAATTTCCGGTATCTATCTCAGAAGTGTTATGTTGAGCTATTTTAATATATCTATTTTTGTTTGTGTGGTTTTGATACCAGTAGAATAGTTCCTCCCTATAATTACATGTTCCTGTACACTATTGATTTATATGGTGCTAGCGTTTACAGACGGCATTTCGCTGACGGAAATTATATCAGGCACGTTAACCCTTTTACCACTGGTCAGAATTTAGACCTCTAGGAAACATCTATTTTCTTCTGCCATGTTTTTTTTTTTTTTTTTTTTATATTTGAAACTACATATGGCATTCTTTCCAACACAACCACAGCTGAAGTGACACCAATTGTGGCCTGTATACGACGGCATTTAGACACTCCAATCGCTGTGTTTTAATAGCCTATTTAGACCAGATTATGGGATGGCATGGGTTCAGCACGAACTATACTGCTTTTCCCAGGCCGGTACGTGTCACATGGACACATGGATGGCACACGTACAGGTCACCGATGTGACACGCGGATAGCTAACGGATACACGGATGACATATGAATGTCACATAAGTACATATGGATGGCACACGGACATGGACCACGGATATTACCAGTACAGTTTTTCCTGCATAGTAATCACTAGGATGTGTGAAGGAGGCCTTATATAGTGAACACAGCCTATAATGCAAAATAAGCCTTATGTGAATACAGGCTTATCTAGTGAACACAGCCTATAATGTAAACTTAGCCTTATGTGAGTACAGTCTTATATTGTGAACACAGCCTATAATGTAAACTTAGCTTTATGTGAGTACAGTCTTATATTGTGAACACAGCCTATAATGTAAACTTAGCCTTATGTGAGTACAGCCTTATATTGTGAACACAGCCTATAATGTAAACTTAGCTTTATGTGAGTACAGTCTTATATTGTGAACACAGCCTATAATGTAAATTTAGCTTTATGTGAGTACAGTCTTATATTGTGAACACAGCCTATAATGTAAACTTAGCCTTATGTGAGTACAGCCTTATATTGTGAACACAGCCTATAATGTAAACTTAGCTTTATGTGAGTACAGTCTTATATTGTGAACACAGCCTATAATGTAAACTTAGCCTTATGTGAGTACAGCCTTATATTGTGAACACAGCCTATAATGTAAACTTAGCTTTATGTGAGTACAGTCTAATATTGTGAACACAGCCTATAATGTAAATTTAGCTTTATGTGAGTACAGTCTTATATTGTGAACACAGCCTATAATGTAAACTTAGCCTTATGTGATTACAACCTCATATAGTGAACACAGACTATAATGTAAAGTAAGCCATATGTGAATATGGAGCACCCCCAGACACAGGGCCACAAGTCACTCGGTACCGGTCCCTTCTCCTTCGGTTCTGCGGTTGTCACGGTGGATGGACCCGGTCGTGACCCTGCTAAGGAGCGTCCAAAGGAAATGGTAGTACAGTCTGACAGTAGTTCGTGACGCCACCTGTGGTGTTCGGTCAGGGCGACCGACGCTGCTGTGGGGACCACTGGGGTGATGGAATGGCAGCTGGATGGTATACCTTCCCACAGGTGAAGTATGTCCCCAGGGCTTCCCAGTAAGGTGGATGGTGATGGTGTGAGGTGCAGGCAATAACGAGGACACAGGGTTGCAGTCTCTTTACCTTTTACTGAAGGCTTCAATACACTCAGTCCAGAGCACGTTCAACCGAGCTATCAGAGACCGGCCGGTCCGATGGGCACATCCAGAGTTTCCCTCGCAGATGGAAATCGTTGCCTACCAATAGCGCCTGTGTGTTGTAGTCCTACCCTGCTGAGCATTCGGAATAGTCCTCACAACTGCTGTTCTCCTTCGTTCGTTCTCTACAGCTTTCTCTCTCTCTCTCGTTCTTTGGTTCCAGATGTTGCTAGTTTCTAACGTCCCCCAGATATGTTATGGCTAGGACGCCACCCGTTTGACGGGAAGGCTTGGAGGTCTTCCGGGACCCTAGAGACGCCCCTCTCCCAATGTTGCCCCCTATGTCTTCGTAGGTGTAGTAAGGTAGACAGCCAACCTATGATTAACTGTCCAGCGGAATTTGAAGTAATGCGTGAAGTCAGCTACTCCTACGGTGATCCGGCCACCGACTACGCGCCTCAGTAAGATGTTGCCTTCCTCTCTCGGCACGACTCTTACTGGCTCTCCTTTGTGCTGATCTCGTTTACACTGTTCCACAATATTCTTCCCCTCTTGTCTCTTCCTTAGGATACCGCCGCAAGGTGTGCAGGCTCGGTTCCGTAACGTTCTGTTCTGTCGCTAGGCACCTGCCAGGTTCCCACGCCTGACAGGGACCCCCCTGTGTCTTCTCCCCGCAACACCCCCTGCCACGGGATGTTGCCTGGTTCCAACCCAGTCAGCATCTGACTAACTTCTTCCCCAGCCCCTAGTCTTACCAGTGTGAGGAGTGGCCCAATAAATAAAGCCTTTTGCTCCCCCTAGTGGCCGGAGTGTGAAGTGTAATGTGTTCTGGTGATACCTGGTCAGGAGAACTCTTTAGTGCCATCGGACGTACCGCTACTCGCCTTGGGGCCATACTGCAACGACCAGGTCTCTGGGGCGCTGCACTCCCCCCCGGTTAAATCCAGTACTCCTGGACTGGGAAGAAGAACAATACAATGCAGTGAAAGACATACAAAATTTTTGGATGGTAAGAACAAATAAGTAGAAAAGGTGCTTCCCTTTATGGGAGGTAAGGACACTTTGAACGTTACAAACAATAACAAGATAAATATTTTTAAATAACATTTTTGACTATAAATAACTCTCTGTACCCAGCCGGGTATTCTACTAAGTGCAAAATTTTCGAACATTAAACTAACTCTTCCTCTAAGGGTGTATAAGCTGAACCCACTAAAGGCCTACTATCAAGTACTACAACAACTCAACTTTCTTTTCCGTTCTCACTTCACCAATGCAGGACCGCCTAGCTCCTTGGCTGAGCCTACTGCCATTGTGCCGACCATCTTTCTACGTTTCTCCGGAGGACTCTCTCTCTAACCCCTACGGGCTCACTTCAACTTTCCTGTCCTCAAACTTTATTAACATTATTAAACTATCTAAATTCTCCAACATTATTAACGCTTTAACTTTTATCGCAATCATGTAAACATTCCCTTTAAGAGGGACCCAAGTCTCTGGTGCAGACTCTCTTTCAGCAAGTTCACAGCAATCAAGGCCTTCTGCAGCGAGTCTTCGCAAAGTCTTCCCCGACTTATAAAACTAGTAGGGGGGCACATTTAAGAAGGTGCAACTATTTACAAAGCCAGTTTGTGAATCATTCACCGTCCATGATTCGGCAGTCTTTAAACAATGATGAACTTGTGTAACAGTAGAAAAACAGTAGAAAACAATAGGGATCCCGGGTAAACAAAGGGATCCCTAGGAGTTAACCCTGGATGGGTTTAAGGTAGCAGCAGGAAACAGTAACTATTTACATATCGGGTCTCTGAGGTTTAGTGTTGTAATGGGTGACACGACGTCGGCCGGTGGTGACCACATCCCACCCGGGGAAAGCCTGGCCCGGTGTCACCTTCCAGCACGTCATATCAGCAGCGGTCTGGGTGCGACCGTTGATACCGGTGGCAGACTCCACAAGCAGAGCACCACACGTCGGGGTGGTAGTGCTGGGTCCTATGGGGTCAGGGGTCAATGGAGTCCCGCCGCCAGTCTCAGTTGTGATCGTCGATGGCGCGACCACTAGCGCGCAGCGTTTGACTCTCTTGGCATACCACCCTCGCTCACTCCAGTGGCGGGTGTAGGTCACATGGTCCCCTCTGTACAAGTTTCGGAGTGGAGGGACACTGCGGGACTGGGGTTCCACTTTGCAGCTAGTCACATAGACCTCGGTCAGCAGCCCTGGCTCTAATATGAAGCCACAACCCCTCCCCCGGTGGAAGGCCAGCACAATCCCCTGTTTTATCAAACTCTCAGGGCAACAATTGACAAGGGGCACCCGTTCCTCTGGTCGGACAGTCTGTTCCATTCTTTCTCGATCTTCCTATTGTGAGATTAGGCTTCACCTATACTGATCCCAGGTGAGCCTGATGACGTAGGAGCCTTCCTGTCGGGGCCCGTCTGGCTGAAACCGGGGGGCATTCCACTCAAAGGCCACTCCCCTGGGGCTGATGTTGATTGGTATACCCAGAGGTGTCGGTAGCGGGGGCAGGATCCCCTTCATGGCGTACAGGGCCGCCACCACGATCTCAGTAGCGGGACACCAGCCATCAATAGGCTGGGGAGCGGTCACCGGAGCCGGAGCAGTCGGTGGGGCAGGGTCGCTGTTGGTACCTGCGTCTGATGTGGTTCCACCGATGTCGGTCGGCTCCGCTGATGAGGACGCTGGAGTCTGCTGTGGCCCTGACCACGGCTTCCCTTGGGCGGCCTTCCAGCACAGCTCCGACTTCCATTTCCTCGCCGTCGCCAACCCCCCGTCTGGAGTCGGGTGGCCCAAGGCCTCCTCCGGCAACTCCAGGGGATCCGGGTCTCCCTGCGACGGCAAGCTCTGGTTCGGCTCTGCTGGGCTGCGGTGCTCCGGGGTCACTTCGTCGTCGTTCGGGTACTCGCTGGTCATCAGTTCTGCTCCTGGGTCTGCAGCAGCACACACACGAGGCTCCATCATTTTCTGGGGTTTGAGCTCCTCCATTCCTGAGCTCGTCATCCTGCAGCCATAGTCGGAGTGGGCGGGTTATGCTGTTCGCGCCGTTTTCTCGATCTCCTCCCATGACATGCCCTCCTTCTTCTCCTGCGCTCCTCGTGGTGCGGCAATGGCGGCGGTTTTGGCGGGAATCATGCGTCAATAGCAGTACACAGTCTTTGCACTAAATCACAGTCCAACACGTTTCAGTCACAGTTCCAAGGCACACATGACCTGCTTCTCAGGCTTAAGTAGGATCCTGTTCGTGACGCCAAGTTGGAGCACCCCCAGACACAGGGCCACAAGTCACTCGGTACCGGTCCCTTCTCCTTCGGTTCTGCGGTTGTCACGGTGGCTGGACCCGGTCGTGACCCTGCTAAGGAGCGTCCAAAGGAAATGGTAGTACAGTCTGACAGTAGTTCGTGACGCCACCTGTGGTGTTCGGTCAGGGCGACCGACGCTGCTGTGGGGACCGCTGGGGTGATGGAATGGCAGCTGGATGGTATACCTTCCCACAGGTGAAGTATGTCCCCAGGGCTTCCCAGTAAGGTGGATGGTGATGGTGTGAGGTGCAGGCAATAACGAGGACACAGGGTTGCAGTCTCTTTACCTTTTACTGAAGACTTCAATACACTCAGTCCAGAGCACGTTCAACCGGGCTATCAGAGACCGGCCGGTCCAATGGGCACATCCAGAGTTTCCATCGCAGATGGAAATCGTTGCCTACCAATAGCGCCTGTGTGTTGTAGTCCTACCCTGCTGAGCATTCGGAATAGTCCTCACAACTGCTGTTCTCCTTCGTTCGTTCTCTACAGCTTTCTCTCTCTCTCTCGTTCTTTGGTTCCAGATGTTGCTAGTTTCTAACGTCCCCCAGATATGTTATGGCTAGGACGCCACCCGTTTGATGGGAAGGCTTGGAGGTCTTCCGGGACCCTAGAGACGCCCCTCTCCCAATGTTGCCCCCTATGTCTTCGTAGGTGTAAAAGGTAGACAGCCAACCTATAATCAACTGTCCAGTGGAATTTGAAGTAAGGCCTGAAGTCAGTTACTCCTACGGTGATCCGGCCACCGACTACGCGCCTCAGTAAAATGTTGCCTTCCTCTCTCGGCACGACTCTTACTGGCTCTCCTTTGTGCTGATCTCGTTTACACTGTTCCACAATATTCTTCCCCTCTTGTCTCTTCCTTAGGATACCGCCGCAAGGTGTGCAGGTGCGGTTCCGTAACGTTCTGTTCTGTCGCTAGGCTCCTGCCAGGTTCCCACGCCTGACAGGGACCCCCCTGTGTCTTCTCCCCGCAACACCCCCTGCCACGGGATGTTGCCTGGTTCCAACCCAGTCAGCATCTGACTAACTTCCTCCCCAGCCCCTAGTTTTACCAGTGTGAGGAGTGGCCCAATAAATAAAGCCTTTTGATCCCCCTAGTGGCCGGAGTGTGAAGTGTAATGTGTTCTGGTGATACCTGGTCAGGAGAACTCTTTAGTGCCATCGGACGTACCGCTACTCGCCTTGGGGCCATACTGCAACGACCAGGTCTCTGGGGCGCTGCACTTACAGGCTTATCTAGTGATCACAGCCTATAATGTAAACTTAGCTTTATGTGAGTACAGCCTTATATAGTGAACACAGCCTATAATGTAAAATAAGCCTTATGTGAATACAACCTTATATAGTGAACACAGCCTATAATGTAAAATAAGCCTTATGTGAATACAGGCGTATCTAGTGAACACAGCCTATAATGTAGAGTAAGCCTAAGGGTACCGTCACACTGAAACGACGCTGCAGCGATACGACAACATAATAACATAGTAACATAGTAACATAGTTAGTAAGGCCGAAAAAAGACATTTGTCCATCCAGTTCAGCCTATATTCCATCATAATAAATCCCCAGATCTACGTCCTTCTACAGAACCTAATTGTATGATACAATATTGTTCTGCTCCAGGAAGACATCCAGGCCTCTCTTGAACCCCTCGACTGAGTTCGCCATCACCACCTCCTCAGGCAAGCAATTCCAGATTCTCACTGCCCTAACAGTAAAGAATCCTCTTCTATGTTGGTGGAAAAACCTTCTCTCCTCCAGACGCAAAGAATGCCCCCTTGTGCCCGTCACCTTCCTTGGTATAAAAAGATCCTCAGCGAGATATTTGTATTGTCCCCTTATATACTTATACTCGTGGGTGTATGCCATCCGGACCCGGAGATTTATCTATTTTAATCTTATTTAGCCGGTTTCGCACCTCTTCTTGGGTTAGATTGGTGACCCTTAATATAGGGTTTTCATTGTTTCTTGGGATTTCACCTAGCATTTCATTTTCCACTGTGAATACCGTGGAGAAGAAGGTGTTTAATATGTTAGCTTTTTCCTCGTCATCTACAACCATTCTTTCCTCGCTATTTTTTAAGGGGCCTACATTTTCAGTTTTTATTCTTTTACTATTGATATAGTTGAAGAACAGTTTGGGATTAGTTTTACTCTCCTTAGCAATGTGCTTCTCTGTTTCCTTTTTGGCAGCTTTAATTAGTTTTTTAGATAAAGTATTTTTCTCCCTATAGTTTTTTAGAGCTTCAATGGTGCCATCCTGCTTTAGTAGTGCAAATGCTTTCTTTTTACTGTTAATTGCCTGTCTTACTTCTTTGTTTAGCCACATTGGGTTTTTCCTATTTCTAGTCCTTTTATTCCCACAAGGTATAAACCGCTTACACTGCCTATTTAGGATGTTCTTAAACATTTCCCATTTATTATCTGTATTCTTATTTCTGAGGATATTGTCCCAGTCTACCAGATTAAGGGCATCTCTAAGCTTGTCAAACTTTGCCTTCCTAAAGTTCAGTGTTTTTGTGACTCCCTGACAAGTCCCCCTAGTGAAAGACAGGTGAAACTGTACAATATTGTGGTCGCTATTTCCTAGATGCCCGACCACCTGCAGATTTGTTATTCTGTCAGGTCTATTAGATAGTATTAGGTCTAAAAGTGCTGCTCCTCTGGTTGGATTCTGCACCAATTGTGAAAGATAATTTTTCTTGGTTATTAGCAGAAACCTGTTGCCTTTATGGGTTTCACAGGTTTCTGTTTCCCAGTTAATATCCGGGTAGTTAAAGTCCCCCATAACCAGGACCTCATTATGGTTTGCAGCTTCATCTATCTGCTTTAGAAGTAGACTTTCCATGGTTTTTGTTATATTTGGGGGTTTGTAACAGACCCCAATGAGAATTTTGTTACCATTTTTCCCTCCATGAATTTCGACCCATATGGACTCGACATCCTCATTTCCTTCGCTAATATCCTCCCTTAAAGTGGACTTTAGACAAGACTTTACATAGAGACAAACCCCTCCTCCTCTCCGATTTTTACGATCCTTTCTAAACAGACTGTAACCCTGTAAGTTAACTGCCCAGTCATAGCTTTCATCTAACCATGTCTCGGTTATTCCCACTATGTCAAAGTTACCTGTAGATATTTCTGCTTCTAGTTCTTCCATCTTGTTTGTCAGGCTTCTGGCGTTTGCGAGCATGCAGTTTAGAGGATTTTGTTTTGTTCCAATCTCCTC
The DNA here is from genome assembly GCF_032444005.1 of Ranitomeya imitator. Classification (NCBI taxonomy): domain Eukaryota; kingdom Metazoa; phylum Chordata; class Amphibia; order Anura; family Dendrobatidae; genus Ranitomeya; species Ranitomeya imitator. The sequence goes on along the minus strand of NC_091286.1, from coordinate 42,844,762 downwards.
GCTGTGGATTGTTTTAGAAATGTTCTTACCTCCCTTCTGAGTATGTTTTCCTGGGTCTTCTTTGTTCGCGTCTAATGTTTTTCTTCCCGTCCTCTCTTCTTCTAGTTTAACGCCCTCCTGATGAGTGTAGCGAGTCTTCTGGTGAATGTGTGTTTCCCAGGTTTGTTGAGGTGCAGCCCGTCTCTGGCGAGGAGTCCATCGTACAAATAATTCACACCGTGGTCCAGGAATCCGAATCCTTGTTGTCTGCACCATCGTCTTAGCCAGTTGTTTGCATCAAGGATCCTGTTCCATCTCCTGGTGCCATGCCCGTCTACTGGAAGGATAGAAGAAAAAACTACCTGTGCATCCAGTTCCTTTACTTTCTTCCCCAACTCTTCAAAGTCTTTGCAGATTGTCGGTAGGTCCTTCCTTGCAGTGTCATTGGTGCCAACATGTATCAGAAGAAATGGGTGGACGTCCTTGGAGCTGAAGAGCTTTGGTATCCTATCGGTCACATCCTTGATCATCGCACCTGGAAGGCAGCATACTTCTCTTGCAGTACGATGCCGATCGCTGCAGCGTCGGTGTTTCGTCAGCCGTAAAGCAGAGCGGTGACGTCACCGCTGTGCTTTCCGGCTGGCCGGCGCTCACAGCCAGTGCAGAGAAGCACAGCGCCGGAGGACAGACACGGAAGGTAAGTATGTAGTGTTTTCTTTTTTTACATTTACGCTGGTAACCAGGGTAAATATCGGGTTACTAAGCGCGGCCCTGCACTTAGTAACCCGATGTTTACCCTGGTTACCAGTGAAGACATCGCTGAATCGGCGTCACACACGCCGATTCAGCGATGTCAGCGGGAGATCCAGCGACGAAATAAAGTTTCAAACGATCTGCTACGACGTACGATTCTCAGCGGGGTCCCTGATCGCAGTAGCGTGTCAGACACAGCGAGATCGTAACAATATCGCTGGAACGTCACAGATCGTGCCATCCTAGCGATCAAAGTGCCACTGTGTGACGGTACCCTTATGTGAATACAGCATTATCTAGTGAACATAGGCTATAATGTAAACTTAGCCTTAATTTAATACAACCTTCTGTAGGGATCACATAGTATAATATAAACTTAGCCTTATTTGAATACAGAGTTATTAGAGCTGAGTGAACGTGCTCAGTGATACTCGGAAATCATTTGAGCATCCGGGTGCTTGAATGTGCTCGTTACTCGGCGAGCATTAACCGGTGCTTGTGTTACTCAGCCAATAAGCATGCAGGGTTTGCCTGGTGTCATTGTAATGCCGTAGCCATCTTGGTAGTGGCATTACTATGATTAGCTGGTCATATGACATCATCAGGGGTTATAAAAGGACAGGGCCGCCAGCCTCGGCTCACTGACACCATTGCACAGCTCTGTGACAGTTGTTATTGGATGGAGGATCCTGTAGCATTGATACTGGTGCTAAAGCTGAACCATCATACTAACAGCCCTTCTAGAGGGTAATCTTGTGCTTTGCTGTTTGTATCAGATACAATCTGCATTTAGCCTAGGGAGGGAGAAAGAGTTGCAGGAGCAAGAAAGTGGCTGAATACAGTTTCTAGGCAGGAATTAGGGCTTTGCTAAATATATAGCTGTGGCAGTTGACTACATTTTTATTTTTTTGGATGAAAACATTGACTATATTGTCATCTATAGAGTATTAGGTGCTTTGTGGAACATTTTTGTGTTGGTGTTTCTGGTATGGGTGAAAACGGACGCCACACGTTCATTCTCACACATACCAGAAAGGGAGCCTTAGTCTGTGTTCACACAAAGCTAAGCTAACATAAAACACTGCGTAAAACACCAAGGCTTGATGCTAGCTTTGTTTTTGAACAATTCACAGCTGACATCAACCCCAACTACCATTACCTCGATTGCCAACACACCAGGGACATTGACAAGAGCCAAGGCAAAGCGCCACAATCGGTGCATCTAATGTGATGCTTTGCTTCTGAGGGGGCTGTAGGCTTGTATATTTAGGCTGAGAACGGCCCAATAACCATGGATCTTCCCAGCCTGATGATCTCAGCTGTCTGCTTTAACTTTGCTGGGTATCAAAAATTGGGGGGGACCCCACGTCATTTTTTTAATTTATTTATTTATTTGGTTAATACATGTACATTAAGTTACACATGCAAGGCACTAATTAAACTAATTATATAGCTCACGGGTATCTATCCATCCATCTTTTTATCTCATTTCTATCTCTATCTTTACACATCTTTAACACTAAAAATCTGTCATTTCCATTCTTCATTCTATTCCGGTACATGTCACACAGATGGTACACACAGATGGCCAACAGAAAACCACACAGACAGTAAAAACGGACCGTCTCACACGTACGTTTTATTAATGGGACGTGTGAAGGCGGCATTATAAAGTGAACACAGCCTATCATGTAAACTTAGCCTTATGTGAACACAGCCTAACAATGTGAACATAGCCTTAATATGCTTGAAGAACCCTAAAAAGTGAATAACGCCTTACAAACATATTCAGTATTTGCTAACTTGTCTTTTCCCATTGACAGCAGATACAAAATACACAGTCGGAGCGGGGATCCGTATAGGTTTACATGACATCATTCAGGTCACAGCAGAGTGAACACAATGATCTCTCCAGTATTTGTTCTAAAGATGCCTGGAATTCCCCCCATTCCTCCCTACTAATAAAAGGGTCAGTGCTTTAACATTAAAAGAGCTGTGTTCGCTGCACAGAAAACACTTATGCTATGATCACCAAGGATTGTCATTATTTTCACATACCGCCATGCTCCACACTAGAGATTTTTCAGTTTTTGGCACATTGACACGTTCATATATGTGCGAATAGGCTTGAGCGAAACGGATCGGACAAATTCAAAAGTCGCCGACTTTTGGCAAAGTCGGGTTTCATGAAACCCGACCCGATCCTAGTGTGGGATCGGCCATGCGGTCGGCGATCTTTGCGCCAAAGTCGCGTTTCGTATGACGCATTTGGCGCCATTTTTTCAGCCAATGATGGAGCGTGGGCAGAGTGATGACATAGGTGTTAGGGGCGAGAGAGAGAGAGAGAGAAAAAAATAGATTTCCCATTGACTTTGCATTGGGTTTCGTGTTTCGGTCGATCCCCGACTTTTCGCCATAATCGGCCGATTTCACTCGACTTGACTTTTGAGATAGTCGGGTTTCGCGAAACCCGAGTCGACCCTAAAAAAGTAAAAGTCGCTCAACCCTATGTGCGAATATTAACTCTAACTATTTACCATTGCTCATAAAGTGGAAAAATATTCTGCATCGCAGTAAAGAGTTCAAACAACTCAATCCAACACAGTGGCCACATCAGTAATCCGGCTGCCGGACAGGAGCCCAGCAAACCGCCTTCTACCTGGCAGATTCACCGGATCCTTTTTTGATTAGCAGGCCTTGCACAACGTCATAGTTGCATCATGACACACATTTGACATAGCGCCAAGCCGGCTAATCAAAAGAATATCTCACAGGTAGGTGATGGTAAACTTGGCTGTCGTCCACCAGCTTCAGATAACCAATGTGGTCACTGGACCGACTTCTACAGCCTCTATGTATGATAGTTCATAGTGGACTACAGAATGAGTTAATACTAAATCTGTCAGTGAGCTCATTTATCGGCAGGGTCTCTTTTCTTGGGAATGTACTTATAAGCTGATTTATGACCAAATAAAGGTGAATCTACCACGTAATGGGTTTTCTCAGGTTCTCTGTTCTCTCAGCTCCAACATTACAATATACACTTGTGAGTAGAGTTGAGCAAAAAGATTTGTGCTGCCATGGTCCGATGACCACTCCTGTCCTCCAGCTGGACCAGGACATTCTTCCCTTCTGCTGCTGGTACCTTCAGCCCGGTATCATGGGGCATCCTCTTGAACTTACTCGGCCCTACACAAAGTCTTGTTACAGGGTCTATGAAACGCAGTAGGTGCCCACGATCCCGGGCCAAGAAGTGACGACCGCCCTGCCATAAAGGACCTGGGAGTGCAAACATTTTTGCTCAACTCTACTTTTCACATAATGCAGTGATGAGGGTTTTCTAGACCTTGATTGTCCACGTGGCTCACAGATTGCCATCTTTATTTACTCTTATGGAATAGACTCATGTAATTTTTTAGCCCCAGGAAGAAAATGGTTAACTTGTATTAATACTTGTATTAATATATTAAGATTTTAACAATATACAGCTCTGGCAAAAATTAAGAGACCACCACATGAAAACTCGGTCTTGGGCAGCCCAATCTCCAGACCTGAACCCCATTGAAAACCTCTGGAATGTAATTAAGAGGATGATGGATAGTCACAAGCCATCAAACAGAGAAGAACTGCTTACATTTGTGCGCCAGGAGCAGTGTGAAAGACCGGTGGAAAGCATGCCAAGACGCATGAAAGCTGGGATTAAAAATCATGGTTATTCCACAAAATATTGATTTCTGAACTCTTCCTGAGTTAAAACATTAGTATTGTTGTTTCTAAATGATTATTGATGAACTTGATGTCTTTGCATTATTTGAGGTCTGAAAGCACTGTTTTTTTTTTTTGTAATTTTGAATATTTCTCCTTTTCAGAAAAAAAATTAAAAATTTATTGCTTGGAAATTCGGAGACATGTTGTCAAAAGTTTATAGAATAAAAGAACAATTAATATTTTACTCAAAAATCTATATATATAATTGCCTAAGGGGTACTTCCGTCTGTTTCTAACTTCCATCTGTATGTCGCAGAAATCCCGGGTCGCAGATTGGTCGCGGCCAGCTGGACACGAATTGGCCCCTCCCTACTCCCCTCCAGTCAGCAGCCACATGGGGTTTTAGCAGTCCGTTAACGCTGCTATTAACCCTGTGTGACCAACTTTTTACTATTGACGCTGCCTATGCAGCATCAATAGTAAAAACATATAATGTTAAAAATAATTAAAAAAAAAAAAATCATTTTATTCTCACCTTCCGGCGCCTTTCCCGCTCATCGTGACACTCCGGTCCCAAGAATGCATTTTGGCAATGATCGGAGATCACGTAGCGGTCTCGCGAGATGATGACGTAGCGCGCGAGACCGCTACATCATCACGTGTTATTGCCGCAATGCATTCTTGGGACCGGAGCGTCGCGAGGAGCATCGGTAAATGCCTGGCCTGGATCCGGGGGCCGATGGAAGGTGAGTATATAACTATTTTTTATTTTAAGTCTTTTTTTAACAGGAATATGGTGCTCACATTGCTATATACAACGCGGGCTGTGTTTTATACTGCGTGGGCTGTGTTATATACTGCGCGGCCTGTGTTATATACTGTGTGGGCTGTGTTATATACTACGTGGGCTGTGTTATATACTGCGTGGGCTATGTTATATACTACGTATCTGTACTATAAACTATATCTCTGTGCTATATACTACGTGGCTGGGCAATATACTACGTGATACTACGTTGGCTGTGCTATATACTACGCGATACTACATGGGCTGTGCTATATACTATGTGGGTGTGCAATATACTACATGGCTGTGCTGTATACTACGTGGCTGTGTTATATACTGAGTGTCCTGTGTTATACACTATGTGGGCTGTGTTATACACTACGTGGGCTGTGTTATATACTGCGTGGGCTGTGTTATATACTGCGTGGGCTGTGTTATATACTACGTCTCTGTGCTATATACTACGTGGCTGGGCAATATACTACGTGATACTACGTGGACTGTGCTATATACTACGTGATACAATGTGGGCTGTGCTATATACTACGTGGCTATGCAACATACTGCGTGGCTGGGCAATATACTACGTGGCTGTGTTACAGTATATACTACGTGGCCTGTGTTATATACTACGTGGGCTGTGTTATACACTACATGGGCTGTGTAAAATACTGCGTGGGCTGTGTTATATACTACGTGGCGGTGCTATATACTACGTGGCTGTGCTATACACTACGTGGCCTGTGTTAAATACTACGTGCGCTGTGTTATACACTACTTGGCTGTGTTATATACTACGTGGGCTGTGTTATATACTGCGTGGGCTGTGCTATCTACTACGTGGGCTGTGCTATTTACTACTACTCATATTCTAGAATACCCGATGCGTTAGAATCGAGCCACCATCTAGTATACCTATAAAGAGAAAAATCAGACAAACTCAACATTTTGCAGCGGTCTCTTAATTTTTGCCAAAGCTGTATATTCACTCTCCTATTATACCATCTCAGGCCTTGCTACATTTTTCTTATTTTTTTTTTCCTTACAACTAGTTATAAACTTGGAATGGAGACATTTAATGTGCAATCAAACTAAAAACAAAATATCATAAGAACAGTGGATTTGATAAAACCACATATTTTCTACTGCTGCTGTGAAGGCAGAAAGAAAACCCTGCAGATTTGGAATAATATTCATTTAGAAAACTGATACATGTGGCAAACTTGGCCAATTTCCCCCCTATGAACTTGAAATTCCGCTCTCAGCGCACGTCCAAAATCCCCCTCTAACAAAGTATCTTTCATTGGAAATTAGATGCCGACTCCCCGCGACTCTAAAACAAATCCAGCACCGATAAATATAGATGGGCTTCCTGCTGGCAGATCAGCTGTTACGACAAGATAGTAAAGTAAAGGTACGCATTAAATGGATTTTAACACAAATATGTCCTAAGTCAGCTGATATTCAGCACCAGCGATGGAAAAATATACATTGGGCTAAAAATAACAGCTAAAATCACTTGATTTTTCCATTCACAGAGCGCAAGATCAGATTTGTACTGGGCTATAAGAGAGGGAGACGTTGGAGAACAACCAGCTACAATGCAATGGGATAAAGAGGGCATTTATTAAAATTTACATCAAATCTGCCCAAAAAGAAGTAGTTCATCACAGGCAGCAAATGACTGGATGTAACGTATAGGAAATATTGCTTATATCTACCGCAATATGATAAAATGTGCCTATCAGAGCCCGGCATTTATCAAAGTTACCAAATACATTCCCATTGCAGAAGGAAAGCATTTGGTTAGTGGGGACACTAAACACGGGGAAAATTCCTGTATGTTACCTCTTCTTTACAGAATATAGGCTCTCTTGTACTGTGCAGTCATAGCCACCTTAATATCTGCTTTTGGCGCCAAAGGGCGGAGAGACCCATTTAGGTGCAGTTGCTATCTGGCACTACTATTTGGACTCTTCTGTGTGCAGAAACCTTGTATGTGGCACTGCTACACAGCTCTTAAAATAGTTTCTGAAGTTTCTCTCCTTTAAGGATCAAGAACTAAAAAAATGCTTCTGCATGTCAGGCGGTAAAGTGAAATGAAGCAACCCTAGACACACACCAGCCACTGATTGACTGCAGCAGTCACGTGATGTCCACCTGCCAGATTGATACGCGCCTGTTCGCCGATCTGCTGCCCTCTCTTGTGCTCCACATTGGCCTTTGCAGATGACCCTGGGTGTTCCCATGTGATCATCTACCTGGGCCTTTATAAAGCCTACCAAGACACACACCTGCGTTTTTAGTTCCGTCTGCCTGCATCCTTCAGGACCTCTGCTACCTGTTCCCCGTCTCCTGTCTGATTGCATCCTTCAGGACCTCTGCTACCTGTTCCCGGTCTCCTGTCTGATTGCATCCTTCAGGACCTCTGCTACCTGTTCCCAGTTTTCTGTCAACCTGTGGTCTCCAGGACTTCTGCTAAATGTCCCCATTCTCTTGTCCGCCTGCAGACTCCTCAATCCCAAGTTCTACCTGTTCCCGGTCTTCTGTCTGTCTGCGTCCTTCAGGACCTCTGCTACCTGTTGCCGGTCTCCCATCCGCTTGCGATCTTCAGAACCTGTGCAACCAGTTCCCAGTCTTCTGTCTGATTGCATCCTTCAGGACCTCTGCTACCTGTTCCCGGTCTCCTGCCTGATTGCATCCTTCAGGACCTCTGCTACCTGTTCCCCATCTCCTGTCTGATTGCATCCTTCAGGACCTCTGCTACCTATTCCCGGTCTCCTGTCTGATTGCATCCTTCAGGACCTCTGCTACCTGTTCCCCGTCTCCTGGCTGATTGCATCCTTCAGGACCTCTGCTACCTGTTCCCGGTCTCCTTTCTGATTGCATCCTTCAGGACCTCTGCTACCTGTTCCCGGTCTCCTGTCTGATTGCATCCTTCAGGACCTCTGCTACCTGTTCCCCGTCTCCTGTCTGATTGCATCCTTCAGGACCTCTGCTACCTATTCCCGGTCTCCTGTCTGATTGCATCCTTCAGGACCTCTGCTACCTGTTCCCCGTCTCCTGTCTGATTGCATCCTTCAGGACCTCTGCTACCTTTTCCCCATCTTCTGTCTGATTGCATCCTTCAGGACCTCTGCTACCTGTTCCCGGTCTCCTGTCTGATTGCATCCTTCAGGACCTCTGCTACCTGTTCCCGGTCTCCTGTCTGATTGCATCCTTCAGGACCTCTGCTACCTTTTCCCCATCTTCTGTCTGATTGCATCCTTCAGGACCTCTGCTACCTGTTCCCGGTCTCCTGTCTGATTGCATCCTTCAGGACCTCTGCTACCTGTTCCCGGTCTCCTGTCTGATTGCATCCTTCAGGACCTCTGCTACCTGTTCCCGGTCTCCTGTCTGATTGCATCCTTCAGGACCTTTGCTACCTGTACCCGGTCTCCTGTTTGCCCGCGATCTTCAGAACCTTTGCTACCTGTTTCGGATCTCCAATCTGCTTGTGGTCTCCAGACTTCTGCTAACTGTTCTGGCTTCCTGTCTGCCTGTGGTCTCCAGGACCTCTACTCCTGTCCTCCTGTGGCCCGTGTGCTCACCTGGAGCTTGGCCTTGGAGGATCCACCTCACCAAGTGAGCCTAACATGGATGTTCAGGGCAGGGCACTTTACTGGAGACAGTACAGAATGCGGAGGAGTGGTGCTGGTCCGTAAGGTGACTATAGTTTTCTTCTCACCCCCTGGGCCCATTAAGAGTAACTTTTATACCAGTTGACAACCTCTTTAATGATTTCCACCACCTTTGATCCTTTACCACCTTGGCAAATATGTGGTAATTGTGCAGGCTTTACTAATATACTGTATACTGCTAAAATGAAGACATCCAGTAGTCCAAGCATACATGTTTACTGGCGTGTGTACGACCATGGAGAAGTGCCAAAGTCAGCTAGATGGGATCAGATGTAATCACACCCCAATGTGCACAAGAGGAGGCAGAGAGACCAGGTATTCGCAGGTAAACGTATTGGAGAATTTTTTTATTTTCCTATTTTAACCCCAAAATATAGTATTTAAATCCATGTAAAAAAAAACCTTCATATTAGTCACATATCTAAAACTATTAATGAGAAGGAGCAAGTGTTCCTCCCGAGAGTGCTTTATATAACTGTGTGTCTCATGCTGATGGTACCCAACTTCCAGCAGTACTATAAATATTTCCTACAACCTCTTCTTTTACGGCCAAGTATCCTTGGAAATATTTTGCAGTCTACAGTATAAGCAACACGTTATAGAGCAGGAGAACATGAGCGAGTTGATATATAGTTTTGTTGAAAAAGATTGAGCAGATCTTGTAATTTATTTATTCAAATCCCTGCTTGGGAGTCCAGTGGGCGGAGCTACTCAATGTCCAACACCCCCATCCCTTCTATTAGTGAATATGATAGCTACCAATCACTGATTAGGACCGCCCAGTAGACCCTTCACCCGGAAATGAGCAGAAATTTCAGTAAATAAATTACAGGTCAAGGCCTCCATCACATGAATCCAGACAAATACAGAAGGAAGAAATCTATATACAGCATTAGACACTAAACCGGAATAAATTGTAGAACCCCATGAAGAGGGAACGTGCTGTGAGGTCTTAGCGGTTATTGCTATGGTCGTGGTCTAGTTCGGGATTTCTGCTGCTCGTCCACTTTAGACGTCACTCTCAGTGATACAATATGAGGCAGCTGTCTGCTAAAGGCCGGAAGCGACTTCTTACATGAGACTAACATTTGACCTGCAATATTATGTTTCCGTCTTCTCTACATAGCTGGAATACAAATTACATCATTTTATGGATTCACTATTAGGAAGTTATTATGTCTACCCAAATATGACCTTCATTGTGTTGAGGAACCAACCGGTTTCCCATAACAGAAGCTAAAAACCTAATTAAAAGGCTAAAAGTAATATTATCAGAGTGCAGGGATTTATCTGGATAACCCAAAACATATCAATTGTCAAGAACGATCAACGAAACACCTAACGGCATTTAATAAGATCCATTCTCCAGTTCAGATTTTAAGGATTTATCCAGAACTATTTTTTATTTTACTATGGGCCTAAAAACTCTCAGGTAGTTGCTACCTACCTGCCTGTTATGACCAGCGTCAATCTATGCCAGCACCGAGTGGTCACAGACCGCTCCTGCCAGCGATTCAGCTGCTTCTGTCACGCCGACAGTGCAGCTCCTTTACTTCCGCTCTGCTCTGTTGACGTGAATTTGCATTTCTATTTTTTTCAGTCAAGATGGGGTGCAGAGTGTACATTAATTAGAAAAAAAAATGAACTTTTTTGAATTTACCAAATGGCTGGAATGAAACAAAGAGTGAAAAATTTAAACGGATCTGAATACTTTCCATACCCACTGGAAATAGCCATTTTAATGTAGATAATATGATGCATGTAAGCTACGGATCATATTTCATGTTTTCATTATATGCGCCTGAAAGAGGCTGATTCATCCAACTATTGAAAATAACTATATGGAAACACAGCATGTGGTATGAGAGCGTCACACTGTGCAATTTTAGGATAAAATGTAAGCTTTGTCTGATGTAAAGAAGAAAAATTCTACAAACAGGCAAAAAATTAAAGTTCTAAAATGTTTAAAATGTTAGTGATGGATCTCCTATACATTGCAGCTACAAATGCAGCACGGCTTACTGATCGGAATTGTTAATTTCAGTAAAGGGGTCGTTCAGTTTAGAAAAAAAAAGTCATTGCTATTATGGCATTATAAGTAAATACAGAGTCCCATCTACTAGCCAAAATAACCTCTCACTGTAGAACCCAAAATGTCTATGGGGTACATGGATATGTAATCTGAGAGCAGCATGGGATATAGACCCTGATTCCAGCAATGAGACACTTGCTAGCTTGCACGCTGTCGTTTTGATCATTTTCTCTGCTGCAGATCTACTAGTTCTCGGAATGCTGAGTTCTGTATGACCCCATCCACACAATTGATTGGCAGCTTTCTGTGTACATTGTGGGAAAGACTCATCAAGACTTTTTCACCAGGTCTGTCGTGGTGACATATTCTATTTTGTATAAAGCATGTGCTCGCAAACAGCCCCACCGATCAGGACTTTGGAGGTGCTTTTAGTCTGTATTATCCAACCATTCCAAAAAATAGTTCTGAAAGATGGTTCTTTCATTGAAAATCTATAGAAATGCATGGTCTTGCAGTCCTCATCTCCTACAAAAAAGGTTAAAATTGCTTTTGGCATATATACCAGTTTAATATGTCTGGAAACTGCTCTCATTTTCATACTCTATAATTTAACATTTACGTGTAATTTTTTCCAGCGCTGTACATGCTAAAACTTCCTTTCCTTCACTCCCTGAAATGCATTACTCTTGCAATTCAACAATTGCTTTCCCTGCCATGATCTGAAAGCCCACCTTTCTTTACGCTTGTATGCAATTCGACAGGAAAGCAGGAGCAGAGAGACAAAGTCCCGCCACCACTTCCTGTAGAAAGACAAAAACACACTCCCACTTCCTGAAGAAAGACGAAAACCCGCTCCCACTTCCTGTAGAAAGAGAAAAACCCGCTCCCACTTCCTGTAGAAAGAGAAAAACCCGAACCCACTTCCTGTAGAAAGACAAAAACCTTCCCCCACTTCCTGGAGAAAGCTAATGTCCCACTCCCACTTCCTGTAGAAAGATAAAATCCTGCCCCCACTTCCTGAAGAAAGTTAATGTCCCATCCCCACTTCCTGTAGAAAGACAAAAACCTGCCCTGCTTCGTGTAGAAATACAGTCTTACACCCACCTGTAGAAAGACAGAAACTCACCCTACTTCCTATAGAAAGACCAAAACTTGCCCTCACTTCCTGTAGGAAGATAAAGTCCCATCCCCACTTCCTGTAGAAAGACAAAAACCTGCCCCCACTTCCTGTAATCCATCTTGGTGTCTCTGCTGCTGAATACGGATTACACTTGACAACAGGCAATGGACAGCAAGTTACACAAAAAGGAGGCACCTATTGGCCGGCACTTTGGAGGGTGTTTGTGGGGCGTAAGACAACATAATTTATAGATAAACTGATTTACAAATTGTCTAATTATTGAATTATCTATAAAATGACATCAAGTTGTCTGAAAATTCAGAGCTCACCAAGTCTTTAATACTCTTTGTGAACCATTTGTATGGATCAACGTCACTCTGATAAAGTTTATACTTGTGGGTACATGTCCCTGTAAATGTCACTTTTTTACTTCTTTCTAAATAACTAAATTCCTTAATGAATGTGTCTGTCATTTTCATTAGAGCTTATTGTTACGTGTTACGGAAGCACTCAGCACCCAGAATATGTTGTGCAGTTATATGTATGTATAATAGGTTCCATGTGAGATGCATGTCCCTAATGCATCAGCCCACAGGCGGCGCCCCTGGGCAGAGGGGACACGATATTCCCCTTTTTGTCCACCCCCCACCATTGTAATTCCCACAGTAAATATCGGCAGGCTCTGGCCACCTGCGGCTATTGTAATGTATGTCTGGCCTGCCGCTTTTCTATTGGCCTGCCCTCTGTATCTGTGTGATATATTCCGTGTCCTGTGAGTAAAGTGTTGTCAGACTGGAAATAAGTGGAGAAGCAGTGATCTTTTATATGCGCCCATGTAATCAAGGAATTCCAGACAGCATCCTTCATTCAGACTCCAGCCAAAGCAGAGTGGACCTCCGAAAACACGGGGTGGTACTGAAAGAGGTTCCCCAGCTTGGTAGACCCCGTTACACTTATCATTCAGCAGAAGTTTCACGTTCCGGTTCCTTAAAGCGGTGTACAAGGTAAATGATGTAAGGTTACCTTCTCTGCCAGTAATTCTCGGATTCTGTTCGCCTGTGTACGGAACTTCATCAGCTGGGATTCCAGGGCCACACATCTCTCTTCCCAGTCTATGGCTCCTTCACATTCCAGTTGCTCTGCCATGCTTGCTCTAAAAAAAAACGTAAAACACATAAACAGCATGAGAGGGTCACTTTGTGACACAGTAAATGCTCCCTCCTCTACTTCCTGCAGTGGATCTGTTACAATGAGCCATCTGTGAGACCCAGTTGAATCCTGTTTCTTATTACCGATGCTATCATGAGGATTAGTCGAACACAGCTGGGAGAAAAGCAAGAATATGGCAAGAAAACATTGTATTCTTAAGAAAATAAACATAATTCAGAAGTGTGAACAGCTGATTGTATTAAACTGGGGGTTTCTATGAAGACCCTACCATGACCTAAAACCATTTCTTCAATAGTTGACCACTCAATAAGGAAAGGACAGTTCAACTTAATAAGAAGTTTCTTCACTTTCGCTAGAAGGTCACAACCACAACCTCTATGATGTTCATATACCCTAATAGGATATATAGACTGTTGTTGTCTTGATAGGACAAAAGATTTTTGCAAAAATATATATTTTTGTACATTTGAGCTTATTGACTCCCCTATCTAATTAAACAAATAACATAACGAAAATGACAAGCGCACTGTTCATATTGCAGAATCGCCAAATTCTCAAGGTTGCATGTTTTGCTTTCCAAAATTCTCCACGGTACATGGGCTTTATGTTTTAAATCACTTATCTTTTTTTTTTTGTCTGGCTGTTTTTGTACGTAATTATTTAAAATGGCGCACGCGGTTTCATGAATTTTTGCGCAAAGTCAAAAATCTTGTCTTTTTAACTTTTTTTGGCAACTTTTTTTTTTTAGTGCAAAAAGTAGCACCGGTTACAAAAAAATTCCTGCCGTACATAAAATCACTCAAGAAGGAGAATGAATTGAGTACATTTGATGAAAAATAATTACGGCTTTTTTAAAAAGTCGCAAATATTGAATTGAGCAAAAATATTTGGAAACTTAAACCTTGTCCACAATTGCAAACTAAAAAAAAAAAAAGCAGATGAACAAAAAAGATGATTTTAAAAAGGATGCAAATGAAAAACAGGTGAAAAATACACAAAAATAAATAAGAAAGGTGAAAAAGCCCCGAAGAGTATTTATAGCCAAAATTACCGGTACTTTAGGAAATGCTCCTTATTTGGTGATTTCTTTACTTTTCCTGGGGTATGTTCCCACGGTGTCTTTAAGATGTCAACGGAATCACCGAGTTTTTTAAGATTAAAAAGTGTCAGGAAAAGGCAGCAGATACCCGCTCCGTCCAAAGCGCTGCCGGCTTTTGTACGTGCGGTGATTCCGCATGTGTTCATTGAACCATGTGGAATCACCGCATCCTATACATAGGATGGTGCTATTTATCTTGCGGAGACTGTGCGTCTCTGCAAGATAAATAGACATGCTGCGGTCTCTAAAAGCGCGCCACATGTGCGTATACGCAGGTCTGCCACCTGCGTCTTTGAACCCATAGGGGAGATGGGATTTCATAAAATCCCATCCACTATGCTGTAACATCTGGACACTGCGGAATGGACGCTGCGGCTGTACACAGCGTTCAATCCGCAGCAAATGCTGAACGTGGAATAGTAGATGAATTCCAAATAAAACCTCGTAAATAATTTATTTCAAGGTTTCTGAAATGGTTGAAAGAAGTGACATAAGACTGAACATGTGCACAGCAATGTTGTTTTTACTTTTTTTTTTGCAGTGGTGTGCACTAGTGATGAGCGAGTATACTCGTTGGTCGGGTTTTGACGAGAACGCTCCGGTGGTCTCCGAGTATTTGTGACTGCTCGGAGATTTAGTTTTCATCGCCTTACCTGCATGATTTGCGTCTACTATCCTGCTTGATTACATGTGGGGATTCCCTAGCAACCAGACAACCCCCACATGTACTCAGCCTGGGTAGTAGCTGTAAATCATGCAGCTGCGTAAACAGAGGCGTAGCTAGAGCTTTTGCCGCCCGGGGCTGTTCCCGAGTTTGGCGCCCCCCCCCCCCCCCAGCTCAATACACACAAAGGTTACCAAAAATGGTTTTCCTGTTTTGTAGAACTTAAACTGGGCCTAATGGTGTCACCCCCACATGCCACACCTGTGACTTAATACCACCATACCATGACCAGGCCACATAGTGACCGAATAATACTACATACAAGGGACAAATACCACCGCACCATTTCCAGACCACATATTACCACCACATAGTGACTGAATACTACAATACTGATCAGTAATAAAAAAAAAACACAATACTATCACCATAAGTGCCAGTATTCACAGGAGATCTGTACTTAGTATGCAGTGTCTGTGTAGAGGTAATGCAGAGATCACTGGTGACATTATACACAGGACCTCTATATAGTATACAGTGTATAGTGTCAGTGTATAGGTAACACTGACTCACCAGTGACGTCTCTAGGTGAAGTCCTTCATCTTTTATCCAGCACAGACCGCCATCATTCCTTCCAGCCAGGACTCGTTTCTGCAGGAAATAACACAGTTATCTCGAGCTCCGCTTGCAGAACACATTACTTAATTTTTCACAACTTCTACATTACACCACATGAAGAAAAAAAGGTGATATAGTGTCCTTCTGCACAGTAACAGGACCGCCCCCCCATTTAAAACAGTATACTCAAAAAATAAAATAAATACATCACTGCAGTAACAATATCCCTTAATTATCCCCTATGGTAATAATATTCCCCACCCCGCCCCGTTTATCTCATTCCTGGCTCCAGCCATATGATCTCCCCATCCTGCCCCACCAGCCTCCATCGTATCCGTCCTGCCCCATGATCCAATCCTGCCCCGTGTCTCCAATCATGCCCCGTATCTACATTCTGCCCATGCCTCAAGTCCTGCCCCCAGTGTGTCCAGCATATTACCCCCATGTTGTCCAGCAATCTGCCCCAGTGTGTCCAGCATATTACCCCCATGTTGTCCAGCAATCTGCCCCAGGGTCTCCAGTATTGCCCCAGTGTGTCCAGCAATCTGCCCCATGGTCTCCTGTATTGCCCCAGTGTGTCCAGCATTCTGCCCCATGGTCTCCAGTATTGCCCCGGTGTGTCCAGCAATCTGCCCCATGGTCTCCAGTATTGCCCCAGTATGTCCAGAAGTCTGCCCCAGGGTCTCCAGCATTGCCTCAATGTGTCCTGAAATCTGCCCCATGGTCTCCAGTATTCAGTGTGTCCAGCATTCTGCCCCATAGTCTCCTGTACTGCCCCAGTGTGTCCAGCATTCTGCCCCATGGTCTCCAGTATTGCCCCAGTGTGTCCAGCAATCTGCCCCATGGTCTCCAGTATTGCCCCAGTATGTCCAGAAGTCTGCCCCAGGGTCTCCAGCATTGCCTCAATGTGTCCTGAAATCTGCCCCATGGTCTCCAGTATTCAGTGTGTCCAGCATTCTGCCCCATGGTCTCCTGTATTGCCCCAGTGTGTCCAGCATTCTGCCCCATGGTCTCCAGTATTGCCCCGGTGTGTCCAGCAATCTGCCCCATTGTCTCCAGTATTGCCCCAGTATGTCCAGAAGTCTGCCCCAGGGTCTCCAGCATTGCCTCAATGTGTCCTGAGATCTGCCCCATGGTCTCCAGTATTCAGTGTGTCCAGCATTCTGCCCCATAGTCTCCTGTATTGCCCCAGTGTGTCCAGCAATCTGCCCCATGGTCTCCTGTATTGCCCCAGTGTGTCCAGCAATCTGCCCCATGGTCTCCTGTATTGCCCCAGTGTGTCCAGCAATCTGCCCCATGGTCTCCTGTATTGCCCCAGTGTGTCCAGCATTCTGCCCCATGGTCTCCAGTACTGCCCCAGTGTGTCCAGCAATCTGCCCCATGGTCTCCAGCATTGCCCCAGCCCCAGACAGTCAGACATAAAGAAAAAAAAAAAAAAAGTAAAATCCTCACCTCTCCCGTTCCCAGCGCAGGTCCGGTGCAGTCAGCGTCTCTCCGGCTCTGCGACGCTCAGGACAGAGAGGCAGAGCGGCGCGCACAGTAGTGACGTCATCGCGCCCTCTGCTCTGAGACGTCGCAGAGTCAGAGGACGCTGCAGCTGCCGGCGCCGCAGGAACCAGGAGAGGTGAGTATTAGAGCGGGGGGCGGGGGCGGGACCCGGGGGTGGGGGGAGCTGGCCCTGGTCGTGGCGGCGGACGGCGCCGCCCGAAGATTTAAAGGGGCGTCTTTTTTTTTTTTTATCTCCTTCTCCTGCAGCGCCGGCCGCCCCCAGCATTGTGCCGCCCGGGGCGGACCGCCCCCCCCGCACCCCCCTTCCTACGCCACTGTGCGTAAACAAAAACTAAATCTCTGAGCAGTTACAAATACTCGGAGACCACCCGAGCGTGCTCGGTAAAACCCGAGCAACGAGTATACTCGCTCATCACTAGTGTGCACACATCGTAGAAGTGATTTTGAAGAGGTTATGGGAGTGTTTTTTTTTTCTTGAATAAAACTTTGCACAAAAAAATACCACCTGTAACAAATGTTACCGTAAGTATGAGATCTAAATACATGTGCCATGTGCCGACTAGACATGTGCGGCCTCGCTCGATACACTTGCATTGAGCGAGGCTGCGCACGTCTAGTTGGCATGTGACAGAGTGACTCCAGACTTGTAGCCTAAGGCCAGACAATCCCATTAATAAAACACCAAATGCCGCCAAACTACACAAACGATTTAAAAAAAAACAACAACAAAAAAAACAAGAAAACATACTGGAGTGCATTTCATTTTAACCTTTGACTCACTGTTAACATCTGACAACAGGGTTTTTTTTTCCAACAAAAAAGGCATAAAAATAATCAGAAGAAAGCATTTGAAGGGTTAAATTTAGGTTAAAACAGTATGGGGGAAATTTGTTTTGTGGGACAGTGAGTTTGTTTTACAAGTGGCTGCGCTGCCATTTTTTGCTCCACATTTATCAAAGTCAAGATGTTTGATAAATTTGTCTCATCTTCAGATTTTTCCACTTCTTTTTTGAATTGTTGCGCATGTTGCGTTTTTGCTGTTTTTTTTTTCAGCGCCGATTTATTACAAAACCTGAAACATTTACCGATGCCAACGAAGTGAATGAGGATCCCGAAGTCTCATGCGCATGATGCTTATTTGTGAGTTGCAGAATTTGTGCAGATTAAAATCTGCATCATGTCAATTCTTTCATCGTTTATGATTTCACCCATAGTAATGAGTGAGGAAAAATGTGCACCAAAAACTGTTTAAAAAAATGCTTTTTCGCAGCTGCGTTTTTCCTGCCAAGAGATGCAGAAATACCGCACATACCCTTACTCCATTTTTTATGCCATCCCCCCCCCGTGTTTGCATCTTTTTGTGCAACATATAAAAAAGTTGTCATAAGAAAATACAAGTGATCTGTCCTTTATGACGAGCGCAAAATAAAAATGCGGAATGTAGTGCAATATGCATTAAAGATGGTGCGCAGCTTATAAATGTGTTTTTAAAAAGTAAAAAAAAAAGCAAGAAAATGTCTAAAGTTAAAAAATGACACAAAAAGTGTCCTAAAAAAGACACAAAGCAAATGATAAATTCTCCCAATATATACAGCACATTCCATGAAGCAATAAATAAAAAATCAAACAATCCCATAAAACAAAAAAAACTTTGAAGTTTGACATTACAGAAGGGTGACCAAGTTGCAGAACATCAGCTGTTTTCGGATGTTAGCGGAAATGACATATTTACGGATACTTTCCCTTTGAAATTTGGGAGCTTAGACACAGGCGAGCTGTTGGTACATTGTGAATTGGTATTTCTTAATGAATGAGGGCTCAACGAAAAATAAAAAGGCACTTAGGGCTGTTTACTGTTTGTTGATTTGGTTGCTACGGGTGAATGGGGGCACGATAATAACTGTAACTGCTATAATCAGTGGCGTAACATGAAGTTCATGGGACCCTAGGCAAAATCACTAAGAGGGTCTTTATTAGTATTGATCTTCTCATATGGGCCCCTCTTGACCCCCGCAGATGGGTGCGATTCCAATCTCCTGCCTCCCACTATAGTTATGCCCCAGTCTATGACTTATGTAATTTTTATATAAATGTTGTCAAATAATATTTCTAAACAATGCAAACCCAATACTGTCTCTAAGTGCTCACATGATTCTGCCATACAACACCTACGCAGATAAATAAATAAAGGGATTATCCAATAGCGCTGCAGTCTCTTCAGTATTAACATTGGACTGCAGACTAGTTCACATTCGCTTGGACTGCACTTTTTGTAGCAGCACCACCTTGCAATCAATGGGGGGAGTCAGATCCCCGCCATACTAGTATTAATAGCCAAATTTAGAGGGGGTCTTTTCACTGGATTTTTTAAATTTAAACTGAGTATCTCCTCCAATTGCTGCTGCTCCACTGATTCTGGGATTGTTTTTCGTTTTTTTCTGTGCCCCTCCTTTCCAAAGTTATGCCCTCGGTAATAATGGTGCAGCTTTCCCTTCAACTAACTGGGAGTGTACTACAGGACCTCTTGGTGGGCGTGGCCGTGTTTTGATTGGCCAACATCACATAAAAAAAGCAAACGCCCACAAAGAAGTTCAATGGTACATTCTACTTTCTAGGACCTGCATGTCCATATAGACGGCTTAGGAGGGTTGTTCCTACTAACAGATGCCCTTTAAAGGGGATGTCTCATTATGATCACATAAAACTTACCTTTTTTTTACAATTTGAATTTTGAATCAGTTTAAAAAAAAAGATTCACTTGTGTCTGGATATTGCCGGTAAGTACATATGGCGTCTTCCGGTGATCTTTTCATTTAATCTCAGATCTTCCTCTTAAGCTGTCCATACACATGAGATAACTGTCAGCGGATGAGTTGGACAACAGAGCTCTCTCCCAAGTCCCTCCATATTCATGAGCGCTCATCTGAGCATTCATGTGCTTTCAATGGGGAGGGAGAAGTTCTGGTCCTGGCTTATCCCACCTGAAAATAAATGGATTGGCTGCTCAAATTCCCATTGCCCGATCCTTCTCTGTTGCAGAAGACTCCCCAAACACATATGGTGGGCCGGTCCTGCTGAAATCAGGTTTATCTGACTTTCAAGTATGGGGGCCTTTACTATGTTCATTGCCAGTGACAAGAAGATTACACAATAACGGAAATCAATCAATCAGCCTCATGTATACAAAATGATCCAGGAGGACTGACTGAGCATGTGTGACCACTGGGACTTGACATATTAGGTGGATTATCACTGATGGAATCAAAAGAGCAGCAGGGTGCGCCATAACAATTGTGTAACTATTTATATCTGCACATGTATAGGACAACCATTGTAAAGGTGTCTAGGTTTAAATAGATATTATATAGGACAATTTTACTACTGAAGCTATTGGTACAACTACTGTATATAGGTCTCAGTACAACAATTAAAATAATACCTGTGTTGTAAGAATCTAATATGTCAGCCCTAAGAAATCGAGCTTTAAAGCCACATGCAAATTAGTCTGGAAGTGCCTGGTCTGAATATGGGCCACGATGTCCAGACCGGCTGCCGGTCTCCTGACTCAGACTCAACAGTGTCATTTATGCTTATGAGGCTGTTGAGTTCTGGCTAGAAATACCATGGACTGTGAAAGTCGGCTGTGTGATGACGGCCCTAGAGGAGTTTTCAGATTGAAGTCATCTTTATCAGGTTGGTCAAGGTCTAACTTGTGGTACCACCATTGACGCAAAGTTATGGCAAGTATTCTTCTTATTTTCCCCTTATTGATCCAATTAATAATCTATCTTATATATCATACACACAATCCTAGAAAGATGTAAAATCACAGTGGGTGTCATGGCGGTAACTCGCATGCCTCCTCAACGTCCCTCTACTCATCATGTGGTTTCTCCCCTCGTCAGGCCATTCCGCTAGTCTGCCGCATGCTGCTTCTGCTTGCGGCACTTATATATAGCCTTAGTGGGGCGTAGCTGGTCTCTGCATGAATTTAACCCATCTAGGTCCTGCAGAGATTAGATTCTCTGGCTAGCAGGGCATTTATTAGGCAGCTCCGACAACGTTGGTTCCTATGCTGTTAGCACTCATTCATCCGTTCCTCCTTGTTCTGCCTACCGTTACTGACCCGCCTTTTTTACCCATCCTGTCTGACCTCTCTGGTCCTGACCTCGACTTACATTTACTGACCCTGTGCTGCCTGCCCCGACCTCGGACTGTGTGACTACGCCTCTGCCTTGCTCCTATGTACAGTACAGAGCAAAAGTTTGGACACACCTTCTCATTTCAAGATTTTTCTGTATTTTCATGACTATGAAAATTGTAATTTCACACTGAAGGCATCAAAACTATGAATTAACACATGTGGAATTATATACTTAACAAAAAAGTGTGAAACAACTGAAATTATGTCTTATATTCTAGGTTCTTCAAAGTAGCCAATGTTGTGAATTCTGCTTTTGGGCTCCCTCCGGTGGTTGTAGATCAGGGGTCCCCAACTCCAGGCCTCGAGGGCCGCCAACAGTGCAGGTTTTCAGGATTTCTTTAGTATTGCATCGGTGGTAATGTGATCATCTGCACAGGTGATGATTCTAACCCCTGTGCAATACTAAGGAAATGCTGAAAACCTGCACTGTTGGCGGCCCTCGAGGCCTGGAGTTGGGGACCACTGTTGTAGATGGTAAAGCAGTTGTGCCTGGACTGCAGGATTGGACAGGTGTATCTGCTAATTGCAAAGCTGACTGGAGTATTTAGCTTTGCAGGACTCATTAGTCCCTGCCAGTTGTCAATGTTCTATTGCCAGTAATGGTTCTCTGCCTGGCCTCTCCTGCCTGCTGCCATTTCAGCTAAAGATAAGTGTCTGATTCTGTTTCTTCGGCTCACAGGCTGTGTGTCTATTTTTCAGTCCTGTTCATAGTTTCTATTTTGTTCCAGCTTCAAATGTCCTGTTGTTTTCTCAGTCTGGTTGGATTCGCTGGAGTTGCAGATATACTCTCCACACCTTTAGTTAGGTGGTGGAGTTTTTGTATATTTCTGCTGTGGATATTTTGTAGATTTTGTGCTGACCGCTCAGTATCCTGTACTATACTTTCCTATCTAGATAGAAGTGGCCTCCTTTGCTAAATCTGTTTTCCGCCTGCGTGTGTCTTTTCCTCTCCTACTCACCGTCATTATTTGTGGGAGGGCTGCCTATACTTTGGGGGTCTACTCTGAGGCAAGTCAGTTTTCCTATTTTCTATCTTTAGGGATAATTAGTCCTCCGGCTGTGTCGAGGTGTCTAGGTCTGGATAGGCACACCCCACGGCTACTTCTAGTGTCTGTGATAAGTTTAGGGTTAGCGGTCTGTATAGTTACCACTACTCCAGCGAAGGTTTTTTCATGTTGTTCCAAGGCCGCCTGATCATAACAAGCCACCTTTTGCTTTGATGACTGCTTTGCAGACTCTTGGCATTCTCTTGATGAGCTTCAAGAGGTAG
Organism: Ranitomeya imitator; assembly: GCF_032444005.1. Taxonomy (NCBI): domain Eukaryota; kingdom Metazoa; phylum Chordata; class Amphibia; order Anura; family Dendrobatidae; genus Ranitomeya; species Ranitomeya imitator. Next base: position 42,822,169 of record NC_091286.1, on the reverse strand, counting down.
TCACCGGGAATGGTTTTCACTTCACAGGTGTGCCCTGTCAGGTTTAATAAGTGGGATTTCTTGCCTTATAAATGGGTTGGGGCCATCAGTTGTGTTGTGCAGAAGTCTGGTGGATACACAGCTGATAGTCCTACTGAATAGACTGTTAGAATTTGTATTATGGCAAGTAAAAAGCAGCTAAGTAAAGAAAAACGAGTGGCCATCATTACTTTAAGAAATGAAGGTCAGTCCAAAAAATTGGGAAAACTTTGAAAGGGTCCCCAAGTGGCGTTGCAAAATCCATCAAGCGCTACAAAGAAACTGGCTCACATGAGGACCACCCCAGGAAAGGAAGACCAAGAGTCACCTCTGCTTCTGAGGATAAGTTTATCCAAGTCACCAGCCTCAGAAATCGCAGGTTAACAGCAGCTCAGATTAGAGACCAGGTCAATGCCACACAGAGTTCTAGCAGCAGACACATATCTACAACAGCTGTTAAGAGGAGACTTTGTGCAGCAGGACTTTATGGTAAAATAGCTGCTAGGAAACCACTGCTAAGGACAGGCAACAAGCAGGAGAGACTTGTTTGGGCTAAAGAACACAAGGAATGGACATTAGACCAGTGGAACTCTGTGCTTTTGTCTGATGAGTCCAAATTTGAGATCTTTGGTTCCAACCACCGTGTCTTTGTGCGACACAGAAGAGGTGAACGGATGGATTCTACATGCCTGGTTCCCACAGTGAAGCATGGAGGAGGAGGAGTGATGGTGTGGTGTTGCTTTGCTGGTGACACTGTTGGGGATTTATTCAAAATTGAAGTTATACTGAACCAGCATGGCTACCACAGCATCTTGCAGCGGCATGCTATTCCATCCGGTTTGCGTTTAGTTGGACCAACAGTTATTTTTCAACAGGACAATGACCCCATACACACCTCCAGGCTGTGTAAGGGCTATTTGACCAAGAAGGAGAGTGATGGGGTGCTACGCCAGATGACCTGGCCTCCACAGTCACCATACCTGAACCCAATCGAGATGGTTTGGGGTGAGCTGGACCGCAGAGTGAAGGCAAAAGGGCCAACAAGTGCTAAGCATCTCTGGGAACGCCTTCAAGATTGTTGGAAGACCATTCCCGGTGACTACCTCTTGAAGCTCATCAAGAGAATGCCAAGAGTGTGCAAAATATTTAGAATTGAGAGTCCTCAGTGGTTGATACCTTTTAATGGCTAACTGAAAAGATGGTAAAAAATTGCAAGCTTTCGAGACTACATACGTCTCTTCATCAGGCAAAGACTAAAACAAATTCTGAAGAATCTGAATTTTAATTTGTTTTAGTCTTTGCCTGATGAAGAGACGTATGTAGTCTCGAAAGCTTGAAGTTTCTTACCATCTTTTCAGTTAGCCATTAAAAGGTATCAACCACTGAGGACTCTCAATTCTAAATATTTTTCTGTCTACTGGCTAACACGGTACCAAGATATATTTCTTTCCTGTATAAGAGTGTGCAAAGCAGTCATCAAAGCAAAAGGTGGCTACTTTGAAGAACCTAGAATATAAGACATATTTTTAGTTGTTTCACACTTTTTTGTTAAGTATATAATTCCACATGTGTTAATTCATAGTTTTGATGCCTTCAGTGTGAATGTACAATTTTCATAGTCATGAAAATACAGAAAAATCTTTAAATGAGAAGGTGTTTCCAAACTTTTGCTCTGTACTGTACCTGAAAACTGCGCCTCTGACCCTCCGGCCAGCTTCTGCAGACCTGAGGACTATCCTCACTATCTGAGACCCTAGTAAATACCAGTAGACACTTAGTTATGCCCCTCCTAGGTAAGCGCGGACTGTGGCGCAGTGGGTCTCCACCCTCCAATGTTACAATGAGGAAATGACCTAACCCATCTCATAGTAGCCTCAATCCTCTGATATTGCCAGCAGGCGAAACATGTCAGGGATGCTATGAATGCTGCTTATGAATAGTTTGTGCGAATGATCCAAATTATTATGCAATACTGTTTTGAAGTTGAGGTTGTGTTTTGCTGTTTCAATAGAATCAGTGTTTTATAAGCAGGAGATTATCACTACAGGACAACTGGCCTCGTGCCTCCCAGTCCAACCATGCCCCCAGCACTATTTAGCAGCTCTCTGTACCTATACTATACAGAAAGCTGCCAAACAGTGGATTAGGTGGAGTAATACACAGCTCAGCATTCTGAGTTCACTAGATCTGCAGCAGAGAAAACTGATTCTATCACAACTGCTGCACTCAGTAAACTAAGAGCCACATCGCTGATATCGGGGTCTCTTCCCCTACATCGTGCTGCTGACGGATTACATAGCAAAAACTGCTGATAGGTTTCCCTTAGAGATGTAGTTTTCCTGCTTTAAATGCAGCTTTGGTGACAACTCTCTGAATATAAGATGCTTGCACTACTCTGTAGGAAAACATATGTGAAATCCAACAATAACAACAACATGTCCATATGTATAAAAGCCAAGAGTTCAAACCAGCCTACAGGGGTCACATTCCTCCTAATAAACAAAGGCTCTGGATTTGGCCATGCAATTAAAAGAAAATGTATACAGCTTGTTTAATCTGCTGTTTCATTGCGGTCAATGCTTGTAAAACGGAGTACCGCCGCTCATTATTTTCCATTAGCCGGCTTGGGAGATCCTTGTAGTTGCCAGGTGTTGTTACAACATACGATCCTGCTGGAGATTTGGAAGGAAATTTATGGTGAATTAAAGTATATGAGTCAATGAACCCGGAGTGAAAATCCAGCTGTTGTATGATTAGTCACAGAGCCACAAAAAAAAAATACCCTTGTACCGCTAAGTATTTGGTGGCCAGGTTCACCTTAGCCTGAAACATCTGTTATTTTGGTGCTATAGTTTTTTTTCCTAGTTTTGGGAACAGGTCCTGAGCGCGTGCACCCACCATGATGCAGATGAGCATGCAGAGCTACACATGGACCCAGGTACGGACAGGGGCTGAAATTCAGTCCTGGCATTAGACATCACACAGGCCCATGATGTCCCCATCCCCATGAACCAGATTACTAATATTACCCTGGATGGAGGAAAGCAAGATTTTCTACAAGACCAATATTTCTAGTGATACCGGTGTCCTGCTGGGGTCAGTGACGGGGTCAGCAACTTTGTGCTCCATCACAACTCTTAACAATATGGGTTTCTTGAGATCACCGATTTTTGTTAACGTAGCAGACAAAACAGCCCATGACCAGGCAGGTCCTTCTGGCATTTGCCAAAATTGCCAGATGGCCAGTCCGGCCAGGGCTGGGACAAAGTATTTTGTGCCCTAGGCAGATGTAGCCAGTGGCACACCTCTCACCCCAAAGCAATAACTTAGAGACTAACATAACAGGAACCCTAATACACATCCCCCGTCCCCTCTGATCATTAGGTATCAAACTCTGATGACCACTTGAGCTAGAAGTGTTACCTTTTTCACCAAAAAATGTAAATTAAAAAAAAAGCTAAAAAAAAGTGGAATACTTTAGGTATGTGACTTAACAGGGAGTGCAATTTCAAAGTTAGATACAGAATCAATCATTTTTGTCTGACCATTTACACAATGTAGGGGAAAAAATAGCGATATTCAGATATTCATCTCTGACGTCCTATGTTTTAAATGAAGAACCCAAGGATAGTTATGGAAACTAATAAAGCGTATCTATAATCAGGGGCTATTTGGTTTCAATTAAAGTATCCCGCATTTGGCAAATACCCTAATGGAAAATAAAGAGACACGCATTATAAATAAAGTGATATGTCTGATGTTTTTTGTGCCTGTCAAGTGACAAATACAGCTTGCACAAAACTGATGGTGGTTCTGGTGGTGTATTCCTGTTGTGGTGACATATTCAGGTTGTGATGGTTGTTCTGGTGCTTTATTCATGTAGTGATGATGATTCTGGTCATATTTGCATCACTAGAACCATCATCAGTATATGAATACGAATCCAAATTCATCATCAATACATACTTAGGGCACCAGAGCCATCAATAGTACATGAATATGACACTAGAAATAAAATAAATAATGTAAATAAATGTAACTATGTACATCACCAGAACCACGATCAGTATATGAATGTCACCAGAACCATCATCAGTACATGAATACCTCACCATAACCACCATCAGTACATGAATACTTCACCAGAACCATCATTAGTACATGCATCAGTACATGAATGCATCAACAGGCCCACAATCAGTACTCGACTGCATCACCAGAACCACCATCAGTAAATGAATACGTTACTAGAACCTTCATCAGTACATGAATACGTCACCAGAACCACCATAAGTACATGAATACATGACCAGAATCAAGAGTACTTGAATACAAGAACCAAGCTTAGTATAACAATCAACTGTAATATCAAGCCAGCCCCATAATCAATTTTATTGCATGAACCTACAACCCTACAACTCACAGTATGTCATTAACAATGGTAAAGAGATACTGGGAGTTGTTTTTTACAGCCAGCATCAGACTACTTCTCTGATCTTTTACAGCACATCCCGACACAGTGCCCTTAAAAATAAGTGTTATTAAAATGCCCTCCGCATAAAATATTTGTCCATATTATCATCCTAAATAAGCCTCCTATGGTACATAGCCTCCACATTGTCTCCCATTATCAGCTATAATCGCAACACCATCTGCCTTATGAACCATGGCTGCCCCATCTCTAATTTTCCATTATACTTTCTATATCTCCAGACGGTCCCCCCACCATGCTAACCCCACTCTATATTGTGCCTCTATTTCAGGCTGTCATCTTTCCATATCAATTCAGTGCCCCTTTTCACACAATGTCTTCATACTGCCCACCACGCTGTCCTCTTCAAACTGCAACCACTCCTCACACTGTCTCCCTACACAGTATGATGGCCACCACAGCCGCCCATACAGTATGATATCCACAACAACCCCCAATATATAGTATGGTCACCACTAAAACCCGCCATATATAGTATGATGTCCATCATAGACACCCATAATTAGTATGATGCTCAAAACTGGCCCCATGTATACTATGATGATCCATGATTTCCACAACACCCCATACAGTACTATGGCTCACAAACAACACCCCAAACAGTATTATATTCACCACAGCCCGCTATCCAGTATGGTCACCACAGCCCCCGTATAATACATAGTAACATAGTTATTAAGGTTGAAGGAAGACTTTGAGTCCATCTAGCTCAACCCATAGCCTAACCTAACATGCCCTAACATGTTGATCCAGAGGAAGGCAAAAAAAACCATGTGGCAAAGAGTAAGCTCCACACTGGGGAAAAAAATTCCTTCCCGACTCCACATACGGCAATCAGACTAGTTCCCTGGATCATCACCCTATCAAGGAATCTAGTATATATACCCTGCAACATTATACTTTTCAAGAAAGGCATCCAGTCCCCTCTTAAATTTAAGTAATGAATCACTCATTACAACATCATACGGCAGAGAGTTCCATAGTCTCACTGCTCTTACAGTAAAGAATCCGCGTCTTATTATGCCTAAACCTTCTTTCCTCCAGACGCAGAGGATGCCCCCTTGACCCTGTCTCAGGTCTATGATTAAAAAGATCATCAGAAAGGTCTTTGTACTGTCCCCTCATATATTTATACATTAACATAAGATCACCCCTTAGTCTTCGTTTTTCCAAACTAAATAGCCCCAAGTGTAACAACCTATCTTGGTATTGCAGACCCCCCAGTCCTCTAATAATCTTGGTCGCTCTTCTCTGCACCCGCTCTAGTTCAGCTACATCTTTCTTATACAGAACCAGACCAGAACTGTGCACAGTATTCTAAGTGTGGTCGAACTAGTGACTTGTATAGAGGTAAAATTATGTTCTCCTCATGTGCATCTGTGCTTCTTTTAATGCATCCCATTATTTTATTTGCCTTTGTAGCAGCTGCCTGACACTGGCCGCTAAATGTGCGTTTGTCATCCACCCATACACCCAGGTCTTTTTCATTGACGGTTTTGCCCAGAGTTTTAGAATTAAGCACATAGTTATTCATCTTATTACTTCTACCCAAGTGCATGACCTTACGTTTATCCCCATTAAAGCTCATTTGTCAGCCCAAGCTTCTAGTTTACATAAATCATCCTGTAATATAAAAATGTCCTCCTCTTTATTGATTACCCTGCAGAGTTTAGTGTCATCTGCAAATATTGAAATTCTACTCTGAATGCCTCCTACAAGGTCATTAATATATATGTTAAAAAGAAGAGGGCCCAATACTGACCCCTGTGGTACCCCACTGCTAACCGCTACCCAGTCCGAGTGTGCTCCATTAATAACCACCCTTTGTTTCCTATCCCTGAGCCAGCTCTCAACCCACTTGCACATATTTTCCTTTATCCCCATTATTCTCATTTTATGTATCAACCTTTTGTATGGCACCGTATCAAAAGCTTTTGAAAAGTCCATATACACTACATCCACTGGGTTCCCTTGGTCCAGTCCGGAACTTACCTCTTTATAGAAATTGATCAGATTAGTCTGACAGGAACGGTCCCTAGTAAACCCGTGCTGATACTGGGTCATGAGGTTATTCCTCTTCAGATACTCCAGTATAGCATCAGAATGCCCTCCAGCATTTTACCCACAGTAGAGGTTAAGCTTACTGGCCTATAATTACCGAGTTCAGTTTTTGTCCCTTTTTGAATATTGGCACCACATTTGCTATACGCCAGTCCTGTGGTACAGACCGCATTATTATGGAGTCTTTAAAGATTAAAAATAATGGTCTATCAGTGACTGTACTTAATTCCTGCAGTACTCGGGGGTGTATCCCATCCGGGCCCGGAGATTTGTCAATTTTAGTGATTTTTAGACGCCGCCGTAACTTCCTGCTGGGTTAAGCAGGTGACACTTAATGGGGAATTTTTGTTATCACTGATCATATTGTCTTCCATGGGATTTTCTCGTGTAAATACTGATGAAAAAAGTCATTTAGCATATTGGCTTTTTCCTCATCCTCATCCACCATTTCACCCAGACTATTTTTAAGGGAGCCAACACTATCATTTTTTAGTTTCTTACTATTTACGTAGTTAAAGAATATTTTAGGATAATTTTTACTCTCTCTGGCAATGAGTCTCTCTGTCTCAATCTTTGCTGCCTTGATATCCTTTTTACAGAATTTATTTAATTTTCTGTATTTATTTAATGCCTCATCACTAACTACTTCCTTTCATTCTCTAAGGGTATGTGCACACGTTGCGGATTCTCTGCGGATCCGCAGCATTTTTTGCAGTGCAGAAACACTGCAAATCCACAATTGATTTACAGTACAATGTAAATCAATGAGAAAAAAAAATGCTGTGCACACTTTGCGGAAAATCCACTGCGGAAACGCTGCGGTTTAAAAGAAGTAGCATGTCACTTCTTTTTTGTGAATCTGCAGCGGTTTTGTACCCATTCCATTATAGAAAACCGCAGGGGTAAAAAACGCAGCAAATCCGCAAGAAAACCGCAGCAAAAACACACAAAAAACGCTGCAGAACCGCACAAAAAACGCGACAAATCCGCAAGTGCATTTTCTGCCAGGAGAGGCAGAATCTGCCCCAGAAATTCCTAAGCCTAATCCGCAATGTGTGCACATAGCCTAAATGCTTTCTTTTTGTCCCTTATTGCGCCCCTTACAGCTCTATTTAGCCATATTGGTTTCCTCCTATTTCTAGTATGTTTATTCCCATACGGTATATACTGTGCACAGGTCCTATCCAGGATGCTAATAAATGTCTCCCATTTTCTTTGTGTATTTTTGTGTCTCAGGATATCGTCCCAGTTAATTGCACCAAGATCATCTCTCATCCGTTGGAAATTTGCCTTCCTGAAGTTTAGTGTCCCCCCTTCACAGCCCCTTATTTCATGGTCCAAATGCATATCCCCTCATTTCATATCCCCCCGCACTGCCTCTCATTTCATGCCCCCCTGCACAGCCCCTCATTTTATGCACCCATGCACAGCCCCTCATTTTATGCACCCATGCACAGCCCTTCATTTTATTCCCCCCTCTTCACAGCCCCATTTTATTCCATTTGCACAACCCCACATTTTATCCCCACTCTGCACAGCGCCTCAGTTTATTCCTACCATCTGCACAGCTCGTTTATTCATCTTCATAGCCCCTCATTTTATTTCCCCATCTGCATAGCCCCTCATCATACCCTACCTACCCCTTGTCCCAGCCCTGCATGGACCCAGTCAAGTGGACCACTTCAAGGGGGTCTGCTGTATCCTGCTAATGTGACCTGGTAAGTCTATATCTTTGTTCTGTGATGTTCTTTGAAATTTTGTTCTATGTTAACCATTTTTAATTGTGGTGTTAGGACTCGCAAGTGTGGGCTGCGAGCTTACCAATTTTGGACAAAATATCGACCAACACCCCATGTAATTTTGTGCAGGATGCAGCCAGGTGCTTTAGTGTTGGCTTGTTGGTTGGGTGTACTAAGGTGTCTGTCCTTGTGGGGTGCACTTATATAGTGCTTGGCAGCCCGCCTGGTCTAATAGTATAACAAGGAAAAAGAAGACTGACAGCACTCACTTATTGGGGCGCCAGGTCCACATCCAGGGAACCTTCCTGGATTGTCCACATAGTCCAAAGAAAAACAGAAGACCAGCGCTCCATCCGGATGTATTGTTCCAAAGTGCAAACTTTATTGAGCCATGTAGCAGCAACGTTTCGACCCAGAGGTCTTTGTCAAGCATACCTAAACCTGCAGCGGAGCGGCCTTAAATAGCGTGGATGTTACACAAAACACCAATCACCACCAGGTCCGCCCCCTGTCACATAATATCACATTTAAATAACAAAACACACATCAATTACATATCAACTAAAAATCCACCACCGCAGATATAAACACCATAGAGGAAGCATGGAAAAGATACACACACAATATAATATGTATGTTGTTTATCTTTACATCCACCAATACAATCGATGCATCTAACGTTACTATGGAGATATAAACCAATCGTAGATAAAGCAAACTCCACCAATACCTAACTGTTGTGAACGGCGCCTAAAAATACACATAGCCTATCAGATAGTCCCAATCATACAAGCGTATATTCAACCAACCGGCCACCCTGTTGTAAGCTAAACCGCTCACGTCATATCCTGTCCTGGTCTCCACACCGATCACCGGACCCGGCGATATCAGCGTCATCAGAGCCACACGCATGCGCACACCACGCCGCAAGGGCACCTCCCAAGGACCAGGGAGACCAATCGGCAGTTTGAATAATGGAGGACGGGATTGAAGCTATGGCTTAGATGATCAGATTCCGCTATATTTTATATCATTTAATTCCACTTGATTGTGTATTTTGCGGTGGGGCTTTATAGCATATATGGGTGGATGGGCGTCTTTGTCCTTTATATTTGACATTTGGCCCTTTAGTATAGTAATATCTTTGTATTTAGGCTCCTGACTGTGCTCTTGTTGCGCCTCGGTTATATGTGGGGGTACGCGCGCCGATCTGTGGGTTGCATTGTCGGGTGGCGGTGCACGTATAGTGTCGGCTGCGGGTATACTCCCGTATGCGGGGGCTGCATAAAGGACTCGTATTTGGGCTGCGCTGGATTAGGCAGCCTGGGAGCGTTGCTTTTGTTTATATTGCCTTGGATACAAGCTCCCTTCATGTCATGTGACTGTAGTGGTGGGCGGTTACATCTGCCGATTGGTCTCCCTGGTCCTTGGGAGGTGCCCTTGCGGCGTGGTGTGCGCATGCGTGTGGCTCTGATGACGCTGATATCGCCGGGTCCGGTGATCGGTGTGGAGACCAGGACAGGATATGACGTGAGCGGTTTAGCTTACAACAGGGTGGCCGGTTGGTTGAATATACGCTTGTATGATTGGGACTATCTGATAGGCTATGTGTATTTTTAGGCGCCGTTCACAACAGTTAGGTATTGGTGGAGTTTGCTTTATCTACGATTGGTTTATATCTCCATAGTAACGTTAGATGCATCGATTGTATTGGTGGATGTAAAGATAAACAACATACATATTATATTGTGTGTGTATCTTTTCCATGCTTCCTCTATGGTGTTTATATCTGCGGTGGTGGATTTTTAGTTGATATGTAATTGATGTGTGTTTTGTTATTTAAATGTGATATTATGTGACAGGGGGCGGACCTGGTGGTGATTGGTGTTTTGTGTAACATCCACGCTATTTAAGGCCGCTCCGCTGCAGGTTTAGGTATGCTTGACAAAGACCTCTGGGTCGAAACGTTGCTGCTACATGGCTCAATAAAGTTTGCACTTTGGAACAATACATCCGGATGGAGCGCTGGTCTTCTGTTTTTCTTTGGACTATGTGGACAATCCAGGAAGGTTCCCTGGATGTGGACCTGGCGCCCCAATAAGTGAGTGCTGTCAGTCTTCTTTTTCCTTGTTGTACTGTTTGAACCTGGATTGACGGGCACCCTATTTCCAAGATGGATACAATTGTTAACCCAGATGTGGGTGATCTGGGTAATGCCATGACTTTTTCTTACACCGACGACGATGCTGTACGTATTTTATCAGATACTAATATGGACACTGCTTTTTTGAGCAAGCCGACTACGGAGATGCTAAAGAGAAAATTGGAGAATGAGAAACGGAGATTGATTTCTTTTGAATTACATATTATGACTTTGACTGAATATTTTAAGGTCCGTAGAATACCACGTGGGTTGCGACCACATCTAAGACCGACTTTACTTCCGGACAACGTCCAGTTCTGTACGAAATTTGAGTCAATCTCGAATAAATATGCGTTCGACATTATGTTGTTGAACATTGAATTTCTGAAGGCTGAGACTATTGTGATTAAACAGAATATTGCTGGCTTGGAGGAGCAATTGAAGTCTCAACTGACAGCACAAGATTGGGGGCCCCTGGAAACTAAGATGGGTGAGAATCTGTCTAAATTTAGAAATGACATAGAGACCACTAAGCGCACCAAGTGGTTTCGCGATGCTGATGACTATAAAATGGGCCATGTATTCTCTTGGCAATCTACCTCTAATCAGTATTCCAATAGTGGGAGGAAGAGACCGATGACACCAAGGAGACGTAAGAAAATACAGAATAAGAAACAGTCCAATTTTGGCTTTACTACGGCTGACTCCGAGTCGACAGATGATTCCAGCTTTGGAGGAGCCAGGAAGGATCAGCAGCATTTTTTAGGCAAAGAAAGGATGGACAAGACGACTCCAGGAGGCGTGGCCGGAGAGGTGGTCGCAAACACAGAAAATGGCAGCACATCCCGGATACAACGTGTGGGGCGGAACACCACAATGAGGACGAGGAATATGAGGGACAATCAGTAACCAGTAAGGAGTTGGTGGTCAATATTTCGTCTATGATTTTGTCTGACATAGAACTTAAAGTCCTATCTAAGGGACTTTCTTTTTGTCCATCGAATAATCCGGACTGGTTTGGTTTGGAGGTTGATTTACATGCTTTTTTCAGGAGACTGAGACTATCCTCTTATTTTTCAGATAGGGTGGATGGTGGTAGTACGAGTTGTGAGGCCCCTACCCGTGGCTTTACGCTGTGTGAAGTGGGTCTGTATAATAAGAGTTCCTTTCAACCTCCTAGTAAGAACCATTTTGTTGAATCGTACATTGAGCTAGTACGGAAGGATATTGAAAAGATAAGGAAAGACTTTAGACCTCAGTCAGTCCACAATTTGTCGTATAGGGAAAGAGTGACTTTGGAAACATTGGCCGGGAATCCATCAATAACCATCAAACCAGCCGATAAGGGCGGAGCGGTGGTTGTGATGGACAGTGTGAAATATAAGGCTGAGATACAGCGACAACTGGCTGATGATTCTGTGTATGCGAAATTGCCTGGTAATCCGACATCTGGATTTCAGAGAGAATTACAGCTTGTGGTCAGTGATTCCCTTTCTATGGGACTCATTGACCATAAGCTGTCAGAATTTTTGATTGTTGATTTTCCTGTCATACCGGTAATATACGTGTTGCCGAAAATACATAAGTGTTTATGTGATCCCCCGGGTCGCCCCATTGTTTCGGGCCGGGGCTCATTGTTTAACAAAACGGCCATTTTTCTGGATCGTATATTACGTCCCTTTGCAGTTTCAGCGAGGTCATATGTGAAGGATACCAACGACTTTTTGGATAAGATTGAGAAGGTTAATGTTACTGAGATGACGGTTTTGGCATCCTTTGATGTTGTATCGCTATACACGTCTATTGAACATGAAAAGGGTTTGGATGCGGTCTCATGTATGCTATCAGGCTCTGACGTGGCCCCGGAGTGTGCACAGCTTGTCCTCACACTGTTGGAGTTCGTCCTCAGGAGGAATTTTTTCCTCTTTGGGGACGATTTTTTCCTGCAGTTGAGGGGCACCGCCATGGGGTCTAATGTGGCCCCCACGTATGCTAACATCTTTATGGCGGTGCTTGAGGACAGGTTTGTGTACGGTTCCATCCTCTGGCGTCACATCAGAGCCTGGTGGCGTTACATTGACGATATTTTTGTCATTTGGGAAGGTAGTGTACAAGAACTGCTGGAGTTCCAGATTTATCTGAATCAGATACACTCTGAGCTGCAATTTACCCTTACACACTCTATGACTCAGATTCAATTCCTGGATACTTTGGTATATAAGGATATGGGCAGGTTGCGAACTGATATTTTTGTTAAAGAAACTGACAGGAATAGTTTGTTGATGTTCGATAGCAACCACCCGAGACGGATGGTTAATTCATTGCCGTGGAGTCAGTTGTTGCGGGTTCGGAGGATTGTGTCAGATGAGGATAGGGTCAATCTACGTCTTGATGAGATGTGCTCGAAGTTTTTACAGAGGGGGTATCCTGGTAAGGAGGTTGTGAGGTTCAAGGAGAGAACCCTGAATTGCTCTCGTGAAAGTGTTCGTAAAAAGACACGGGAAAAACGGGTATGTGATCGAATCCCATTTGTGACCACCTATAATCCAGCAAGTAATCAGATTGGTAGAGTGATTAGGAAACACTGGTCACTTCTACAACGGGGTTTTCCATCGATCCCTAGCTTTATGACGTATCCTCTGATGTCCTATAGAAGGGGGCGCAATCTCAAGGACAGGTTGGTTCGCTCTGATGTGGGGACTTCTAAATCCTCGATTCAGAGTACCCTCAGGGTGGCCAAGCATGGTAATTTTCCATGTTTGGGTTGCTCGTGTTGTAACAACATTTTAAAAGGTGAATTCTTCTGCCATCCCCATACTGGCAGAAGGATTTTCTTGAAAGAGAGGTACACTTGTACGTCCAGTTGGGTGGTATACATGATTGTTTGTCCGTGTGGGCTCACCTATGTTGGTGAGACAACCATGGAGGTCAGAGCTCGAATAATCAAACACAAGAGCACTGTGAGAACTGGCTTGACTGAGTTACCTGTCCCGAAACACTTCTTGGAACATAAACATTCTGTCAATCAACTGCGTTTCAGGGTTATTGATAGTGTGCCGACCCTGAGGAGGGGTGGAGACAGACTGCAGTTATTAAAGCAGAAAGAGTTGAAGTGGATATTCTTGCTGGGATCTTTACAACCGGGTGGTTTGAACCTGGATTACAACTTACATAACTGTGTGGTATAGTTTTACGGTATTGATGAGATGCGGGCAGCTCGCGTCGGTGTAATTTTATATTTGTCTCTTTTACATGTTCCACTCCGTGGTTTTTATATTTTATGTTTTTTTTCTTCTTTTTTCTTTTTCATTTTCCCATAGGTGGTTATCTAAGTATAGGCATTGGAGAGTGGATGCAGTTTGAATAATGGAGGACGGGATTGAAGCTATGGCTAAGATGATCAGATTCCGCTATATTTTATATCATTTAATTCCACTTGATTGTGTATTTTGCGGTGGGGCTTTATAGCATATATGGGTGGATGGGCGTCTTTGTCCTTTATATTTGACATTTGGCCCTTTAGTATAGTAATATCTTTGTATTTAGGCTCCTGACTGTGCTCTTGTTGCGCCTCGGTTATATGTGGGGGTACGCGCGCCGATCTGTGGGTTGCATTGTCGGGTGGCGGTGCACGTATAGTGTCGGCTGCGGGTATACTCCCGTATGCGGGGGCTGCATAAAGGACTCGTATTTGGGCTGCGCTGGATTAGGCAGCCTGGGAGCGTTGCTTTTGTTTATATTGCCTTGGATACAAGCTCCCTTCATGTCATGTGACTGTAGTGGTGGGCGGTTACATCTGCCGATTGGTCTCCCTGGTCCTTGGGAGGTGCCCTTGCGGCGTGGTGTGCGCATGCGTGTGGCTCTGATGACGCTGATATCGCCGGGTCCGGTGATCGGTGTGGAGACCAGGACAGGATATGACGTGAGCGGTTTAGCTTACAACAGGGTGGCCGGTTGGTTGAATATACGCTTGTATGATTGGGACTATCTGATAGGCTATGTGTATTTTTAGGCGCCGTTCACAACAGTTAGGTATTGGTGGAGTTTGCTTTATCTACGATTGGTTTATATCTCCATAGTAACGTTAGATGCATCGATTGTATTGGTGGATGTAAAGATAAACAACATACATATTATATTGTGTGTGTATCTTTTCCATGCTTCCTCTATGGTGTTTATATCTGCGGTGGTGGATTTTTAGTTGATATGTAATTGATGTGTGTTTTGTTATTTAAATGTGATATTATGTGACAGGGGGCGGACCTGGTGGTGATTGGTGTTTTGTGTAACATCCACGCTATTTAAGGCCGCTCCGCTGCAGGTTTAGGTATGCTTGACAAAGACCTCTGGGTCGAAACGTTGCTGCTACATGGCTCAATAAAGTTTGCACTTTGGAACAATACATCCGGATGGAGCGCTGGTCTTCTGTTTTTCTTTGGACTATGTGGTCTAATAGTATGGGAGTCATCAATAGGATGAAAGCCGGACACTGGATCACACATACCTGTGTGACTGGTGTCCTATGTAAGCTCCATCTGTGTGCATGTTTAATACTACGCAGCCACCGCCTCCAAGAATTGACAGGTTTGTGAGTGGTTGCTCCTTCAGTATTTTGCACCTGTGCTGCCCCCGCCTTTATCATGGGGGTCTGCTGCATCCTGCTAAGTGCACTGGTAATGTGACCTTGTGTTGGTAAGGCTGGATCTTTTGTCACTGTGATTTTTTTGAAATTTTGTTCAATATCTGCCATTTTAAATTGCTGTCATTATTACCATAACCTAATTTTCTACAGATTGTTTTAACATGACCACTGCCCTTTTAAATATTGGCTTCTATTCACTTATTTAATCATGTCGTAGACTCCAGCATAAACTGTGCCGTCATCTGTTATTTTGCTCTCTGTATCCATGGTCTGATCTACTGCAAAGCGCTGGCCTCTTATTGTGCTGATTAACAGTAGTTGATTCTAATGTTTCCCCCTATACAACAACAAAATCCATTTTGTCCAAAACCTCCCTGGTTCAAAATCAAATTGGTCCCCCAATTAAGCCAGTAGACATCGGACCCCATTCTGAGTTCTTGAGAGACATCTGTGGCACAAGGCTCCTGGTCAGTGCTCTTCTTTGAATGTGGCCTTGATTCCACGACATGTAACTACTGTATGACTATCACAGCATTGCCGGGTGCCAGAACATCATTTCACACATCACTGGAAGGACCGGACGTCCTAGCATGAAGGCGGTCATCAGAGTTACAAAGCAGTAGTGTAACACAATGATATTCTAATGTAATGTACATGACACTGTCATGTCAAGGCAGAATGTTATCCGAGGTGCCTTTAGTTGTTTGTCCAAAGTCAAAGAAGAAGTATCGCTATCATAAGGGGAAGCATGAATGCCCACAGCAGTGCCAGCCAAGCATGTCTAGGATGTAGGAGGAAAGAGTCGTCTCTATAGCTCTATGTTACATATTAATTTGTTTGGTTACTGATTATGTGTGTGTTTGTCTGCGTATACAGTAGGTTGGGGTCAGATGACCGTTGAAATAATAGGGCCGTCACGTCCACAAATTGCAGATGTGACTCGATCCCTTTTGTAGATCCTTGTGCTCGCGTGCAGGACCTGCAGGTCATCACAAGCACTATCCATAAAACAGATGACAGTAGAGCTCATGCACACTTAAACATTGGTCCGTGTGTGGCCTGTTTTGCACATGGACCAAAAATATCACAGCGGTATAGAACCGAGCTAAAGTGTAACTTTCAACCCTTCTTTTATATTTAGTAGGCTCTTCAATGTCCTGCAGATCGAACTACCCAACCGATCGCTCAAAATACTGTTCAGAATCGAAGACAGAAAAGCTCAACTCCTGGAGATGAGACCTTCTGCCTCCTGAACTTGATTCTGAATAGTATTTTGAGCCATCAATGGTGGTCTTATGATCGAGTCCACAATGGATCTGGAGGACATTTGGGAGGCTAAAAGATAATAATAAAAAAGACGTGAAAGTTTAGTTCCATTTTAACTACTGCACAATGGAGCACAAACCTTCGAGAGACAGCTGCTGAAATATTTGACATGAAGCTACTACCTCAGAGTAGAAGAAAAGGCAACACGAGGCTTATGAATCATAAATGCCATTATTACAGATGTTAGTGTGAGTCTGACTTAACGGGGTTTTCCGGTCTTATGTACATCGACAGCTTAGTCATTGTATGATTCGTTGCCGTAGTTGAAAGGATTTTTCTATTAATTTTTAGAAATTAAAAAATTAAGTGTTACTTCTTGAAACCCCCATCACTCCACCGCCCCTGCTGCAGTTGTCCCAGGTAAGTGATGTCACACAATTCATCAGTCACTTAATCCCTACATCCAGGGTCGGTGTGGCCAACAGGCGAACAGGTAAATCCCACGGTGGGCTGCTGTGCCAGAGAAGGACCACCAAACCTTGTGTTTGGCACAGTAGACTTATCGCAACATGTTCACACAAGGACAGGATCATTCATTTAACAAACTACTCAGTTTATTACTATATAGCAGCATAGCCAAATTTGTGACAAAGGTCGGGTAATATTTACATGTAGCTCTAGAATGGGCCACCGTCAGAATGTCTTAATGGGCCCTTAGCACTTTAGTCCGACACTACTTACACCCAGTCACTGGCCTCAGAAGTCACGTGTGCATGTATGGAAGCCGAACACAGATGCCGACCACTGTGGCCAATGATTGACTGCAGTGGTCAGGTTTGCTGATGAACCTGATGTAATTTCACCAAGCATGATGATGTTTCACCCATCAATAACCTGACTGCTACAGACAAAAAGTAGCCCCAGTGGTCAGTCAAGTGATTGATGGATGGGATGTCATTTGATCCTGGCAAGGACCACTGAAGCAACAGTACTGGAGCGACATGGAATACAAATAGTATCACACACAAATAGAGATGGATGCAACCGTATGCTCTGTGGGTCATATCTCTTATGTCTTGATAATTTTCAATATTGTATTAGCATAGGTAAAAGGTATCAACCTACATTGCATACAGTGGTGGACAAACAGTCATGGCCAAAAGTGTTGGCACCCTTGAAATTGTTCCAGAAAATGAAGTATTTCTTCTAGAAAATCATTTCCAATTACACGTTTTATTATATATGTTATTTTCCTTTGTGTGTATTGGAACAACACAAAACAAAAACAGAGGAGAAAAAGGCAAATTGGACATCATATCACAAAAATTCCCAAGAATGGGCCAGACAAAATTGTTGGTATGATTTCAAAATTGTGGGCTAGCAACTTTGTTTCAAGCATGTGATGCTTGTTCAAACTCACCCGTGGCAAATAAAAGAGGTGGGAAATATGAAAATCACACCTGTAGCCATATAACAAGGTGGAGAACATGACTTGATCTTGTGTGTCTGTGTGTGCCACACTAAACATAGAGAACAGATAGAGGAGAAGAGAACTATCTGAGGACTTGAGAACCAAAATTGTTAAAAAGTATCAACAATCTCAAAGTTATAAGTCCATATCAGAGATCTTGATGTTCCTTTGTCCATGGTAAGCAACATAACCAAGAAGCTTACAACCCATGGCACTCTAGCTAATCTCACTAGATGTGGACGGCAGAAAAGAATTGATGAAGGGTTGCAAAGCAGGAAAATCCGGATGGTGGAAAGCAACCCCAATCAAGGTCCAAATAAATTCAAGCTGTCCTGCAGGCTCAGGGTGCATCACTGTCAGCTCCGAACTCTCCGTCGACACTTGAAGAAATTAAATGCTATGGCAGGAAAGCCAGGAGGACTCCACTGATGGACACAGACACATAAGAAAGCTAGACTGCAGTTTGCCAAAATCTATGTCGGTAAGCCAAAATCCTTTTGGGAAAGTCTCTTATAGACAGATAAGACCAAGATAGAGATTTTTGGTAAAGCACATCATTCTACCGTTAACCGAAACCAGAATGAGGCCTACAAAGAAAAGAACACAGTACCTACAGTCAAACATGGTGGAGGTTCAAAGATGTGCTGGGGTTGTTTTGCTACCTATGGCACTGGGTGCATCTTGACATCTGAAACTTACCAACGGACATTGGGTTGCAGTATAGTGCCCAGTGTCAGAAAGCTGGGTTTGTGTCCTAGGTTATGGGTCTTCCAGCAGGATCCCGAACAAACTTCAAGACGTCCCCAGAAATAGATAGAAACAAAGCACTGGAGAATTCTGAAGTGGCAGCAATGAGTCTAGATCTAAATCCCATTGAACACCTGTGAATAAATCTTAAAATTGCTGCTGGGAGAAGGCACCTTGAAATATTAGAGACTTGGAGCAGTTTGCAAAAGAAGAGTGGTCCAAAAATTTATCTGAGAGGTGTAAGAAGCTTGATGGTTATAGGAAGCGATTGATTGTAATTATGTATTTCAAAGGTTGTACAATCAAATATTAAGTGGAGCGGTGGCCACACATGCACATTACCTATCACTCTGACCAATATAAGTAAAAAAAGAGTTGGTTGCACATGTGTGTTCTATTCACATGGAACTGGGGAAAAAATAAAGACCAACTGGAGAAAAAAAATTGCTGTGCGTAGAACCGGCCATATTGTTATTATGATGCTGATATACCTTGACCTTGAAGTTCACCTCTTATCTCTGTCGTTCTGGGTTCTTTGGCTATCATTCATATTGTCCGTCTCTTCAATTTGTCATAAATTTTTCTCTTACTCCAGCGAGTTCGGCTACAGTCGCATAGACCTTAAACTTCTGAATAATATGCACAACGGTAGTAACAGGATCATCAAGCTGGCTGGGGTTGGTCTTTTAGACTTTATATTTAACATGTTTGTCTATACTAATTTTTCTAATATCCTGAGACAACTCTCTCCTTTTCTTTCTTTGCTCCATGTTCAGTGTGCACACACCATGATACCAAACAGCACAGTGACTACTTTTCACCCTACAAATAGGCATTTAGTATTGTAAATACCTGTGATGCTGCTCCATGTTCAGTGTACACACACCATGATACCAAACAGCACAGTGACTACTTTTCACCCTACAGATAGGCATTTAGTATTGTAAATACCTGTGATGCTGCTCCATGTTCAGTGTACACACACCATGATACCAAACAGCATAGTGACTACTTTTCACCCTACAAATAGGCGTTTAGTATTGTAAATACCCGTGATACTGCTCCATGTTCAGTGTACACACACCATGATACCAAACAGCACAGTGACTACTTTTCACCCTTCAAATATGCATTTAGTATTGTAAATACCCGTGATGCTGCTCCATGTTCAGTGTGCACACACCATGATACCAAACAGCACAGTGACTACTTTTCACCCTACAAATAGGCGTTTAGTATTGTAAATACCCGTGATGCTGCTCCATGTTCAGTGTACACACACCATGATACCAAACAGCACAGTGACTACTTTTCACCCTTCAAATATGCGCTTAGTATTGTAAATACCCGTGATGCTGCTCCATGTTCAGTGTACACACACCATGATACCAAACAGCACAGTGACTACTTTTCACCCTACAAATAGGCATTTAGTATTGTAAATACTCGTGATGCTGCTCCATGTTCAGTGTACACACACCATGATACCAAACAGCACAGTGACTACTCTTCACCCTACAAATAGGTGTTTAGTATTGTAAATACCCGTGATACTGCTCCATGTTCAGTGTACACACACCATGATACCAAACAGCACAGTGACTACTTTTCACCCTACAAATAGGCGTTTAGTATTGTAAATACCCGTGATACTGCTCCATGTTCAGTGTACACACACCATGATACCAAACAGCACAGGGACTACTTTTCACCCTACAAATAGGCGTTTAGTATTGTAAATACCCGTGATGCTGCTCCATGTTCAGTGTACACACACCATGATACCAAACAGCACAGTGACTACTTTTCACCCTACAAATCGGCGTTTAGTATTGTAAATACCCGTGATGCTGCTCCATGTTCAGTGTACACACACCATGATACCAAACAGCACAGGGACTACTTTTCACCCTACAAATATGCGTTTAGTATTGTAAATACCCGTGATGCTGCTCCATGTTCAGTGTGCACACACCATGATACCAAAAAGCACAGTGACTACTTTTCACCCTGCAAATATGCGTTTAGTATTGTAAATACCCGTGATGCTGCTCCATGTTCAGTGTGCACACACCATGATACCAAACAGCACAGTGACTACTTTTCACCCTACAAATATGCGTTTAGTATTGTAAATACCCGTGATGCTGCTCCATGTTCAGTGTACACACACCATGATACCAAACAGCACAGTGACTACTTTTCACCCTACAAATCGGCGTTTAGTATTGTAAATACCCGTGATGCTGCTCCATGTTCAGTGTACACACACCATGATACCAAACAGCACAGGGACTACTTTTCACCCTACAAATATGCGTTTAGTATTGTAAATACCCGTGATGCTGCTCCATGTTCAGTGTGCACACACCATGATACCAAACAGCACAGTGACTACTTTTCACCCTGCAAATATGCGTTTAGTATTGTAAATACCCGTGATGCTGCTCCATGTTCAGTGTGCACACACCATGATACCAAACAGCACAGTGACTACTTTTCACCCTACAAATAGGCATTTAGTATTGTAAATACCCGTGATGCTGCTCCATGTTCAGTGTACACACACCATGATACCAAACAGCACAGTGACTACTCTTCACCCTACAAATAGGTGTTTAGTATTGTAAATACCCGTGATACTGCTCCATGTTCAGTGTACACACACCATGATACCAAACAGCACAGTGACTACTTTTCACCCTACAAATAGGCGTTTAGTATTGTAAATACCCGTGATACTGCTCCATGTTCAGTGTACACACACCATGATACCAAACAGCACAGGGACTACTTTTCACCCTACAAATAGGCGTTTAGTATTGTAAATACCCGTGATGCTGCTCCATGTTCAGTGTACACACACCATGATACCAAACAGCACAGTGACTACTTTTCACCCTACAAATCGGCGTTTAGTATTGTAAATACCCGTGATGCTGCTCCATGTTCAGTGTACACACACCATGATACCAAACAGCACAGGGACTACTTTTCACCCTACAAATATGCGTTTAGTATTGTAAATACCCGTGATGCTGCTCCATGTTCAGTGTGCACACACCATGATACCAAACAGCACAGTGACTACTTTTCACCCTGCAAATATGCGTTTAGTATTGTAAATACCCGTGATGCTGCTCCATGTTCAGTGTGCACACACCATGATACCAAACAGCACAGTGACTACTTTTCACCCTACAAATATGCGTTTAGTATTGTAAATACCCGTGATGCTGCTCCATGTTCAGTGTACACACACCATGATACCAAACAGCACAGTGACTACTTTTCACCCTACAAATAGGCGTTTAGTATTGTAAATACCCGTGATGCTGCTCCCTGTTCAGTGTACACACACCATGATACCAAACAGCACAGTGACTACTTTTCACCCTACAAATAGGCGTTTAGTATTGTAAATACCCGTGATGCTGCTCCATGTTCAGTGTACACACACCATGATACCAAACAGCACAGTGACTACTTTTCACCCTACAAATAGGCGTTTAGTATTGTAAATACCTGTGATGCTGCTCCATGTTCAGTGTGCACACACCATGATACTAAACAGCACAGTGACTACTTTTCACCCTACAAATGGGCGTTTAGTATTGTAAATACCTATGATGTTGCTCGATGTTCAGTGTACACACACCATGATACCAAACAGCTCAGTGACTACTTTTCACCCTTCAAATAGGCGTTTAGTATTGTAAATACCCGTGATGCTGCTCCATGATCAGTGTGCACACACCATGATACCTAACAGCACAGTGACTACTTTTCACCCTACAAATATGCGTTTAGTATTGTAAATACCCGTGATGCTGCTCCATGTTCAGTGTGCACACACCATGATACCAAACAGCACAGTGACTACTTTTCACCCTACAAATATGCGTTTAGTATTGTAAATACCCGTGATGCTGCTCCATGTTCAGTGTACACACACCATGACACCAAACAGCACAGTGACTACTTTTCACCCTACAAATAGGCGTTTAGTATTGTAAATACCCGTGATGCTGCTCCCTGTTCAGTGTACACACACCATGATACCAAACAGCACAGTGACTACTTTTCACCCTACAAATAGGCGTTTAGTATTGTAAATACCCGTGATGCTGCTCCATGTTCAGTGTACACACACCATGATACCAAACAGCACAGTGACTACTTTTCACCCTACAAATAGGCGTTTAGTATTGTAAATACCTGTGATGCTGCTCCATGTTCAGTGTGCACACACCATGATACTAAACAGCACAGGGACTACTTTTCACCCTACAAATAGGCGTTTAGTATTGTAAATACCCGTGATGCTGCTCCATGTTCAGTGTACACACACCATGATACCAAATAGCACAGTGACTACTTTTCACCCTACAAATATGCGTTTAGTTTTGTAAATACCCGTGATGCTGCTCCATGTTCAGTGTGCACACACCATGATACTAAACAGCACAGTGACTACTTTTCACCCTACAAATAGGCGTTTAGTATTATAAATACCCGTGATGCTGCTCCATGTTCAGTGTACACACACCATGATACCAAACAGCACAGTGACTACTTTTCACCCTACAAATATGCGTTTAGTATTGTAAATACCCGTGATGCTGCTCCCTGTTCAGTGTACACACACCATGATACCAAACAGCACAGTGACTACTTTTCACCCTACAAATAGGCGTTTAGTATTATAAATACCCGTGATGCTGCTCCATGTTCAGTGTACACACACCATGATACCAAACAGCACAGTGACTACTTTTCACCCTACAAATAGGCGTTTAGTATTGTAAATACCTGTGATGCTGCTCCATGTTCAGTGTGCACACACCATGATACTAAACAGCACAGTGACTACTTTTCACCCTACAAATGGACGTTTAGTATTGTAAATACCTATGATGTTGCTCCATGTTCAGTGTACACACACCATGATACCAAACAGCTCAGTGACTACTTTTCACCCTTCAAATAGGCGTTTAGTATTGTAAATACCCGTGATGCTGCTCCATGATCAGTGTGCACACACCATGATACTAAACAGCACAGTGACTACTTTTCACCCTACAAATAGGCATTTAGTATTGTAAATGCCTGTGATGCTGCTCCATGATCAGTGTGCACACACCATGATACCTAACAGCACAGTGACTACTTTTCACCCTACAAATAGGCGTTTAGTATTGTAAATACCCGTGATGCTGCTCCATGTTCAGTGTGCACACACCATGATACTAAACAGCACAGTGACTACTTTTCACCCTACAAATGGGCGTTTAGTATTGTAAATACCCGTGATGCTGCTCCATGATCAGTGTGCACACACCATGATACCTAACAGCACAGTGACTACTTTTCACCCTACAAATAGGGGTTTAGTATTGTAAATACCCGTGATGCTGCTCCATGATCAGTGTGCACACACCATGATACCTAACAGCACAGGGACTACTTTTCACCCTACAAATAGGGGTTTAGTATTGTAAATACCCGTGATGCTGCTCCATGTTCAGTGTACACACACCATGATACCAAACAGCACAGTGACTACTTTTCACCCTACAAATGGGCGTTTAGTATTGTAAATACCTATGATGTTGCTCCATGTTCAGTGTACACACACCATGATACCAAACAGCTCAGTGACTACTTTTCACCCTTCAAATAGGCGTTTAGTATTGTAAATACCCGTGATGCTGCTCCATGATCAGTGTACACACACCATGTTACCAAACAGCACAGTGACTACTTTTCACCCTACAAATAGGCGTTTAGTATTGTAAATACCCGTGATGCTGCTCCCTGATCAGTGTACACACACTATGATACCAAACAGCACAGTGACTACTTTTCACCCTACAAATAGGCGTTTAGTATTGTAAATACCCGTGATGCTGCTCCATGTTCAGTGTACACACACCATGATACCAAACAGCACAGTGACTACTTTTCACCCTACAAATAGGCGTTTAGTATTGTAAATACCCGTGATGCTGCTCCATGTTCAGTGTGCACACACCATGATACTAAACAGCACAGTGACTACTTTTCACCCTACAAATATGCGTTTAGTATTGTAAATACCCGTGATGCTGCTCCATGTTCAGTGTGCACACACCATGATACCAAACAGCACAGTGACTACTTTTCACCCTACAAATATGCGTTTAGTATTGTAAATACCCGTGATGCTGCTCCATGTTCAGTGTGCACACACCATGATACCAAACAGCACAGTGACTACTTTTCACCCTACAAATATGCGTTTAGTATTGTAAATACCCGTGATGCTGCTCCATGTTCAGTGTACATACACCATGATACCAAACAGCACAGTGACTACTTTTCACCCTACAAATAGGCGTTTAGTATTGTAAATACCCGTGATGCTGCTCCCTGTTCAGTGTACACACACCATGATACCAAACAGCACAGTGACTACTTTTCACCCTACAAATAGGCGTTTAGTATTGTAAATACCCATGATGCTGCTCCATGTTCAGTGTACACACACCATGATACCAAACAGCACAGTGACTACTTTTCACCCTACAAATAGGCGTTTAGTATTGCAAATACCTGTGATGCTGCTCCATGTTCAGTGTGCACACACCATGATACTAAACAGCACAGTGACTACTTTTCACCCTACAAATGGGCGTTTAGTATTGTAAATACCTATGATGTTGCTCCATGTTCGGTGTACACACACCATGATACCAAACAGCTCAGTGACTACTTTTCACCCTTCAAATATGCGTTTAGTATTGTAAATACCCGTGATGCTGCTCCATGATCAGTGTGCACACACCATGATACTAAACAGCACAGTGACTACTTTTCACCGTACAAATAGGCGTTTATTATTGTAAATACCTGTGATGCTGCTCCATGATCAGTGTACACACACCATGATACCAAACAGCTCAGTGACTACTTTTCACCCTTCAAATAGGCGTTTAGTATTGTAAATACCCGTGATGCTGCTCCATGATCAGTGTGCACACACCATGATACTAAACAGCACAGTGACTACTTTTCACCCTACAAATAGGCGTTTAGTATTGTAAATACCTGTGATGCTGCTCCATGATCAGTGTACACACACCATGATACCAAACAGCACAGTGACTACTTTTCACCCTACAAATGGGCGTTTAGTATTGTAAATACCTATGATGTTGCTCCATGTTCAGTGTACACACACCATGATACCAAACAGCTCAGTGACTACTTTTCACCCTACAAATAGGCGTTTAGTATTGTAAATACCTGTGATGCTGCTCCATGATCAGTGTGCACACACCATGATACCTAACAGCACAGTGACTACTTTTCACCCTACAAATAGGCGTTTAGTATTATAAATACCCGTGATGCTGCTCCATGTTCAGTGTGCACACACCATGATACTAAACAGCACAGTGACTACTTTTCACCCTACAAATGGGCGTTTAGTATTGTAAATACCCGTGATGCTGCTCCATGATCAGTGTGCACACACCATGATACCTAACAGCACAGTGACTACTTTTCACCCTACAAATAGGGGTTTAGTATTGTAAATACCCGTGATGCTGCTCCATGATCAGTGTGCACACACCATGATACCTAACAGCACAGTGACTACTTTTCACCCTACAAATAGGCGTTTAGTATTGTAAATACCTGTGATGCTGCTCCATGTTCAGTGTGCACACACCATGATACTAAACAGCACAGGGACTACTTTTCACCCTACAAATAGGCGTTTAGTATTGTAAATACCCGTGATGCTGCTCCATGTTCAGTGTACACACACCATGATACCAAACAGCACAGTGACTACTTTTCACCCTACAAATATGCGTTTGGTATTGTAAATACCCGTGATGCTGCTCCATGTTCAGTGTGCACACACCATGATACTAAACAGCACAGTGACTACTTTTCACCCTACAAATATGCGTTTAGTATTGTAAATACCCGTGATGCTGCTCCATGTTCAGTGTACACACACCATGATACCAAACAGCACAGTGACTACTTTTCACCCTACAAATATGCGTTTAGTATTGTAAATACCCGTGATGCTGCTCCCTGTTCAGTGTACACACACCATGATACCAAACAGCACAGTGACTACTTTTCACCCTACAAATAGGCGTTTAGTATTGTAAATACCCGTGATGCTGCTCCATGTTCAGTGTACACACACCATGATACCAAACAGCACAGTGACTACTTTTCACCCTACAAATATGCGTTTAGTATTGTAAATACCCGTGATGCTGCTCCATGTTCAGTGTACACACACCATGATACCAAACAGCACATTGACTACTTTTCACCCTACAAATATGCGTTTAGTATTATAAATACCCGTGATGCTGCTCCATGTTCAGTGTACACACACCATGATACCAAACAGCACAGTGACTACTTTTCACCCTACAAATAGGCGTTTAGTATTGTAAATACCCGTGATGCTGCTCCATGTTCAGTCTACACACACCATGATACCAAACAGCACAGTGACTACTTTTCACCCTACAAATAGGCGTTTAGTATTGTAAATACCTGTGATGCTGCTCCATGTTCAGTGTGCACACACCATGATACTAAACAGCACAGTGACTACTTTTCACCCTACAAATGGGCGTTTAGTATTGTAAATACCTATGATGTTGCTCCTTGTTCAGTGTACACACACCATGATACCAAACAGCTCAGTGACTACTTTTCACCCTACAAATAGGCGTTTAGTATTGTAAATACCTATGATGTTGCTCCATGTTCAGTGTGCACACACCATGATACCTAACAGCACAGTGACTACTTTTCACCCTACAAATAGGCGTTTAGTATTGTAAATACCCGTGATGCTGCTCCATGTTCAGTGTGCACACACCATGATACTAAACAGCACAGTGACTACTTTTCACCCTACAAATGGGCGTTTAGTATTGTAAATACCCGTGATGCTGCTCCATGATCAGTGTGCACACACCATGATACCTAACAGCACAGTGACTACTTTTCACCCTACAAATAGGGGTTTAGTGTTGTAAATACCCGTGATGCTGCTCCATGATCAGTGTGCACACACCATGATACCTAACAGCACAGTGACTACTTTTCACCCTACAAATAGGGGTTTAGTGTTGTAAATACCCGTGATGCTGCTCCTTGATCAGTGTGCACACACCATGATACCTAACAGTACAGGGACTACTTTTCACCCTACAAATAGGGGTTTAGTATTGTAAATACCCGTGATGCTGCTCCATGTTCAGTGTACACACACCATGATACCAAACAGCACAGTGACTACTTTTCACGCTACAAATAGGCGTTTAGTATTGTAAATACCTGTGATGCTGCTCCATGTTCAGTGTGCACACACCATGATACTAAACAGCACAGTGACTACTTTTCACCCTACAAATAGGCGTTTAGTATTGTAAATACCTATGATGTTGCTCCATGTTCAGTGTACACACACCATGATACCAAACAGCTCAGTGACTACTTTTCACCCTTCAAATAGGCGTTTAGTATTGTAAATACCCGTGATGCTGCTCCATGATCAGTGTACACACACCATGATACTAAACAGCACAGTGACTACTTTTCACCCTACAAATAGGCGTTTAGTATTGTAAATACCTGTGATGCTGCTCCATGATCAGTGTACACACACCATGATACCTAACAGCACAGGGACTACTTTTCACCCTACAAATAGGGGTTTAGTATTGTAAATACCCGTGATGCTGCTCCATGTTCAGTGTACACACACACCATGATACCAAACAGCACAGTGACTACTTTTCACCCTACAAATAGGCGTTTAGTATTGTAAATACCTATGATGCTGCTCCATGTTCAGTGTGCACACACCATGATACTAAACAGCACAGTGACTACTTTTCACCCTACAAATCGGCGTTTAGTATTGTAAATACCTATGATGTTGCTCCATGTTCAGTGTACACACACCATGACACCAAACAGCTCAGTGACTACTTTTCACCCTTCAAATAGGCGTTTAGTATTGTAAATACCCGTGATGCTGCTCTATGATCAGTGTGCACACACCATGATACTAAACAGCACAGTGACTACTTTTCACCCTACAAATAGGCGTTTAGTACTGTAAATACCTGTGAAGCTGCTCCATGATCAGTGTGCACACACCATGATACCTAACAGCACAGTGACTACTTTTCACCCTACAAATAGGCGTTTAGTATTGTAAATACCCGTGATGCTGCTCCATGTTCAGTGTGCACACACCATGATACTAAACAGCACAGTGACTACTTTTCACCCTACAAATAGGCGTTTAGTACTGTAAATACCTGTGAAGCTGCTCCATGATCAGTGTGCACACACCATGATACCTAACAGCACAGTGACTACTTTTCACCCTACAAATAGGCGTTTAGTATTGTAAATACCCGTGATGCTGCTCCATGTTCAGTGTGCACACACCATGATACTAAACAGCACAGTGACTACTTTTCACCCTACAAATGGGCGTTTAGTATTGTAAATACCCGTGATGCTGCTCCATGTTCAGTGTGCACACACCATGATACCTAACAGAACAGCACAGTGACTACTTTTCACCCTACAAATAGGGGTTTAGTATTGTAAATACCCGTGATGCTGCTCCATGATCAGTGTGCACACACCATGATACCTAACAGCACAGTGACTACTTTTCACCCTACAAATAGGGGTTTAGTATTGTAAATACCCGTGATGCTGCTCCATGTTCAGTGTACACACACCATGATACCAAACAGCACAGTGACTACTTTTCACCCTACAAATAGGGGTTTAGTTTGTAAACACCTGTGATGCCAATGACAGAACAGTCCTTACTTATGGTCAAATTATTTCCAATGTTTTCTATGGGTACCATCATTTTTCTCCAGGCCATTTTATTTTTTTCTATTGAGCCAAAATTCAAAAGCAAAGTCTGATTTTTATTAGTTGATATTCAGGAAATAATTGAAAATGACTTTTGTCAGTTTCAAGTTATTTCAGTGACAATTTTCTTGTTTTTTCTCCTAGTTTTACAGAAGGACACCAACAATTTTGTCCTTGCGTATCATTTTATATAACTTTCTATGCCCGTGTAGACGGTTTAGCAGAGTTAGTCCTACTGACAGATTACCAGTAACACAATCTAAAAGAACCAATATTTTACAATATACCGTCAACACAGATCAAGATTTGCGGCAGTATCTTGCGTTAATATGTTATATGTATGGTAATAATAATAAGTCGCTATAGTTATTACAACTATTTTGGAAGTTAAGGTATCATTTGGTCAATTCCACCAATTTGCCCCATAATTCATAGTTTTCATTGCACCAGCATCAAGGGTAATGTATAAAGACTAGACCTGTAATAACAGTTGAACCAAATATATTAATTATATATCTAAGTTATTAAATGATGAGCACTGTTCTAACAATTTGTTGCTAATTTCATCACAAATCTGAACTGTCACATTGATATTCCAAAATGTGCATCTCCCGGAAACATTAGCACCTTATTACTGAGAATGAGTTTCAAGTTGTCCCCCCATGGGAACCTTCAACTAATATAAATGCCTTTAATGGCAGCAGTGTGCATAAGTAATATTTCTTATTATATTATTATATTATCTGAAATATGAATAATCGGGGAAATGTAGGATCAATGGCGATCTGCGGAACTAATGTCATTCTATCATGTCATTTCCCCAGTCAACCTGGTTTTAGTTTGCAAACTTCAAGTAATAAAGTTAAAGTACCTGGGAATGAGCTTCAGACAGAACCTAGTGGCCCAACTCCAGTGTGTTGTGGATTTTTTTCAGTAATAAATCAGTATCCTTAGAATCCGGCGCTGAAGAAAGTGTCCAGTGAAAGCACACAGCCCAGCAAGAAGGCAGGGGATATAGAAGGAGCTTAGTGATTCACATTTTAAATGGAAAGCCCTGCCCCTGAGACACACTAGCAAGGGGGGAGCATCACAGCAGCTTGATGGGGGACGTCAGCAGAAAAGGAAAAACTTTGTCAAAGCGGAATATTAACAGCCAAAATTCAAGTTTTATCCTCATGGAAAGAAAGTGTTCTCACTGGAAACATTTTCCTTTACTTAAGTCCTCTATATTGAACTTGCAATAAGCCAAAAAGACAGAACGTAGAACAGTAAAACACACTCAACTTCCCCAGTGTAACTGGAGAAAGTGTTTGAAAGTTTGTCCTGGTAAAGAATAACTTTTTGATGTCTATGGCGCCATCTGGTGGTGGAGTTATGTATTTGCGTCTCATGTAGGTCAGCAAAATTGAAGTGACACTAAGTGGAATATGAATTTCCCTGCAGGAAAATTTCAATAGTTTTTGATGGAAGTCAGGACTATATATGTAATAGAAAGATACATGATCTGTATTACAGGCAGTCATAAGACCATCAAGCACACACTGCACCCCCCAACCCCGCCCGCTTCGGGGGAAAATAAAAAGTTCCCTGTAATTTAACTTTAATTCTAGAATGCATGCCGGATCTCTTTTTGTTAATGTCAAAATGCTGCATGATGTAATCAGTCCAGTGTGAGCTTAGGAGCTAAAGGGAAAATCAAAGGAGTAACTGGGGGTCAGATTGACCCCAGGATAATATTTGGGACTGGGCTCCACCATCCGGAGTGGCATGTTGCTTGGATGTGTGGGTGCTATGGACATTGTCAAGGACTATAAGAAAATGTTCTGCGTCTAATAATATACCAATAAATAATAATAATAAAAATAAAATGAAAATAAATAATAATAATCATTTTATTTATAGCGTGCCAACATAAGTCGCAGAATTTAACAATTGAGCAAACAGAGACACTGCAAAGTAAGACATAGTTCACCAGCTACAGTAGGAGCGAGGGTCCGGCTCGTTAGCTGCAATCTGTAAGAAAATAGGAGGACACAATAGGTGAGAAGTGATTGTCATGTACAGTCCAGCCATCAGTATAATAATAATAATAATATAATAATCTCTTTATTTATATAGCGCCAACATATTCCGGAGTGCTTTACATACATTATCATGGGGGTTTTCATGTAAATCTGCATGATCAGGTCATCAGCTGAGTCCAGTGACCATGTGCTATTGGGTGCATGGAGGATGTGGAGACATATGAATACGAGGGACCAGATCCTGAGGAAACCTTAGAAACAGAGAAGAGTTAGATTGGCGAAGTGA
Organism: Ranitomeya imitator; assembly: GCF_032444005.1. Lineage (NCBI taxonomy): Eukaryota > Metazoa > Chordata > Amphibia > Anura > Dendrobatidae > Ranitomeya > Ranitomeya imitator. The sequence continues at coordinate 42,790,345 of NC_091286.1, read as the reverse complement.
GATGATAGGTTTGTCTAAAGAGATGTGTTTTTAAAGAACGCTTAAAAATGTAGTGGGTAGTAATTAATTGGATCGTCTGGGGTAGTGCATTCTAGAAAACTGGCGCAGCACGAGAGAAGTCTTAGAGACGAAAGTGGGGTGTTCAGATTATGAAAGTCTTAAATCGGTTGTGGAGCGGAGGGCACATATAGGGCCATGTACAGAGATGAGGGAGGAGATGTAGAGCGGCGCAGAACTGTGGAGAACTTTGTAGGTCAGAGAGAGAAGTTTATATTGCACTGCGTAGTGGATGGGCAACCAGTGCAATGATTGGCACAAAGTGGAGGCGTCACTGGGGACAAAAATGACCCTGGCTGCTGCATTCAGGACTAGAGATGAGTGAACTTGCTGGGATAAGGTGTTATCTGAGCATGCTCAGGTGCTATCCCAGTGTCTTTGGCGTGTTCAAATAATATGTTCAAGTCCCTGTGGCTGCATGTCTCACAGCTGTTCACCAGCCACAATACATGCAGGGATTTCCTGTTTGGTAGGCGATCCCTTCGTGTGTTGCAGGTGTCGAACAGGGGACTTGAATATATTTTTCGAGCACGACAAAGACACATGGTTAGCACCTGAGCATGATCAGATAACACCTTATCCCAGCACATTCACTCATCACTATTCAGCATGGATTATAGGAGAGAAAGTTTGGTAAGAGGGAGACTAATCAGAGGGCAGGAGCCCAGACATGAATGAGTAAGAGTTACTGTCTGTGCCCTAGACAGCAATAATGTCCTCATGGTACCATACAACGTAAAAGTTTTCACCTTCTGGTCCCTTCGCAGTAATAGTACTCACATTCTACCTCTATAAAGTAATAATGCTCCCCTGTATTTCACTATATAGTAAAAGAACAATCCTTTGTGCCTACAGATAGTAATATGGCCCTCACTGTGCCACCATATAGTAATATGACCCTCACTGTGCCACCATATAGTAATATAACCCTCTCTGTGCCACCATATAGTAATATGGCCCTTTCTGTGCCACCATATAGTAATATAACCCTCTCTGTGCCACCATATAGTAATATAACCCTCTCTGTGCCACCATATAGTAATATAACCCTCTCTGTGCCACCATATAATAATATAACCCTCTCTGTGCCACCATATAGTAATATAACCCTCTCTGTGCCACCATATAGTAGTATAACCCTCTCTGTTCCACCATATAGTAATATAACCCTCTCTGTGCCACCATATAGTAATATAACCCTCTCTGTGCCACCATATAGTAATATAACCCTCTCTGTGCCACCATATAGTAGTATAACCCTATCTGTTCCACCATATAATAATATAACCCTCTCTGTGCCACCATATAGTAATATAACCCTCTCTGTGCCACCATATAGTAGTATAACCCTCTCTGTTCCACCATATAGTAATATAACCCTCTCTGTGCCACCATATAGTAATATAACCCTCTCTGTGCCACCATATAGTAATATAACCCTCTCTGTGCCACCATATAGTAATATAACCCTCTCTGTGCCACCATATAATAATATAACCCTCTCTGTGCCACCATATAGTAATATAACCCTCTCTGTGCCACCATATAGTAATATAACCCTCTCTGTTCCACCATATAGTAATATAACCCTCTCTGTGCCACCATATAGTAATATAACCCTCTCTGTGCCACCATAAAGTAATATAACCCTCTCTGTGCCACCATATAGTAATATAACCCTCTCTGTGCCACCATATAGTAATATAACCCTCTCTGTGCCACCATATAGTAATATAACCCTCTCTGTGCCACCATATAGTAGTATAACCCTATCTGTTCCACCATATAGTAATATAACCCTCTCTGTGCCACCATATAGTAATATAACCCTCTCTGTGCCACCATATAGTAATATAACCCTCTCTGTGCCACCATATAGTAATATAACCCTCTCTGTGCCACCATAAAGTAATATAACCCTCTCGGTGCCACCATATAGTAATATGGCCCTCTCTGTGCCATCGTATAGTAATATAACCCTCTCTGTGCCACCATATAGTAATATGGCCCTCTCTGTGCCACCATATAGTAATATGGCCCTCTCTGTGCCACCATATAGTAATATAACCCTCTCTGTGCCACCATATAGTAATATAACCTTCTCTGTGCCACCATATAGTAATATAACCCTCTCTGTGCCACCATATAGTAATATAACCCTCTCTGTGCCACCATATAGTAATATAACCCTCTCTGTGCCACCATATAGTAATATAACCCTCTCTGTGCCACCATATAGTAATATGACCCTCTCTGTGCCACCATATAGTAGTATAACCCTATCTGTTCCACCATATAGTAATATAACCCTCTCTGTGCCAACATATAGTAATATAACCCTCTCTGTGCCACCATATAGTAGTATAACCCTCTCTGTTCCACCATATAGTAATATAACCCTCTCTGTGCCACCATATAGTAATATAACCCTCTCTGTGCCACCATATAGTAATATAACCCTCTCTGTGCCACCATATAGTAAAATGACCCTCTCTGTGCCACCATATAGTAGTATAACCCTATCTGTTCCACCATATAGTAATATAACCCTCTCTGTGCCACCATATAGTAATATAACCCTCTCTGTGCCACCATATAGTAGTATAACCCTCTCTGTTCCACCATATAGTAATATAACCCTCTCTGTGCCACCATATAGTAATATAACCCTCTCTGTGCCACCATATAGTAATATAACCCTCTCTGTGCCACCATATAGTAATATAACCCTCTCTGTGCCACCATATAGTAATATGACCCTCTCTGTGCCACCATATAGTAATATGACCCTCTCTGTGCCACCATATAGTAGTATAACCCTATCTGTTCCACCATATAGTAATATAACCCTCTCTGTGCCACCATATAGTAATATAACCCTCTCTGTGCCACCATATAGTAATATGACCCTCTCTGTGCCACCATATAGTAATATGACCCTCTCTGTGCCACCATATAGTAGTATAACCCTATCTGTTCCACCATATAGTAATATGGCCTCTTTCTGTGCCTCCATATTGCAGCAGTACTCCATAAGTGCCTCTGCATAGTACTAGTGCCCAGTGTCGGACTGGGGTGACAAGGGCCCACCAGTAACACTGACTTTGGGGGGCTTTGGGGGGCCCTTGTTCATAAATGTACCTATATCTCTATATAATAATAAACTGGGTAGCGTGGTTAATGAATGAGATGCTGCTTTTTCTGTACAGAGTAAATTAAGTGAATTATGCCAAGTACTGCCCATACAGAGGGGTTGGGGGCCAAGATCTGCACAGGGGCCCACCGGGGATTCCCTTGTTCCCCTATGGGCCACTCCGAGTGCAACGCCCCAGGGTCCTGGTCGTTGCTGTAATGTCGTTCTTTCACCAGGGGGAGTGATGTTACGTCTTAAGGCAATAAAGGAGATCACTTTACCAGGTATCACAAACCATTTAACACACTTCACAGTCCACCAGGGGGAGCTATGCTCCTATTTATTAGGGCAATCTTCACAATTAGGTAAAACTGGTGGTCTGGATAGGAAGTTAGGCAGAAGCTGACTGGGCTTGACACAGGCAGCACCTGTCAGGCAGCCAGTGGGAAAGGAGGAACATCTAGCAGCTGCAGACAGGAGGGTCCCTGACAGGGGTGGGATCATGTCAGAGGCCTAGACAGAAGGCAACAGAGCTCCATTGGCCCGGCGTGTTGCAGCATCCTAAGGAAGGACACGAAAGAGAATTGTATTGTAGAGGGTGAGAAACGAAGTCGTAGCAAAAGGAGAGGAAAACCAGAAGGAGTTCTGCCCTGTAAAAGGCTGCCTCCTTTCTGAGGCGCAGGATCCGGTAGCCGGAACACCGAGGAAGCCATCGTCTCGAAGCCTGGCTCCAGAGACCGGCAGGACAGCTAATTCCATATTAGTTGCCCGACCTTTACCCAGGAGGCACGGTGGCAACTGTGGAGGCCGGGTATCCTAGAGCTCCTGTAAAAAGCCTCAGGCCATCAGTCATATGGGTTGTTCCTATCCATCTGGGGGACAGAGAGAAAGACATAACATCTAGAATACCAACAACAGTTGTGAGGACCTTATGAGAAGCTCAGCAGTAAGGTACTACAACATCCAGGCGCTAGAGGAAGGCTACTGATTTCCACCTGGATAAAGGGGACTCTGGATTTGCCTTCAGACCGGCCGGACCCTGCCTGCCCTGTGATCAGGTGCTCTGGACTGTGGACGCTGAAGCCTTCAGTAAAAAGGTAAAGAGACTGCAACCTTGTGTCCTCGTTCTTCACTGCGCCTCACACCATCCACCATCTACACTCTGGGAAGCCCTGGGGACATACTTCACCTGTGTGAAGTTATACCATCCAGCTGCCATAACATCACCCCAGCGGACCCCTTAAAGCAGCGTCGGTCACCCTGACTGAATACCACAGGTGGCATCACGAACATTAACTTTATCCCTTTAAAGACCTTTCCCTTTTACACGGATGTCCCAGGGCCACGGACCGGGTCAGACACCATGACATCTCCCTGTGTACCGAAGGACCCGGTACCGAGTACCCAACCTTGCGGGGCGATCCAGGGGGTTATGTTGTATATGGGAGGCTATGTGGGTTTTATACTGTATATAGGAGGCTATGCCGGGCTCATGCTGTATATAGGAGGCTATATGGGGGCTCATGCTGTATATAGGGGCTATATGGGGCTCATACTGTATATTGGAGGCTACGTGGGGCTCATGTTGCATATAACAGGCTATGGAAACCTCATTCTGTATATAGGAGACTATGTGGGGGATTACCCTGTATATGGGAGGCTATGCGAGGGCTCATACTGTAGGGCGGCTATGTGATTTTTCATACTGTGTATAAGCGGTTATGTGGGAGCTCATACTATGCATAAGGAGCTATGTGGGGGCTCGTACTGTATACAGCAGGCTATGTAATGGCTCATAATGTATATACTATAGAGGAGCTATGTGGGGACTAATATTGTATATAGGGGTCTGTGTGTGGACTCATAAGGTATATAGGGCAGCTATATACGTATATCGGTGGGTGTCAGCATACTTAATTTTGATCAATATTAAGCGGAATTAATTTAATTCTACCGGTTTGGCCACCACAACAGTCAGGGTCTCTCATGTGGCCTCTCTGGAAAATTAATTGCCCACCCCTGATGTAGACCAACATTCAGCCTATAAATAAATATTTAGAAGATGGAGGAGGCCGCGGTGGGATTTGAACCCACAACCCCAGCGCTCTGATTCACCAAAGCTGTAGGAAAAAATGTGTTGCGGAGGGACCACTTCCTGTCACATAGTTCCTATTTCAAAGCTGGCAATGTCCTGCCAGCTGCATGTGTGCAGGCCCAGTCACATATGACAACTCTCTGATCTGTCTAGCTATTCTGTGGCTGTACTGTTCGCTGATAGATGCCATTTATGCCCATCTAATTGACCCGCCCCTGCTGACAAAAGACCCGCCCCTGCTGACAAATGACCCGCCCCTACTGACAAATGACCCGCCCCTACTGACAAATGACCTGCCCCTGCTGACAAATGACCCGCCCCTGCTGACAAATGACCGCCCCTACTGAATATTTAGGAGAATTTTGTTGAAAAGTCATTGGCTGCTTCTTTTTGCCCCTAGCTCATTTCAATATATTGATGAGCGAGCGCTCTGATTGGCTGGCTGTAGAATGTTCCTTGGCTAGAAGAGGAACACGGCTTCACATACTAAGAACATGGGGCCCAAATCAGGACCATATTAGCCAGTAGGCACATGAGGGCGGGTTCCTCGGGCGGCAAGGTGCAAAGGGCGGCGCCAATGTGAATGAGTAAAAAGAAATTAACTTCTCCCTGCTTCACCACTGGACCGGGTGTCAGTATCGCTCTGATACAACATTATGGCCCCCCCCCCCCCAATTTTTTTTTATAATTATTTATAATAATTATGTATATAATGTACTAAATAAATAAGAACTGCAGAGGAATTATTTTTTTTCTCCAAAATAAACCGTTAAGTGCGTTCTCACCACTTGAGTGCAAGGAAGAAAATAATAACAAAATAAAGTAAAAATCCCACAGTCTTCCAGGGGTTAATGGGAGGGTCTGGATTTGTTTTATGTACTCATAATTTCCTCTTCAATAATAATAATAATCTGTCAGGTAAAAGCTGGACGTGACCAGCAACAGCTCTTCTGATTTTGTCTCCGGCACAGGAGCCATTTCAATGACGTCACCGCATTCACTTTACATTAGAGTTGAGCTTCAAAAAAATGGCCGCCAGAGAAGGAAACGAGAGCTCAGCCCTCTATGGGCGAGTGATCGGCTGTGACTGTAGGAGGGAAGCAGAACCTGGGTCAGAGGCGGAATTCTCACTTCCTGCATATGGTAGAGCCGGTAATATCGAGGTAACACAGCTGTATACTTTGCACTGCGCTCCTCTGTATGTTAGAGCTATATGTAGGGGTAATATTACTGTTCTGTGTGATGTGGGGGGGAAGGAGCCTGTGTTGTCATTGTCTGCCGAGTACTACAGCTCCCAGCATGTCATGTCAGCCTGGCATCACAGTCCCAGGAGTTTTTTTGGTCATTTTCTGCCACTTTATGTCATTTTCTGCCATTTTATGTCATTTTCATTTCTTTGCTGCCAGCGTTTTCTTTTTTTTTGCATATATGAGACAACTGGGGCCGCTCTGCTGCGATACAAGTTCGCTAGGTGTTGCTGCTTCTTTGCGAGTGAGTGGGGGTCTCATTGGGACCCCAAGGGGACTGCGACATCGACGATCAAGTTGCAAGAAGTACAACGGTGTCTTATTTTTTACATTTTTTTTTTGCAACTTGCATGTCACGGCTGCAGTCCCCTGGGGGTCCCAGGGTGTCCCCTTTACTGCGTTGTCGCCATGTACCCCCCATCCTAAGGTAGTAAGGGGATTCCAAGCAAAAATCACCTCCAGAATGCTCAAGACGTTACTTTTTTTTTTACTGTTTAGCGTCTTTTATCCCTGACAGGAGATGTCTGTAACGATTCAATATCTTAATGGGGGGACTCCGACTAATTTTGCTTCATCATTAGGAGGCGAAATGCACTAGTGACCTTGTGCGCACAGGTTCCTTGCACTTCCGGCTGGTATCCTGCGTAGGACCAAGGGTGAGAAATGCGATGGGCGTCTCGACCCTCCATGCTCAGCCGTATAATCTGAGAACACGGAATAAATAGCTGAATATTGTGCATTTTTAGGTTTAGTGTTTCTCTGTAACTCTGAGATTGCAGCATATGATATTAATGAGTTGTGATTTCGTTCTTAAAGGAAAAACTACATCTCATAATGGTTGTAAAGAAGAAGAAAGAGATGAGCGTGGCTGTGTTAACCCTCGATAGTCCCAGTATTCGAAATCTTAAAGGTGAGTTTACGGGGAGAGCGCAATTCTTCAAAACCTATTAAAGAGGTTTGCTGTCGGCAGCACATAGTCCTGTGTAAGCAGGAGATGTGCTGCCGATAATATGATGTTCTATGCGCATGGTAGAGCTGTCGGCCCTTCCAAACAGGCTATAAAATGACCTTCGAGCTGCCTACTTGTCACCCTGAGTGGGTTTTTACATTTTGATGGCAGAACCAGTTTGGTGTTTGCACTGGGAAATTTCCAAGAATAGACCTCAAAAATATCCGTAGAGATTTTCCGCCCACTGAGACCAAAGGAAGGATCTCGGTCTTGAATATATGGGTGCATGTAGTGTGTAAAATATATACCGTACTTATTTAATAAAACTGTTATGGCAGGAGAGCGGACTTGTTCACTTTAGTGCACAGTGTATATTGTAACAGTGTAGAAACTTTTATGATTGCTACAATAATTTCCTGAAGCTGCAGATCCCTTTCCATAAGAGATAAGTCACATAGGATATACCGAGACTGTGCTGCATACATCATATAAGATAAAGATACAATGCGACTGCTGTAAACATCACATAGGATACACTGAGGATACTGTGTATGTATCACATAGGAGAAACTGAGACTGCTGTATACATCACATAGGATATACCGAGACTGTGCTGCATACATCATATAAGATAAAGATACAATGCGACTGCTGTAAACATCACATAGGATACACTGAGGATACTGTGTATGTATCACATAGGAGAAACTGAGACTGCTGTATACATCACATAGGATATACCGAGACTGTGCTGCATACATCATATAAGATAAAGATACAATGCGACTGCTGTAAACATCACATAGGATACACTGAGGATACTGTGTATGTATCACATAGGAGAAACTGAGACTGCTGTATACATCACATAGGATAAACTGAGACTGTGCTGCATACATCACATAGGATACACTGAGACTGCTCCATGCATCACGTAGGATACACTGAGACTGCTCCATGCATCACGTAGGATACACTGAGACTGCTCCATGCATCACGTAGGATACACTGAGACTGCTCCATGCATCACGTAGGATACACTGAGACTGCTCCATGCATCACGTGGCACACACTGAGACTGCTCCATGCATCACGTGGCACACACTGAGACTGCTCCATGCATCACGTGGCACACACTGAGACTGCTCCATGCATCACGTGGCACACACTGAGACTGCTCCATGCATCACGTGGCACACACTGAGACTGCTCCATGCATCACGTGGCACACACTGAGACTGCTCCATGCATCACGTGGCACACACTGAGACTGCTCCATGCATCACGTGGCACACAAATTTTCGTCTGCGTTTCACAGAACCAGCAAAGCCTATGAGATTTCAGAAATGGATGGAACTAGGGACAAAATCAGTACACAAAACCGTGGTCTGAGAAATAGCCGGGTCAATGCAGCGAGAACAAGCCGAAGTCCTAATTGGAAAGGGGGGGCCTGAAGAAGAACGAAGTCAGGGTCACAAGCCGGGTCAGGAATGAAACTACAGGGATATGGTGACCGATGTCACTGGGCCAGGGTCACTCATGCATGTTTCAGCCGTGGGACTAGGTAGCAGCAGATCGTTGGTGGTCCTGGATGTTGGGCTCCTAAGTCATCAGTACCATAGTCTTTTGGATTAATTTGCTGCAAAAAGTTTCACTGTGGAATAAAGCGTCCATGAATTCCTTACTTTGTGTTTCTGGCGTTTTTGACAATGCAGTAATCGTAGTTTGCAATTTGTAGCATTTACAGATGACACAGAAGAGCGTTTACCTTCTCTGCTCCTGCAATGTTTACAGCTTCACGACGGCGTTCAGCAAATCCACTGTGTCAAGAAGGTGAGAAGCTACCGAAGGGTCTGTAATATCATTAAATATATGGATTTATTATGCATTGCTGATACAGCGCTTTACAGACACTATAATCACTGTCCCCGATGGGGCTCACAATCTACATTCCCTATCAGTATATCTTTGGAATGTGGGAGGAAACCGGAGAACCCGGAGGAAACCCACGCAAACACGGAGAGAACATACAAAGTCCATGCAGATGTTGTCCATGGTGGGATTTGAACCCAGGGCTCCAGCACTGCAAAGCAACAGTGCTAACCACTGAGCCACTGTGCAGTGCTAACCACTGAGCCACCATTCTGCCAAATTATCTCTTTATTTATGTGCAGCTAGCATCCTGTAGCACTTTACAGTGCAGACAGGACTCGTGAGCAAAGGAAAGGCTGAAAAACGGCAAGTGTCCATCCAGCTTATTGTCCAGCATCGTTGATACAGAAAAAGTCTTGATGTAGAAGGAAAGAAAAATATATGGCGATCCGAATGTATCCCTCCTCCCTGCAATGACCCATCTTCTGTAGTCTAATATTATTGACCTCAGCAAAGGCCTGCCACTTAGTAAATTAATCACGGCAACTTTCTATGAGTTCTATAGTTTTGCTGCTGTTACAGTAAAGAATCCCTTTTCTTTGTTGGTCTAGAAACCTGGAGATGAGTGGGTGAGATGCTCGACACTCCTGTTTCTTGCATACATTAGTAGTATACCACTCCGTAATATGCTTTTTTTTTTCTTTTTGTGCAGTGGAGCCTGAAACTGTGCCCCATATTGTATGTGTGGTCTAGTGATGTGTAAAGGGGTAGAACTATGTCATTGTCATGTGCATTTATTACTTCTTCTTTATTACCCTTTGCAGCAGCTGACTGACACTGGGTGCTCCAGGTTATGCTGCATTCAGACATCCATGATGAATGGACTGACCACAGGTCTCCAGACCCAAATTCCACAGCCTCATATCTATATACATAATTGTCTAAAGGTACCTTCACACATAACGATATCGTTAAGGAAATCGTTCTGTGTGACAGCGACCAACGATCAGGCCCCTGCTGGGAGATCGTTGGTCGCTGAATAAAGTCCAGAACTTTATTTCGTCGCTGGATCTCCCGTGGACATCGCTGGATCGGCGTGTGTGACACCGATCCAGCGATGTCTTCACTGGTAACCAGGGTAAACATCGGGTAACTAAGCGCAGGGCCGCGCTTAGTAACCCGATGTTTACCCTGGTTACCAGCGTAAAAGTAAAAAAAACAAACACTACATACTTACCTACCGCTGTCTGTCCCCGGCGCTCAGCTTCTCTGCACTCTTCCTGCTCTGGCTGTGAGCGTCGGTCAGCCTGAAAGCAGAGCGGTGACGTCACCGCTCTGCTTTCCGGCCGCTGTGCTCACAGTCAGTACAGGAGGAGTGCAGAGAAGCTGAGCGCCGGGGACAGACAGCGGTAGGTAAGTATGTAGTGTTTGTTTTTTTTACTTTTACGCTGGTAACCAGGGTAAACATCGGGTTACTAAGCGCGGCCCTGCGCTTAGTAACCCGATGTTTACCCTGGTTACCCGGGGACCTCGGGATCGTTGGTCGCTGGAGAGCTGTCTGTGTGACAGCTCTCCAGCGACCAAACAGCGACGCTGCAGCGATCCGGATCGTTGTCGGTATCGCTGCAGCGTCGCTTAATGTGAAGGGGCCTTAAGGGGTACTTCCGTCCGTCTGTCTGTCCTTCTGTCACGGATATTCATTGGTCGTGGCCTCTGTCTATCATGGAAATCCAAGTCGCTGATTGGTCGCCGCAAAACAGCCACGACCAATCAGCGATGGGCACAGTCTGGAAGAAAATGGCCGCTCCGCTCCCCGCAGTCAGTGTCCCCGGCGCCCGCTCCATACTCCCCTCGGGTCACCGCTAACACAGGGTTAATGCCGGCGGTAACGGACCCCGGCATAGGTAACGCATTCTGTTACCGCCGCTATTAACCCTGTGTGTCCCCAACCTTTTACTATTGATGCTGCCTATGCGGCATCAATAGTAAAAAAAAGTAATGTTAAAAATAGTAAAAAAAAACCTGCTATACTCACCCTCCGTTGTCCGCTGAGCCGCTCGCGCCTGCCGCTATCTTCCTTTCCCAGCGATGCTTTGCGAAATTACCCAGAAAACCTAGCGGTAAGTCATATGGGTAATTTCGCAGAGCATCCGGGGAACGCAAGATGGCGGCAGCCGCGCGCCATCTGCACAGCGCCGTTGGATTCCAGGAAGCGGAGAGACGGGACGCTGAGGAGCAGCGACCAGAATGGTGAGTATGTTCAACTACAAGGGGCCCTCGGATCGTTAGGTGAGTATGTTTATTTTTCATTTTTTTAACCTGTGACATACTTGGCTCAGTAATATAGTACGTCACTGGGCAATATACTACGTGGCTCTGTGCTGTATACTACGTGGCCCTGTGCCGTATACTACGTGGCCCTGTGCCGTATACTACGTGGCCCTGTGCTGTATACTACGTGGCTGGGCAATATACTACGTAACTGGGCAACATACTACGTGACTGGGCAACATACTACTTGGCTGGGCAATATACTACGTGGCTGGGCAATATACTACGTGGCTGGGCAATATACTACGTGGCTGGGCAATATACTACGTGGCTGGGCAATATACTACGCGGCTGGGCAATACACTACGCGGCTGGGCAATACATTACGCGGTTGGGCAATACACTACGCGGCTGGGCAATACACTACGCGGCTGGGCAATACACTACGCGGCTGGGCAATACACTACGCGGCTGGGCAATACACTACGCGGCTGGGCAATACACTACGCGGCTGGGCAATACACTACGCGGCTGGGCAATACACTACGCGGCTGGGCAATATACTACGTGGCCATGCATATTCTAGAATACCCGATGCATTAGAATCGGGCAACCATCTAGTACACCCATATATGACTATGATGCAGTCAAATCTGAGTCTGGAGACCCTCGGACGGTCCGTGCACCACGGTTGTACTTGGGCAGTGACTTTTTTTTTTTAGCAGATTTGTTCCAAAATCCTCCTCAAAATCTGCTTAAAAAATGTTTGGATGATTCCACCCACCTATGGGAAATCCCTTTTTTTTTTTCTTTTGTGGATTTTTTTTTTCCCCCTTTAGATTTTGAAAAATGTTTGGTGGAAAAGAAAAACAAGTGCAGGTCGCTTATTTAGAGTGGATCTTGATGGAATCCACTTCAAACAAGGCACTGTCCTATCAAAAGGCTACACAAAATATTTAAAGGTTATCTGTTAGCAGGGTTTCACCCCCTCATACTATTTACATCCATATGTGGCTCTTTCAAAGCTGAAACCGGCAGTACCTTTACATGTCCCAGTCAGTTCCTATGTTCCCAAGAAATCGGCATTTGAATTGATATGCAAATGAGGCTGAAGAGCTATGGTAGATCTGAAGCCTCTGTCACTCCAGCTCTATTCCCGCCCAGTGATGCCTCCTTCTGATTGACAGCTCCTTTGCTGAGTGACATCTAGCAAAGGAGCTGTCGGTCAAGCAGGAGGCAGCGGCATTGGGCAGGGAATAGAACCAGCGTAACAGAGGCTTGCAGAGTGCTTCCATATGCCAAAAGCACTTAAGCTTTATTTTCATAACCACTGAAATGCTGATTTCTCAGGAACGGGTGAACAGTCTGGCCATGTAAAGGTATTGTTGGATTTATCTTTGAGAGAGCTAAAAGCATGTATAAATGTTTTTCTCAAATCCTTCAAAAAAATTAAAACTTAAATAAAAAACTTCCTTAAAAAAAAGTGTCTTCTGAAGAAGTTTCCACTTGAAAAACTCATTGTTTTTGAAAGCTTCTAAAAACTCTGGGAGATCTGGGGCTAGCGGTGAGTTTTTCTTTTACATGGGAATGAAGCTACAGGAAACTGTAGAGTCGGCATTGATTCTTCATGAAAGCTTTACTTGTAGATTATTTCCGAGATCTTGAGAAAGAAAGCAATATACATGAATCTATGGGCTTCCGGACCACCCATAGACTTTAAACGTCCCAAGGGGTCCGGGGTCCGGCTCCTACTCTGCTGTGACGTTACACGTGATCTTGTAGCTGCAGAAGTTGGGATCCGGCTGCCAGAGACTTCTGGAGTCCCCACAGAGAAGGCAGAGGCGGTTTATTACTGCCTGTGCCTTCTTTATCTCAACAAGCGCTGTGTCCATAGTAATTGGAAGAGGTGACTGCGCTCCTTCCTCCATACACCCCGGTCATGTTATTACTGTATATAAGGAGGGAGCAGGAGCTGCTGGCTCGTAGGGGACATGGATATCTCTGTTACAAACTGCACTTCCCCTGTGACTTGGGGCTAATTTACCAACCCAAGTTACAGGGAAAGTAACATGAAATTAAAAATATTTCAATGTTTAAATACCTTGTCAAAGGTCTTTTATGACCTTGTGGGGGGCACAATGTGTAAAATAAATGAAATAACAATCTAAGAATAAAAATGTATCAGGTACAAAATAAATACGGAAAAAATGCCACTGTCAGTCCAAATTGTTGTTACAACCCCCCACCACTCCCCCGTGTCCAATATATAAATGGGGGTCAAAGTTTTATATATTTTAGCGGTCATAAAAAATCAAAGTAAAAAAAAAAAAAAAAGGAAAAAACAGACACTTTATTTACCTTATTTTATCACCAATGCTGCCCGATATTAGCAAACCCCCCCCAGAATATGACGGTGACATAAAATTGTAAAAAATGAAGCCCCGTATATGACAATAAATAGATGCAAAAATGACTTGCACGGTATATGAGTGAATAATTTTTTTTTTTTTTGTGCCTGGTCAAGAACGGCTGTAAATGGGCCCATCATTAACTGGTGAAAGGGGCTAATGGTATTGGGAATAAGTGTGATCCCTGGGAACAAGGATCCCCTGTCCCCCGGAATTGGATAATGTCTTAGAACGTTCATGGTTTACAGCACTGATAACGCGAGAAAATCCACTAACCTTTTTTTTTTTTTTCCATTTCAGGTGGCGCCACTTCTGGAAAGCCTTCCCGGCAGCTCCTACAGTTCGGACGAGCTCCGCTGCTGCATGGATGTTTTAGCTGAAATGTACTTTACGGTTGGCACCAAGAACCCCCTTAAAAAGGTTTTGGCAAGGTAACCTGAGCTGACCTTCTAATATATTTGTGCCTTTTCATGTAGAGCCTGAAATTGCAGTTCACTCGTTTCTAGATGTGAGCAGGGTCCATGATTTATTATTTTTTTTTAGCTCCCTTAGTCTCCCTTGGGGCTCGGTGAGACGTCAGTGATTTTTCATCAGTCCAAGTTCCATCAGTTTTTTTTTAGTTGGCCCAATTTTCATCAGCTTTTCTCAAGGTCCGGGGGCTGGGGACTTCTCAACTTTCTCATACCAAGCAGTCAATGATGGAAGGGCAGCATCTGAGTACTGTCCAATTTTTTTATCATGGACCCGTAGATTTGCATTGGTGAGAGAAATCAAAGACTTGTATTAGTCGGACAAGTCTCTGATTGTGTGCGACCACAAAGTAAGCAAAAATACTCGGACTTCATATATTACGATAGGAAACGAATTCTATTCGAGAAAAACACAGATATAACTCGCGCAAGAAAAACTGAAGTCTGATCGAGCAATAAGGTCTCATTCAGTTGTCAATAGTGATGAGCGAGCGTGCTGGGATAAGGTGTTATCTGAGCATGCTCGAGTTCTAATAGAGTGTCTTCTGTGTGCTCGAATAATATGTTCGAGTCCCCGCGGCTGCAGATCTCGTGGCTGTTTGACAGCCGCAACACATGCAGAGATCGTCTAACAAACATGTAATCCATGCATGTGTTGTGCATGCTCAGATAACGCCTTATCTGAGCACGTTCGCTCATCACTAGTCGTCAGTGATTTTTCGGTCTGAGTTTTATTAGTGTTTTTGACCAGAGTTTCATTAGTTTTACTCTGATGAAAAAAACACAACCAAGGTTTTTCAACCTTCTTATATCAAACAGTCCGTGAAAATCTCTCATGGCATCTGAATGGTGTCCAATTTTTTTTTTTCATGGCCCCTTAGGTTTGCATTGGTGAGATTGATCTGAGACTTGGATCAAAGTCGGACTTGTCTCCGCGGTTTTATGCCGACCACTCAGTCCGTGAAAATACATGGTCATGTGAACAGCGCCATAGATTATAATGGGTACGAAGTCTGTCCTTGTAAAAACACAGAACTTGTACATTTACAAAAAAAAAAATGGATGTCTGAATGAGCCCTAAGAGTGTGAATTTCTGGCTGTAGAATGAGTTATCTGAGGATCTGTCAGTGAGCTGATTCCAATGGGAAAATTAATAACTAGTCTTTAGAGCTGCTCTCTCAACACAACAAGATGATTGATGGATTCACAGTTAACTCATTCTGTAGCCAACAATAGACTGTGCAACACAGCGGCCATAGAACACAAACAATGCAACGTTTTTAATAATACCCAATTGCAAAAATGATTTTTAGAGAAACGTATGTGTATTTAATTAAAAAAAATGACCTCCAAAAGTGTCCATATAAGGGCTCCTACTCCCTTGCGAGCAACTCGGATGAGTCTTCCATGTTTAAAACCCGGCTCTGCACCCTGCACTCATATCGGAGCGTGCGGCCGCACAGGAATACATGCAGCCGCACAGGAATACATGCAGCCGCACAGGAATACATGCAGCCGCACAGGAATACATGCAGCCGCACAGGAATACATGCAGCCGCACAGGAATACATGCAGCCGCGCAGGAATACATGCAGCCGCGCAGGAATACATGCAGCCGCGCAGGAATACATGCAGCCGCGCAGGAATACATGCAGCCGCGCAGGAATACATGCAGCCGCGCAGGAATACATGCAGCCGCGCAGGAATACATGCAGCCGCGCAGGAATACATGCAGCCGCGCAGGAATACATGCAGCCGCGCAGGAATACATGCAGCCGCACAGGAATACATGCAGCCGCACAGGAATACATGCAGCCGCACAGGAATACATGCAGCCGCACAGGAATACATGCAGCCGCACAGGAATACATGCAGCCGCACAGGAATACATGCAGCCGCACAGGAATACATGCAGCCGCACAGGAATACATGCAGCCGCACAGGAATACATGCAGCCGCACAGGAATACATGCAGCCGCACAGGAATACATGCAGCCGCACAGGAATACATGCAGCCGCACAGGAATACATGCAGCCGCACAGGAATACATGCAGCCGCACAGGAATACATGCAGCCGCACAGGAATACATGCAGCCGCACAGGAATACATGCAGCCGCACAGGAATACATGCAGCCGCACAGGAATACATGCAGCCGCACAGGAATACATGCAGCCGCACAGGAATACATGCAGCCGCACAGGAATACATGCAGCCGCACAGGAATACATGCAGCCGCACAGGAATACATGCAGCCGCACAGGAATACATGCAGCCGTGGTCCGCAGGACTGCAGCGAGTATACGGGGTCATTTACAAAGTGAAGGATAACACCTGGTTGTAAGTTTATCCATGTCTTCAGGAGGAATAGCAGAGAAACAAAACAATTTTTCAAGCACTGATGTTCCACACTTATTTAATGGGGAATGCAAGTACCGTAATTACTATATAAAGACAAATTTGTATTAAAAACAAAAGTTAATAAAAAATGGTATTGAAAAAAAAAAACAAAAAATTCTAATTATCCCTCCTTTTCCTTTTTTCCTGAATTATAAAAATAATAAAACAAGTCCTTCTTTGTAAAAGACCAAACTTTATTTATTGCACATGCTGAATGGCATCTTTAAAAAAAAAAAAAAAAAATTAAAAGTTGTTTCTTGGGAAGGCTCTGCAGAGGTAAGACTGCTTTTTAAAGGGGTTGTCTAGTTAAAACAAGTTATTTGTAACTTGCTGATTGGTGGAGGTACAACCACAGAGACACGCACCGATCGGCAGAACAGGGGATTTTCTCCTTCGCCTCATTGGGGGACACAGTCCGTGGGTGTATGCTGCTGCTGCCACTAGGAGGCGACACTGTGATACAGAGAAAGTTCTCTCCTCCCCTGCAGTATACACCCTCCTGCTGGCTCTCGGCTCCTCCCCTGCAGTATACACCCTCCTGCCGGCTCTCGGCTCCTCCCCTGCAGTATACACCCTCCTGCTGGCTCCCGGCTCCTCCCCTGCAGTATACACCCTCCTGCTGGCTCTCGGCTCCTCCCCTGCAGTATACACCCTCCTGCCGGCTCTCGGCTCCTCCCCTGCAGTATACACCCTCCTGCTGGCTCTCGGCTCCTCCCCTGCAGTATACACCCTCCTGCCGGCTCTCGGCTCCTCCCCTGCAGTATACACCCTCCTGCCGGCTCTCGGCTCCTCCTCTGCAGTATACACCCTCCTGCTGGCTCTCGGCTCCTCCCCTGCAGTATACACCCTCCTGCCGGCTCTCAGCTCCTCCCCTGCAGTATACACCCTCCTGCCGGCTCTCGGCTCCTCCCCTGCAGTGTACACCCTCCTGCTGGCTCCCAGCTAACCAGTTCTTGCTTAGTGTCCGTAGGAGGCACACGGACAGGTCTGCTATTCAGACCCAAAGCTCTTTATTCTTCTATTTTTACCTTTTACATTTTTGATTTTATTTTTTCCACGGACGAATGGGGTGACGGATCCTTTCAAAGTTCCAATCTCCCCGAACCATCAACAGGAGAGCACGGAGAGTGTCGCCTCTCCGTATCCTCTCCTGCGACGTTTGATGCCATGCCTGGGCTGCTTCTTAGGGGCGTTGGGTCCCTTCAAGGGCACCGATCTCCCTGCACTCTGAACGGACGAGCACATAGAGTGTCGCCTCCATGTATCCTCTCCTGGAGCCAGGCCTAATGCCGGACAACTGGCCCTGTCCACCCGGTGAACTCCGTGGATGTACAGAGGCCCCTCTCTATGGCGTCCGAGCAGCCCCCACTGTCCCACCACTGTGAAAGCGGATGGCACAAGGAGGTGGACGGTTCCTCTCCACCTCCCTAACAAACGGATGATGGATTGAGGTTTATCCCTCTATCCCTGCACCGTCCACGCTGCAATACCCAACCTGCAGCAGAACAGCACTGAAACCCACATCCGCGGCGGCTCCATGCCGTGTCGCGCACCGATGGTGAGTGGATCCATCTGCAGTGGGATATCCACATGCTGACGGGCAGCCTCAGCCACTTCCCTGTGGCCCACCTCCCTGAGGTAACAGCTCTGGCCGGCTGCAAAAATTTAACCCCCGGCTTCGGCATTCCGGAAGCCGCACCCGCACTATGGCGTGCTAAGGCAGCTCCGCCCGCTTTTCTGGCGCTTTTCGCCTGGCACGGGAACGCTCAACTACAACGCCCCTCACTTCTACCGCTGGTGTTGCCCGCCGGCTGCAGAAATTTAAGTTTATTATTCCCTGGTCTTAAAGGTTCATGACCAGTATTACCTGGTCTTAAAGGCGCAAGACCAGTATTCCCTGGTCTTAAGGGCGCATGGCCAGTATTCCCTGGTCTTAAGGGCGCATGGCCAGTATTCCCTGGTCTTAAAGGCACATGACCAGTATTCCCTGGTCTTAAGGGCACATGACCAGTATTCCCTGGTCTTAAAGGCGCATGATCAGTATTCCCCGTTCTTAAAGGCGCATGGCCAGTATTCCCTGGTCTTAAAGGCACATGACCAGTATTCCCTGGTCTTAAGGGCACATGACCAGTATTCCCTGGTCTTAAAGGCGCATGATCAGTATTCCCCGTTCTTAAAGGCGCATGACCAGTATTCCCTGGTCTAAAGGGCACATGACCAGTATTCCCTGGTCTTAAAGGCGCAATATCAGTATTCGCTGGTCTTAAGGGCACATGATCATTCCAAAGCCCGCCACCTAAATGAGCTCAGGAGCCCTCCGCTGCTGATCCCAGTTTATCCCAGAGTACCTACCGTAGTTCCCCTCAGTGGACTTCGTCACAGACCGCAATCCATGGTTCTCTGACCAAGAGATTGAATCCCTCCGTGAACCCTCTGTGGCTCGGAGTGCTCGCAGGACCGATATACATGGTCCCTATCCTACATGGGAGCCGTCGGCTAGCAGGGGCCGCAAGTATTCTAGAAACGTGCAGGCGTCTAGAAAACGGAAGTTTTCATTTCCTGATCTCTCTCACCAATGATTTGATGACAACAAGGCTCTGAATATGGATCAGATATTGCCTTGGACCTGGACTTGCCAGCGCTTCAGAAAAGGAACACAGTATCCCTCATAAGGAGACTAAACTCCCTCGTAGAGCATTTGCCATTCAGTCCGGATAAGCGATTCACTGGACAGAAGCCTCTACGTGCGATGCCATGCCTGGTCTGATTTTTAAGGGTGACGGGTCCTTTAAAGGGCACTGATCTCCCCACACCTTCAACAGACGAGCACATGGAGTGTCACCTCCATGTATCCTCTACTGCATCCAGACCTAACGCCAGACAACCTGCCCTGTCCACCCGGGACCTGAACTCTGGGGATGTACAGAGGCACCCTTTTTGGCATCCGAGCACCCCCCTTTGCATCACCACTATTTAGCGGATGATGCAAGAAGGCGAACGATTCCTCTCCACTTCCCTGTTAAGAGGATGGTGGATCGAGGGTTCCTAATTTTCTACTCTGTACCATCAAAAGAGAGCGACGATGGCAAGAGACGGCTTTTTCCTGACCTGCTGGATGCAGCCCTGCATTCTGCCACTTGGCAGACTAACTGGGTAGAATCTCTTGTGGTATACCTACCAGTATCCCTGCCCGATGTATCATCAATTAAAAATACCTCAGATAGCAAATCTGGTTTGTTCCGTCTTGCGGCTTCGGGTTCAGCGCTCTACCCTTCCTTAGCCGCCGCATGGAGACATTAACTACTTTGATTCACACAAGTAACCTTTCCCCAAAGACAGTACAGCTGGCCAATCAAACCTTCTGAGCGGGAGACTAACAAGGGATCATATTTTTTTGACAGACCCAACCAGCAGTGGAAGCGTTGTCCAGGACAGTCTAGAGCTAAGGGATTTTGGTTCCAAAAAGGGGGAATGAAAAGTAAGACCGATCCTGGACCTCAAACGTCTAACAACCTTTGACAAGGTCCTCCTTTTTCGGATGGAGTTCCTCCACTTAGCCATTACTTCAACAGATAAAGGTGGAGTTTCTGGCATCCATCGACATTCGGGATTCTTACCCTCACATTCCTATTTTTCCCCTCTTCAAAAATTCCTTCGCCTTTCCATTCACGAACAGCATTTTCAAGTCACGACCTTGCCCTTCGGTCTGGCTACCGCACCCAGAGTGTTCACAAGAGTCATGGCGGTTGTCATGTTCCGCAGGCACCCTAGTAGCGTGGTCGTCCTGCCCTATTTGGTCGACTTTCTATGCGCTCTTCCATGATTACGCTGAGTTATCTATATCACTTGTGATACCCTCTCACCTGGGTTGGCAGCTAAATCTAGACAAGTTTTCCTCATTTCCAGCCCGAAGCACCAAACCACCGCAGGATAGGAAGTCGCCAGAGAGTACCACAACGTTAGGATCAATAATATGCCTTTATTTCAATATATTTGGCAATTCATACATTAAAAAGTTATTTAATATAAAAAATATACATATATGATGAATAAAAAATACCAGAAAACGCAGGAAATGTTGTATGGTACTCAGGGACCCATACCCAGTGTAAGTAGCAACCCACCCAGGATAAAATTACCTTTACTCGCTGTGCTAAAAATAGAATGAAAAAGATAAAAAGAATCTATACTAGCAAATAAAAGGAGGTCTATAAAAGACAAAAATTAGTAAAAATTATAATAAGATGTTGAAGGTGAAGCAAACTGGTGAAACCAGACAAAGTAGGGCTATATACCCACTAGAAAATATATATTATTATAAAACAAAACAAAACCGGTGCAAAAACCTCATAAACAAGTTCCATATATTACTGTTCACAAACAATAAGGTGCCAGAAAAATACATAAAAATATATATAAAAATTATTTATATAGCATCAAAATGTGAGTAGGAATATAACAACGTATTTGAAACAAGGTGACCAAGGTGCATAAAGTGATTATGGCCCAATGAGGTAGATGAGAATGTTATCAGTGAGGTAAATATGCACACTGCATACAAAGTGACTAGGTGCTAAGCGTGCTTATAGCACAGCGAGATAGATGGGGGTGGTGTAGCTCACCGCATAAATAAGTGTCCCGTTGTAAAGGAAAATCTTAGGTAAATAACCCTGCAGTCTATCAATTCACTATATAGGCAAATACCCACATGCAGTAAACAGTAGCTGTTTAATAGTTCAGCGGTCAGAACGCTGCCGCAAATAAGCCTTCCATATACACTATCAAATTATTACTTGAACGGACAAATCGTTACCGCAGATGAACTACCTTCAGGGGAGGACTGAGTCCAGGACCTGCGTGCGCCCGACGCGCGTTTCGAATATGTTTCTTCGTCAGGGGGTAACTCATTTCCAGCCCAGCAGATCTTTTTTGAGGATGATCCTGCACACTTCCAGAAGGATGGTAATTCTCCCTCGAGACAAGGTCATGGCCCTTCAACAGGGAGCTCGCGCACTTGATCACTTATCCCCTCATTTCATTCGATTCGCTAGGAGGGTTCTGAGGAAAAATGGTGATAATGAAAGCAGTTTCCTTCGCTCCGCTCGTTTTCAGCAAGTCAATCAGGCTTTCAAAGAGTAGTCTCTGAGCTCCTTTCTCATCCAGGGCCTTTCTCCCGGTTCAATGGTTATTAGTGACTACCAATGCCAGTCTTCTTCTCCCGATCATTTTTTTCGTTCAAATAAATTTTTATTAAGAATAACAAGACAATTAACATGTTACATTTACATTTTCAATACAGAGTATTTCCCCCCCCTCCCCCTCCAAACAACCCCCTTCAATCCCAAAGCCCCCCACCCCTACCCCACAAAGCAGCTCATCTTGTTAATTACTTCCATCATTAAGACAATAGAGTATCTAATCCCTTAACCTATCGTATAAGCCACACTTTACATTACTATCCCATAAGCTATCCATGAAGACCACATTTTATTGAACGTTTCAATTTTCCCTCTCTTCTTATAAATCCCCTTTTCCAGTGTCAGGCCTTGCTTCACATACTGGAGGAACTCTCCTCTTGACGGCGGCTCTTCCCTAATCCAATTTCGAGCTACCACCTTCCTAGCCATGTATAGCAATCTGGCTATAGCTATCTTTAGGTGTTTATCCACTCCAATCTCATCCACGCATCCCAACAAACATACAACTGGATCCCTTGGCACCGTGCATCCATACGCACCTTCCATACGACTCAAAACTACCACCCAGAAGGCAGCCAACCTCGGACATGTCCACATCATATGGAAAATATCTGCATCCGTAGACCTACACCTCGGACATTCAGAGTCATTACGCAATCCTGCCTTATATAGCACCATCGGAGACTTATAAACTCTGTGTATCACATAAAGCTGTGATAGCCTATACGGTTCGCTCAGTGACAGTTTTGGGATCCATTCCAACACCGACTCCCAAGTCTCGTTATCCATTGGGCCCAGATCTCTTTCCCATTTAGCTCTCGCCATTATTGGAAACCCCAATAGGAAAGTGTGCAACAGATCCCTGTACAGAGTGGATATGACTCCTCCAGTCGTCCCGTCATTACACACATACTCCAGTACTATATCCCTTTGAATCCTAATACCTCCGTTCCTACTCTGAGCTCCAAAAGCATGCCTCATCTGCAAATACTGATACTCCCCTGCAGTCCCGATACCAAATTCCGCCTGCAATTGGGAAAATGATTTCAGTTCACCTTGCTCAATTATTTGGTATACGTACTGAATCCCTTTGCCCAACCACTCTATCAGTACCCCCAATGCCTCAAATTCTTTCAGATTGTTATTATGCCATAGCGGCGAGTATCTAGTCAAGTCCGTGATCCCACGTACGTGCCTCAATCTACTCCACAGCTTGCGTATCAACAGCAAAGTCGGATATAACTTCCCCAGACTCTCCAAGGATCCATCCTCCAAACATTGCACCACTGGCCTTCTTTTTGTCACCACCTCCATCAACCGCTGTACCGCCCCAGATGACCCCTCATGCGCCCAGCCCCTTAGATGCTGACTCTGGGCTGCAAGAAAGTACATTTCCGGGTTAGGCACTGCCAGACCCCCATCATCCTTGGGTCGCTGAAGTGTCTCCAGTTTGATACGCGGATGCTGCCTCCCCCATATCAAATTCCTAAACAGAGAGTTGATCTGTCTAAACTTTCCGCGTGGTATCCAAACCGGTGCATTGTGGAGAATATACAGTAATTTCGGCATCAGAATCATTTTGATAAGATTCACCCTACCTACCACTGATAAATGCAGCTTAAGCCAAGCATCCGCCTTTGCCTTGAGGGCACCCAAGATTGGAGTCAGATTCTCATGTATATACTCAGTGACCGGCATAGATACCCATATTCCAAGGTATTTAAATTTACTCGTCACCTCCAGTTGTCCATCCTCCAATGGTTCCCCACCCTCATCGTCCACCTTAAACAAGACAGACTTACTCCAGTTTATCCTAAGTCCTGACACCGATCCGAATCGTTCAATAATCCCTATGGCTCCCTCCAAGGATGCAACTGGATCAGCCAGAAACAACAAAATGTCATCCGCATACAACGCCACCCTCTCTTCAATCACCCCATATTTAAACCCCGTCATCTCATCAGACCGTCGAAGTGTAGCGGCCAGCGGTTCCACAGCCAGAGCAAACAGAAGGGGGGAAAGCGGACATCCCTGTCTCGTCCCTCTAGCCAATTGTATGGTCCGTGACAACTCCCCGTTTACCCTAACCCTGGCCATCGGCATCGAATACATTAGTTGAATCCAGGATATGAACTGCGGCCCAAACCCCATTTTTCGCAACACCTGCCAGAGATACCCCCACTCCACACTATCGAACGCCTTGTGAGCGTCTAAAGATGCAATAACCCTCTGGCCACAGTTATCGGCTCTGAGTTGCAAGTTCATATACAGCCTTCGTAAATTAATCGCAGTTGACCTATCAGGCATAAAGCCAGACTGATCTGAGTGTATCAGGCCAGAAATAACACTTGTCAACCTCATCGCCAACACCTTAGCCAGGAGTTTAACGTCGATAGTAAGCAAAGAAATTGGCCGATATGAGTCCGGCTGTGTCGGGTCTTTCCCCTCCTTTGGAATCACCACTATTGTGGCCTCCCGCATAGATGCCGGTAGCCTTCCACCATTCCTAGCCTCCTCCAAGACCGCCTTCAATTTAGGGATCAACACTTCCCCCAAGCTTTTATAAATTTCGGTAGGAAATCCGTCTACGCCAGGCGCCTTCCCATTAGCCATCGACTGCAATGCCCGTCCCAATTCCTCCTCCGTAATGGGAGCCTCCAAATCCTCCCTATCTGTATCACTCAGCCTCGGGAGCTCCAATTCCTCAAGGAACGCCACCGTGTCCTCCATTGCTTCTCCCGATCATTGCTCTGGGGATCCGAACGGTACAGCTAATCCTACAGCAGGTCCACTGCCTTCAGGCGGGTCACCCCATCCGACTTCAATTGGGTAATGCCACGGCTGTGTAGCAGGTACCCACAGTCAAGCGCCATGGCCGAGGTACCTCAAATTCTCTGATGGGCCGAGATCTGTCATTCGGTGATCTCGGCAGTACATATCTCTGGAGTAGAACACTGGGCGGCAGACATATTCAGCCGTCAGGGTTTCTCCTCAAGTGAGTGGGAACTTCACCCGGAAGTCTTTCATCAGATCTGCCTTCACTGGAGTACTCCAGATGTAGGTCGGATGGCGTCCAGACTGAACGCCAATGTACTTGAGTTCATGGTTCGGCCTCGAGTCGAGATCCAAGAGCCATCGCAGTGCATGCTCTGTTCTACCATGGTACCAATTTCCATAACCCCTCTTCCACTACTTCCGAGATCTTTTTGGAATCAGGAAGGGCCCCAGTGATCCTGGGAGATCCACACTGACCATGTCAGGATTTCTCGTTTGCGGTACTAGTATTTTTCCGTCTTATTGCAACAAAACTGCAAATATGGACTTCCTCGCAGGGAGTCTTCACCTGTGGTTCTTCCCTATCGCATACTGTTAGATCTTT
The DNA here is from genome assembly GCF_032444005.1 of Ranitomeya imitator. Taxonomy (NCBI): domain Eukaryota; kingdom Metazoa; phylum Chordata; class Amphibia; order Anura; family Dendrobatidae; genus Ranitomeya; species Ranitomeya imitator. Next base: position 42,764,866 of record NC_091286.1, on the reverse strand, counting down.
GGGACCTTAAAGGGCCACTGTCACCCCCTCCAGCCGTTATAAACTAAAAGAGCCACCTTGTGAAGCAGTAATGCTGCATTCTAACAATGTGGCTCTTTTAGTTTTTGGTGCATGTATTCCCCAAATAAAGCGTTTTATTACTTCTCCAAAATACCTGTCTTTATTCAGGGAGACAGGTCCTCTCCCCCCTGCTTGAAACGCCACACTGCCGTCACTCAAATATTCAGGGGCTCCGGGCGCCGCCCCCTCCGCGCTGTTTTTGCTTGAAATCCAGCGCCTGCGCTGTGTACTACTGTGTGGGGCAGGCGCAGTGAGCTCTGGCCGTCTGACGTCACAACCAGGCTTGCAGACTGCGCCTGTGCGGCCGCCCTGCCTATGAATCCCAGCCCCGCACTGTGCATAATGCATAACACACTGCGGGGCTGGGATTCCCAAGGTGGGTGGCCGCCCTGTCCGCACACGCGCAGTCTGCAAGCCTGGCTGTGACGTCAGACGGCCAGAGCTCACTGCGCCTGCCCCACACCGTAGTACACAGCGCAAGCGCCGGATTTCAAGCGAAAACAGCGCGGAGGGGGCGGCACCCGGAGCCCCTGAATATTTGAGTGACGGCAGTGTGGCGTTTCAAGCAGGGGGGTGAGGACCTGTCTCCCTGGATAAAGACAGGTATTTTGGAGAAGTAATAAAACGCTTTATTTGGGGAATACATGCACCAAAAACTATAATAGCCACCTTGTTAGAATGCAGCATTACTGCTGCACAAGGTGTCTCTTTTAGTTTATAATGGCTGGAGGGGGTGACAGTGGCCCTTTAATGGTCCTGGGGGTTTTACAGTAGACTCCTTTTTCGATCCGGACAGACTTTACTATCAGGGAAGGTCGCCCCTTTTTTTCTGTGCGATCTTGTCATCCTGATGAGTCTTCAGAACTTGCTCTGTTCTTTCAGACTTTTTTCCTTATTACCATCAAGGCAAGGTTGTCCTCAGGCCATCCCCTTCCCTTGTTACCAAGGTGGTATTGTATTCGCACTGTTACAGGGGCATCGTCCTTCCCTCATCTCTTTCGGCTCCAGTCCACAAAACGGAATGGGTTCTCCATAATCTCGATGAAGTGAGTGCTCCGAGTAGGTACGTATCGAGGACGGTGTCCTTCCAAAGGTTGGACACTTTATTTGGGCTTCCTGACGGTAAGAGGAAGGCTTCCTGACGGTTACAGGAAGGGTTTAGCCATTTCTTCGGCCATGTTAGCCTGGTGGATTCGTTTCACATCGAGGAGTCCTTCTGTGCTAGATGTCAGCGTATCTCCCTGTTAGAGGGCTCTAGGCACCAGACGTCGGCACAGCATGCCTGCAAGTTTGCGGATTCGTCCAGTCCGCATACATTCTTGAAGCACTATAATTCCCACACTTCCACAGATGTGAGTCTGGACAGGCGGACTCTGCAGGTCGCGGTGGCGCACTTGTAAGTAGCGGTTACACAGGGCCTGATCTGATGTTGTCCCCACCCAGGGACTGCTTTAGGACGTCCCACGGTCTGTGTCCCCCAATGAGGCGAAGGAGAAATAGAGATTTTTGTGTACTCACCGTAAAATCCTTTTCTCCGAGCCATTCATTGGGGGACACAGCTCCCAACCTGTTATTAGCTTGTGCTTGTTTTATAATTTGACATGCTATACTCATATATATATATATATATATATTTTGCACCGAACTGGTTAGCTGAGAGCCAGCAGGAGGGTGTATACTGCAGGGGAGGAGCTAACTTTCTTTGTATCACTAGGTGTCAGCCTCCTAGTGGCAGCAGCATACACCCACGGTCTGTGTCCCCCAATGAATGGCTCGGAGAAATGGATTTTACGGTGAGTACACAAAAATCCCAATTTTTTTTTTCTCCGGTACATAATGTAGCGGTCAGTCAGATGCTGGAACATCACTCCATTCATTCTCTATGGGGCTGCAGGAAACTGCCGAGCACAGCGCTCCGCATCCCTATAGAGCGTGATTGGAGCTGCGATCGAGCACGATCACCTCCACTCCTTTCTAATAGGAGATAAGTGTCCTGTTCTACAGATCAGTGCAGGTCCCAGCATCCAGATCCCCGCGATCATCAAGATATCACCTCTTTAACAAGATGAATTCACTGGACAACCCCTTTAAGAGACTATAGCCTGTCTTATGATATGCCCTGTTAAGTATTCTTATAAGCCCTTTTGTTCAGCTCCTTAGTTACAACAATTCACTATATATAAAAGTTGAAATAAAAGTTACGTGACAAAAAAACCTGTGACTGTATCTAAAAAAGAAAATTGTAATAAAAATGATCCCGGTATTGATGAATGTTCTCGGTGATTTGCAGCTTATTAAACAGCATTCCAGATCCATGTAAGAATGACGCGGCCGCCGCGCTCACCTCCTGTCTACGGAGGGACATTGCGGTGGAAGATACAAGGAGCTACAGGAAAGTGGTGGATAATATGGCTTCATGTATGGACGGTTTCATCCTGGGTAAGTGTGCCGAATATAACTATTTTTACGTGGCTTCTTACACACTGTTAGGGAAGGTTCATTCATAGTTTTTTTTTTTTACTTGTTTTTTGGTGGTGTTTCAGCACCTAAATCTCCATAAATAAACCATTAATATCGGCTTCCTAGAAACCTACTGTTCAATTTAAAAGCGTTGTCCATTAGTTGGACAACCCCTTCTCAATCCCTATGTTTCCCTGCAACAAAACAATAACACTTCTACTCGTCTCCGGTGTCAGTGCTGCTTCAGTGATGTCTGCTCTGGCTCTCCCAGGGATCTCATGACATTGTCACGCAATCCCAGCAGACAGTCAGTGCTGGCTTCACTCTCCCCACCTTCGGGCAGATTAAGACATCTAAAGGAAGAGAGCTGCAGGTCTCGCTTCCTTCGGATGTCAATTACGTCTGCAGGAGAAGCGTAAAGACAGTGCTGATTATGTCACGTGATCACTGCGGCCGATTAGCGCTGTCTTTACTCACTTCTCCTGCAGACATAATTGACATCTGGAGGAAGTGAGACCTGCAGCTCTCTCCCTTCCTCTAGATGTCTTGATCTGCCCGAAGGTGGGGCGAGTGAAGCCACAACTGACTGTCTGCTGGGATTGCGTGACATAATGTCATGGGATCCCCGGGAGAGCCAGAGCTGTAGGAGAGTCTGTGTTATTATTTTGCTGGGGGAAACACAGGGATTGAGAAGGGGTTCTCCAAGTAGTGGACAACCCCTTTAAAGAGAAAATGTGCCTATTGTGCTTGTCTCGCTTTTTTTTCATGCGCCTTTTAATGCTTGTTAAAAACAGCATGTCAATTCTTTGGTGTGTTTTCCATGCATAATTTGAAGCAAACACCCTTTTTTTTCTCACATTTTTATATGGTTTTGGTGAGGTTGTGTCTATGGAAACATTTCTTTCCAAACTCTTGTTATACTCTTAAAATGTCTGCAAAATCCACATTAAAACCTCCATGAGAAGATATCCGTGGGCTTCAATAGAAATTTGTCATCTCACTAGAGAGAAAATGAGGATAAATTGGGGACTCAAAGCCATTAGTCCAGTCAGGCCCACAGCAGTATCTCTTTGCCCATCGCCTGTGCCACAGCCGTCCGGAGTAAGATGTACGTCTGTAATGAGGGAGCCGGTCTCTCATTTGTGTTGCCCGGGGTTCAGGCAGCGTGAATTCTTTCACAGGTTCCCATTAATAAAATCCCCCCCCAAAACTGCATCACCTGTTCTAGAGATTATCGCCTAGTGCCTCTTGACTCTTTATCAGAACGTTTGGTGTATTGTGGTTATTTTTTGTTCTCCTTACAGGTGGCCGCTGTGTCATTAGCCTCATGCCAGAAGGTCAGTAACGTTTCTAGGCATGCATTTATGTGTGGGTCTAGGTGCGTTTGTAGCCATTGTTGAGGGTATATGCACATGATATACGAGGGGGAACGAAAAAGGAACAGGAATCATCTTCAGAAGGTTGGGGTGCTTGCAGTAGGGGCTCCACGAATGGTCGTCAAATCCTTCTGGGTCAGTCTGCCACCAAAGTTATTGGAGAACGCTGCGTTTGGCTGCAGAGATTTAATTTTATTTTTTTCCAACAAGTTATTCATTTATTTCTAGGACACTTCATTGGGGGACACAGGCTACACCCGGGCAGCCAACACCCAGCTATTCCGTCTTGCCAATCAGACATTTCTGTCCATTTTTGGCTTTCGGCACGGTGATTTTTTTTTCTCCATCGTCTCATTGGGGGACACAGGACTGTGGGTGTATGCTACTGCCGCCAGGAGGCTGACACTAAGTAGGTATAAAAAAAAAAAGAAGTTAGCTCCTCCTCCATAGTATACACCTTGCCACTGGCCCTGACAGCTCCAGTTTATGCTTAGTGTCCGTAGGAGGCACATCTCTGGGTTTTCCCAGATGCTTTTTTCTCTGAAGATAAGACAGGGGCGACGGACCCTTTTGAAGGGGTCCGATCTCCCCAAACCAACAACGGGCGAGCACGTGGAGTGTCGCCTCCACGTATCCTCTCCCGCGACGTGGGATTTTTTTTGCCGGACTAAGAACCTGACCACCCTTAGGTAACGGAACCCTAGGTTGTACAGGCATTCATTCCTTGTCCGTGCAGCCTCCACTTCATCACCAATGCACGACTACGGTGTTTAAAGGAGGCAGACGGTCCCTCTCCTCGCCTTCTGAAGGGTGTAAGGAGTTAGGGTGCCTGCACCGTCTTTTAATATTTATATATGTATATTTATATGTGGATTTTTTATGTCTAACCTTATGCGCTGTCAGAGGGCTGCACAGGGGGGGGCTCCTGCTTCATCGCGCGTTCTGCTGGCGACTATATCCGGCGCTGTGCTGGTTTCCAGCGTTTTTCCCCACAAGCAAACTTCAGCAGAGGCATGGGCGGAAGTCCCACCCCTTTTTTAGGCGGTTTCCTGTTCGCCTGAGGCATTATGGATCTTGTAGTCTGAGCATGGGCGGAAGTCCCGCCCCTTTTTCGGCGGCTTCCGGTTTTCTCTGTACAGCCTGTGGCATTATGGGTCTTGTAGTCTGGGGGAAGTCCCGCCTCCATGGCGACGGTTTACTTCCGGTTTCGAGCACCCAGCTTTCCCGGGAGAGCAGGGGAAAGAGTAAAATCTAGATCCCTGCTTCGGCCTAAACCGGGTCCATGTGCGGTAACTCCTCCCACTTTTTCAGGCATCCGCCCTGTGAATTAGCTTTTATGTGTGGTTTGCACAGGAGACACGGTTCAGTGTTTGAGAGCATACGGGGACACAGGACTGGGGTAAGTGCTTCTTCCCTCAGCCTGACAGCAGTATTTTTTCTAGACCTAGTAGCTCATAAGGAGATACGGAGCATAGCAGCAGCAGCAGCAGCAGCAATAGAGTCATGTCTAGAAAGACTAAGACTCACTCAGTTCTGTATACCTCATGCATTACCTGTCAGTCTGCTTTTCCGCATGCGCAAAGTAACCATTTCTGTGAGGCTTGTGATTCCGAGCGCGTGCAGGAGCCCCCGTCTGCTACCCTGTCTGCTTCCCCGCCGGCTATCCTGCCGGGTGTGCCTGTACCTGGGTCGGCAGTGTCTCCCCCTGAGTGGGTCATATCATTAACGCAGTCTATGGCGTCTCTAACAAAGGCGGTTGAGTCCCTTCAAGCCCCTGTCAGGGACATTCATCCGCCTGTTTTGGAAAGATCCTCCGATTTTCAGGATCCTCCGGCCTGCAGGGGCCGTACTCCCTCTAGGCAGACACAGGGGAAACGATCCCACACAGCGTCTCCCGGTCCGTCAGGTGCATCAGCATTTTTGAATCCTGTCTCTCGATCTCCCTCTCCTGCGGAATTGAGTGAGCACGGTTCGGACTATGACTCAGAGGGGTCTTTTGATTTAGAAGCTCCTGGTTATCAGGAATCTGTTGACAGTCTCATTGAGGCCGTTAACCAGACTTTGGGAGTAGAGGATGTGGCCACCTTACCTTCTGGTCATAAGGTGTCCTTTAAGAAATTCAAGCAACCTCATAAGGTGTTTTCTACTCATCCTGAGTTTGAGGATTTAGTCCAACGTCACATGGAGCGACCGGATAAACGTTTCTTAGGCCCTAGGTGCAAGGTATCCGTTCGCTCCAGAGCTTTGTAAAAAGTGGGCAGAATCCCCTTCAGTGGATCCTCCCGTATCCCGTTTGGCCTCTAGTACGTTGCTGTCTCTTCCTAATGGGTCGTCTATTAAGGATCCGACTGATCGGCTCCTAGAGAGTCTAGCTCAGTCTTTGTTTGAGGCTTCAGGGTCAGCCCTCGCACCGTCTTTTGCGGCCACATGGGTTGCCAAAGCTATGATAGCTTGGTCAGAGTCTGTAACTAAGGCTCTTCAGGATAAGGGGTTTCCTGTAGAGGTGATAGAGATGTCAAATCAGATATCTTTAGCAGGAAATTATCTGATTAATGCATCCTTGGATGCGGCAAATTGTTCAGCATTGGCTGCGGCAAATGCTATTGCTATCAGAAGGGCCCTATGGCTAAGAAATTGGCGGGCGGACTCTACTTCAAAAAAGTCCCTTACATCCCTTCCTTATCAAGGTGTCCGTCTTTTTGGCGAAAAATTGGATCAGCTTATATCTGATACCACGGGAGGTAAAAGTAATTTCCTTCCTCAACAAAAGGTTAAGCAACCTTTTCGTCGCCAATTTCAAGCAAGATTTAAATCCTTTCGTAACTCCCGGTGGTCTGCGGCACCAAGCGCAGGTCCCCCAAGTCGGCCTGTCCAAGACCGGGAGCACCAGGTTTCCTATAGGGCCAATCCATTGGCAAGAATGCGGTATCAACCGTCAAGATCTAGGGGATCTAGATATCCTCGATCTTCGGCTAAATGACTGGAGGCAGCCTCTCATCGCTTCCAACAGAGTAGGCGGTCGCCTACTATTGTTCCATCAATCCTGGCTGTCAGTTGTTCACGACAGATGGGTAAGAGACCTGGTGGTTTCAGGGTACAAAATAGAGTTTTCCTGTTTCCGTCCAGTCTTCCCAGTTCAAAAACCCGTCTAAGAGCTTTATTCAGAGCAGTCGAGTCTCTTCAGTCCAACGGGGTCATTGTCCCTGTTCCAAAGGAAGAAAGGTTCAAGGGGTTTTATTCAAATCTGTTTACGGTTCCCAAAAAGAATGGGACCGTGAGACCCATTCTGGACCTAAAGTGTCTAAACAAATTCATCAGCACTCGTCGCTTCCGTATGGAATCTCTCCGCTTGGTCATTGTGGCTATGGAAAGGGGAGAATTCCTGGCTTCCATAGATATTCAAGACGCCTATCTGCACGTTCCTATATTTCCTCCTCATCAAAAATTTCTACGGTTTTCCATAGGTGAGCGACACTTCCAATTCACTGCATTACCTTTCGGGCTCGCCACTGCTCCCAGGGTGTTCACGAAGGTGATGGCAACAGTGGTGTCAATCCTGCACTCTCGAGGCATAGTCATTCTGCCTTACTTAGACGATCTCTTAGGGTACCGTCACACAGTCCCATTTCGATCGCTACGACGGTACGATTCGTGACGTTCCAGCGATATCCATACGATATCGCTGTGTCTGACACGCAGCAGCGATCAGGGATCCTGCTGAGAATCGTACGTCGTAGCAGATCGTATGGAACATTCTTTCGTCGCTGGATCTCCAGCTGGCATCGCTAGATCGGTGTGTGTGACACCGATCTAGCGATGCGTTCGCTTGTAACCAGGGTAAACATCGGGTTACTAAGCGCAGGACCGCGCTTAGTAACCCGATGTTTACCCTGGTTACCAGCGTAAAAAAAACCAAACAGCACATACTTACATTCTGGTGTCCGTCAGGTCCCTTGCTGTCTGCTTCCCTCAGCTTCCCGCACTCGCTGACTGCCGGCCGTAAAGTGAAAGCAGAGCACAGCGGTGACGTGTGCTGTGCTTTCACTTTCACTTTACGGCCGGCAGTGAGTGCGGGAAGCAGACGGCAAGGGACCTGACGGACACCAGAATGTAAGTATGTGCTGTTTCTTTTTTTTTACGCTGGTAACCAGGGTAAACATCGGGTTACTAAGCGCGGTCCTGCGCTTAGTAACCCGATGTTTACCCTGGTTACCTGGGGACCTCGGCATCGTTGGTCGCTGGAGAGCGGTCTGTGTGACAGCTCTCCAGCGACCACACTACGATTTACCTACGATCACGGCCAGGTCGTATCGCTGGTCGTGATCGTAGGTAAATCGTATAGTGTGACGGTACCCTTAGTCAAAGGACCAACTTTTCAGGCATGCTCGTCTAGGGTGGCTGGTCAATTTAAAGAAGTCATCTCTAGTACCATCTCGGAAGATCTCTTTTTTAGGGATGATCTTCGACACCTCTCGGGGGCTAACTATTTTACCCCAGGACAAGGTGCTTTGTCTCCGGCAGGAGGTAAAAATTCTTCGGCAGCCAAGTTTCCATTCAATCCGGTTCTGCATGAAGGTCTTGGCCAGGATGGTAGCAGCTATAGAAGTGGTTCCATTCGCCCAATTCCATCTTCGTCCACTCCAACAGGCACTTCTGTCAGCCTGGGACAGGAGTCCTTTGTCTCTCAACCTCAGGTGTCGTCTGGCTCCTGGGGTCAGGCAGTCCCTGATATGGTGGATGAGGAGTTCCTCCCTACTTCAGGGGAAAGCTTTTCCTCCAGTTCATTGGCTGGTAGTCACTACGGACGCCAGCCTTCTCGGTTGGGGAGCAGTGTTTCTTCAGCACACGGCTCAGGGTCGTTGGTCCCCAAGGGAATCAACCCTTCCAATCAATCTGTTGGAAATAAGGGCAATTTGGCTGGCTTTGCAGCACTTTCACCATCTTCTGGCGGGTCGCCTGGTGCGGATCCAATCGGACAATGCCACGGCCGTGGCCTACGTAAATCATCAGGGGGGCACTCGCAGCAGATCAGCCATGCGCGAGGTAGGACAAGTCCTCCGCTGGGCCGAGAACAATCACTCTGTGATCTCGGCAGTTTACATCCCGGGCAAGGAGAACTGGGCAGCGGACTTTCTGAGCCAACAGGGTCTTGCGCCCGGGGAATGGTCTCTTCACCCCGATGTTTTTCGGCAGATATGTCTACGCTGGGGAATCCCGGACGTGGATCTAATGGCCACCGGGTCGAATACCAAAGTACCCAGGTTCGTTGCACGGTTTCGAGATCCAGGAGCAATTGCCGTAGACTCACTAGTCCTATCTTGGAACCAATTTCATCTTCCATATCTGTTTCCCCCTCTGGCGCTGCTTCCAAAGGTCATCAGGAAGATCAAGTTAGAGGGAGTTCCGACAATTCTAGTTGCCCCAGATTGGCCTCGGAGGTCATGGTACGCAGACCTAGTTCAGCTGATCATCGGGGTTCCTTGGCAGCTACCAATGCAGCCAGATCTTCTGTCGCAGGGGCCGATATTCCACCAGAACTTAGAGGCCCTGCGTTTGACGGCTTGGCCGTTGAATCTTGGATTCTGACCCAGGCCGGTTTTTCTCAGAAAGTAGCCTCAACTATGCTTAATGCTCGAAAGACAGCTTCAGCACGCATTTACCACCACACCTGGAAAGTCTTTCTCTCATGGTGCAGGAAGAAGGGTCTTCCTCCTCTTCGGTTTTCCATTCCTAATGTCCTAGCTTTTCTCCAATCTGGTCTAGACTCAGGTCTCGCTCCAAGTACCCTTAGGAGGCAAATATCCGCCTTATCGGTTCTTTTCCAGCGCAGGATCGCTACCAATCTGCAAGTAAAAACTTTTTTGCAGGGAGTCTCTCATATAGTCCCTCCTTACAAAGCTCCGATAGAAGCTTGGGACCTTAATTTGGTCTTGAGTGCTCTTCAGGAACCTCCATTTGAGCCCCTCCAAGATATTCCTTTAAGGTACCTTTCTTGGAAGGTTTTGTTTCTGGTAGCTATAACATCCATTAGGCGGGTATCGGAATTAGCGGCCTTGTCCTGTCAGGCGCCGTTTCTACAATTTCATCAGGATAAGGTGGTACTGAGACCAGCACCTTCCTTTTTGCCAAAAGTAGTCTCCTCATTCCACATTAATGAGGACATTGTCTTGCCTTCTTTTTGTCCTGCGCCTACACACCGGGTGGAAAAAGCTCTCCATACTCTAGATTTGGTGAGAGCTCTGAGAAGATACGTTTCTCGGACCGCTTCTTTTCGAAAGACGGATGTGCTGTTCGTTCTTCCTGCGGGTCATAAAAAGGGACTCGCAGCCTCTAGATCGACCTTAGCCAGATGGATAAGAACCACTATTCAGGAGGCCTACCGTATCAAGGGTGCAGCCATCCCGGCTGGGATCAGGGCACACTCTACTCGGGCGGTAGGGGCTTCCTGGGCGCTTCGGCACCAAGCTTCAGCAGAGCAGGTTTGCAAAGCGGCCACTTGGTCCAGCCTGCACACTTTCTCTAAACATTACAATATCCACACTCAGGCCTCTGCTGATGCAAGTTTGGGAAGGAAAATTCTTCAGGCTGCGGTATCACACCTATAGGCGGTAAGTGCCTTGGGGTTTTCTTCCAGTGAGTCTTCTTCCCACCCTGGGACTGCTTTGGGACATCCCACAGTCCTGTGTCTCCCAATGAGACGATGGAGAAACAGGGATTTTTGTGTTACTCACCGTAAAATCCTTTTCTCCGAGTCGTTCATTGGGGGACACAGCTCCCTCCCTATTCATTTTATTTGTCTATGGGGTTGTTCAGACTATAGTATTATTCTAGACATGATGTCTTTGCTCTAATGCTGTTTTGTTTTCTCTATCTCCTACTGCTTGTGCACCAAACTGGAGCTGTCAGGGCCAGTGGCAAGGTGTATACTATGGAGGAGGAGATAACTTTTTTTTTTTTTATACCTACTTAGTGTCAGCCTCCTGGCGGCAGTAGCATACACCCACAGTCCTGTGTCCCCCAATGAACGACTCGGAGAAAAGGATTTTACGGTGAGTAACACAAAAATCCCTGTTTTTCCTCTTAGCGATCCCTTCTATCAGGCGAGGATCAGAGTGATGGCTTTCACCTGTCTCTCTCCTTCTCCGGGACAGAGTGGTCTTATTTTCGGCTCCCTCCTTTCTCCCTAGTATGTTCTCCGCCACGACGTGATTGCTTTTCTTCATTTTGATACTTTCCCTCTCATCTCCCTGAGAGGTTCTTGCCCAATCTGACCTTCAGATGCCATGTTGGTCGTCCCAGTATGCTCCTGCCGAGGTCGGACCACCTCGATTTGCCAGTGCAGAAGATCAGACTAAGCTAGGGCGCCCCTGCCAGGGTACGGCTCACTCCCCTGTGTAGTGGAAGCCTGCTGGGTCATACAGGCATCTATTTTTCTGTCCCATAGGGCCGTTGCTAAGTCCTCATCTTTGTGGAGCTCTTACCTTTGCGTCAATGGATGCAAGTCTTAGCAGGAGGGTACTGCAAGTGACAGTTGCTTGGGTGGTAATCTGAGAGACTGCCATTCTTCCGTCTGCAGAACTGATATTCGTTTTCACACCCCAGAGACTACTTTAGAACATTCCATGATTCCCTTTTTCCTCAATGAAATGTCTGAGAAATGGAGATTTTTGGTACTCACTAGTGATGAGTGAGTGTACTCGTTACTCGGGTTTTCCCTAGCACGCTCGGGTGACCTCCGAGTATTTGTTAGTGCTCGGAGATTTAGTTTTCATCACCGCAGCTGAATGATTTACAGCTACTAGCCAGGCTGAGTACATGTGGGGGTTGCCTGGTTGCTAGGGAATCCCCACATGTAATCAAGCAGGCTAGCAGCTGTAAATCATTCAGCTGTGGTGATGAAAACTAAATCTTCGAGCACTAACAAATACTCGGAGGTCACCTGTTTGGCGGTGGGGGTGACTTGGTTTTGCACTGAATAGTTGGATGAAGGCTCTCGGAGAGGGGTCTGCTTCTTTTCTAAGATGTATTCTTATATATAACCCATGATTCCCGTGTCCCCCCACCAATGAAGGCTACGAGAAAACGATTTTACGGTGAGTGCCAGAAATCTTTATTCTGCGATGGCTGATTCACACAAATAATGGGCGGCACTCGTTCATTAATGGGCTGACCACCATCTTCCAGAATGACTTGATGAATTTTCCTCATATTTTGATCAATTTCGGCCACTGATTGTAATAACAAAAAAATGAGAGCAAAATAGGCAAAAAATTGAACGACGGGAAAGTCACTGGAGGGGAACGCAGCCGGCCCCACAACATTAGCTGGCAGACTGACTCAGAAGGGGTCTGCGAAGGTTCACCCAGCGGAGAGAGTTAGTACTACAAGTACCTTACCCTCCAGGAGACTGTTCCTGTATCTTTTGAGTTCCCATTGTATGTGCCTGAAGGTAGTCACGGTCTGGATGGATGCTGCTGCTCTTTCCAGTGCAGCTGGTAAACGGTGTGCACCCATATACCGGCGCGGGGGCTTCTGTATGGTGAATGGGGAGACCTGCGGGAATGTTATCAGATAACTGCATACCAAAAAAAAATATCTTTTAGGAATAACTACTAATATATTTTTTGGTAGAATTTTTTTTTTTTTTTTTGCCATTTTTTTTTTTATATATACAATGTAAACCATTCTCATGCCATTACCCCTAAAGTTGGATGGTAAACCTTCCCCCATCATGGTTACATTATTTTTAGAGATGGGAGAATCAATTGGCAGCAGAGATCAGACCGGAGTCCTGCGAATCGATTCCCTCATCCCTAATGTTTGCACGTGAACGGCGCAGATTCAAAATTCTTCTTTCTTTTCTCAGGTGCGCCACCTTGTGGCCACACTGTTCACTACATTATATATAGGCGGCAGTAACCTTGCCATGCAGAATATGCAAAAAAAAAATATATATTTTCTGAGATAAGGTTCAGTTTCTTCAAGATAAATTCGTGGTGGTGGAAGCGAGGCGGCACATAAGTGCTTTTATCGTATGGCTCAAGGACACGGACATCTGTGAATATTGCGTTCTGTTTTCGCAGCTCTCCTGTTCCTGCTGAAGGTCCTGCATACATTCCAGGGTCAAAACAAGTGAGTACAGAACATAATATTTTTTTCTTTTTAACTGTTCCAGCCTATTATCATCTCTGATAAAGGCACATATTGTCACCGCTCGTATTCTTATCCTGCAATCTCCGCTCTTGTGAAGTAGAGCTGATTCTTCGTCTCTTTGTACATGACCTATGGTGCAAAACCGAGAACGCTGCCAAGTTCCCTCTATTAAATCAATGACAAAACCTCAATACTGGGTGGGTTTCAAGAAAAAAAACAAAAAACGCAGATCCTGCCTGAAAAATGCAGTTTATTGTCCGCTACTGTATATAGTATCCCCATGTATGGATGTCATGTCCCCACCGTACGGCATAACATAGGCCTGGGGACGATCTATGCCTCCTCCTCCGATCTTAAAGGAAGTGAGATCTCTTTGGTATTTCTTCTGCACAAGCGGCTGCTTTATGCAGAGCACTACGGCGTGTTAAAAGAAGCGTCGTTGTGTAGTTAAACACTGCTTTTTTTATTCTGCGTTAATGATGCATTTTTGGCATGTCCTGTGGATGTGCCATAAATGTACTGAATGAGAGTATCCCTTTAAATAGGTTGCGCTGCCTTAGGTTACAAGTCTGCACTGTCGGGATTCTCTGGCGCTGGAAGCAGGCGGTCATGTGAGCGCAAGATTATGTTCTGCCTACTTCCGGTCACATTCCGACTAGACGTGTCAGGCTTGCTACGTGAGCTACGCCACGTACGTCTAGTCGGCACATGACTGCATGCATACAAATGACCGTACATGCGCTGTCAGGATTCACACGTCTGCAGTCACGTGGAGTGACTGCAGATTTGTAGCCTAAAGCTAATGCCTTTAGAAAAAAAAAAAAAAATCGTCTAAAAAAGTTTGGCCAAAATAACAATGCCGGGTTAAAAGGATGAGATTTACTTTGTTCTATGTCTATGTATTTTGTCTCTTAGGAGAATCCTGGGTGACGGTCTCGCCCAGACCCAGCTCATGCACGACCTCCTAACAGCTGTCAAGTTGTCTATGGTGCTGCTGCAGAAGTGCCCGGAGTCTGTGCGGGACGCTCTTCAGCGGGACGCTCTTCAGCGGGACGCTCTTCAGCGGGACGCTCTTCAGCGGGACGCTCTTCAGCGGGACGCTCTTCAGCGGGACGCTCTTCAGCGGGACGCTCTTCAGCGGGACGCTCTTCAGCGGGACGCTCTTCAGCGGGACGCGCAGTGTCCGTTGTGGAAGACGATGTGCGATCTGCTCCACTGCTTCTGTGGCTTCTTACTGGACGGTTAGAGAAGTATTATAGCTGCATTCGGTTCTGCTTTTTGGGCATAATTTGCACTTAGAGGGCTTTCGTCTGCCGCCGTACCCACCCAATGAAGACCTAATGCTTCACCTTCAACAATTCAGCTTTGTATAACAAAGCCTTATATATGTATATAATTCATATTAAAGGGGATGTCCATCCCTTGGGAGTCCCACCCCCCCTCGATCCCGAGACCTGGGGCTCTTGAGAGGCCAATTTGGATGGAGCGGGGGTAGATCATTAACTCTGCCTTTCTATTTATTCTAATAGGAGCGTCAAAATCATCCGAGTGCAACATTCGTCCATCTCCAGCACTCCCATTATGAAAAGTTGTCTTCAATCCCCCCCCCCCCTTTTTTTTTTCTTTTTATTTATCATGAGAACACCTTTTTAAATGCATGACCTATTTGGGCTAAAAAAAAATCACTTTTGCAATTGGGTTTCATTAAAATGTTTGCAATGTTGGCTTTTAGAGGCTTTTTGTTTTTCCAGCGCGTTCCCCTTTGATGTAGTCTGTGGTCGTAAATCAGATAAGATGAGCTCAGAAAAGGACAGAGAAGAGTTACAAGCCCTGGTGTAAGAGCCGGCTCACTCATGGAATCTCAGTTAACTCCAATCTACAATCTGGTTTCCGCCCCCATCACTCAACTGAGACTGCCCTGACCAAAATCACTAACGACCTACTTAACGCCAAAGCTACTGGACAATACTCTGTACTCCTCCTTCTAGACCTGTCCTCTGCTTTCGACACAGTTGACCACTGCCTCCTACTGCAGATGCTCTCCTCCTTTGGCATCAAAGACCTCGCCCTATCCTGGATCGCCTCGTACCTTTCCAACCGCACATTCAGTGTCTCCCACTCCCACACTACCTCCTCATCCCACCCTCTCTCTGTTGGAGTCCCCCAAGGCTCTGTTCTAGGACCCCTACTCTTCTCAATCTATACACTTGGCTTGGGACAACTCATAAAGTCCCATGGATTCCAGTACCACCTCTATGCTGACGACACTCAGATCTACCTCTCTGGCCCAGACGTCACCGCTCTGCTGTCCAGAATCCCAGAGTGGCTATCAGCCATATCCTCCTTCTTCTCCTCTCGCTTCCTCAAACTCAATGTGGACAAATCTGAACTCATCATCTTTCCTCCATCCCACATATCTTCCTTACCTGACCTATCTTTCTCCTTCGCCTCATTGGGGGACACAGGACTGTGGGTGTATGCTTCTGCCGCCAGGAGGCTGACACTAAGTAAACTTAAAAAAAAAAAATTAGCTCCTCCTCCATCGTATACACCCTGACACTGGCTACCAGAGACTCCAGTTCATGCTTAGTGTCTCAAGGAGGCACATCTCTGGGTCCTGGATCGATGGACCCGATTTTTCAACATCTTTGGATTGAAGGGGCGACGGACCTTTTTGAGGGTCCGATCTCCCCAAACCATCAACGGGCAAGTACGTGCGATTTTCTCCACGTATCCTTCCCCGCGACGTGGGATTCTTCACCGGACTTAGCCCTGACCACCCTGAGGTACCTAGACTCCAGGCTGTACAGGTGCCCATAAGATGTCCGTGTGTTCCCCCCTGAATTCTACACCCCTGCGGTGTTAGCTGGGGTGGTGGACGGTCCCTCTCCTTATCCTGGGGATAATGGAGATAGGGTTCCTGCACCGTCTTTGGTTCTACCCCTCGATAGTGCGGTATGATGGGGGGGCTCCTGGCATTACCTGCGGGGTTCGGCGGCTGTGTCCTCCGGGAGTGCGGTGCCCTTTTTTTCAGCGCTGCTGAGGCCGGCGTCTTGGTGTGGCGGCGCTGCGGCGTGGTCCGGCGCTGCTGCGTTGGGACTGCTGCGCTGCGGCGTGATCCGGCGCTGGGGCGTTGGATCTGTGGCGCTGCGGCGTTGTCCGGCGCTGTGGCGTTATTTCGGGCGACGCTGTGGCGCAGTTACGCTGCATCGGCTCTGCCTGGCCGCTTCGGGCGTGGAGCAGCTTCCTGGAGCCGGGACTTCCGGCCATCGGACCGCGCTGTGGGGCTCCGCCCCTTCCGGCGCGTCACTTCCGGTTCCGGCTCTCCTCGCTCTAAGGGGGGAAAAATTGAGGCCCCGGCTTCGGCCCTGCTCCTGGCCGCAGCATCGTTTGGCGGTCCCTCCCCCCTAAGGCCTGCTATGCATATAAGACAGTGCTTTTGGGCTCAGCATCATGCTTTGAGGATCCATCTCGGTACTCGTGGGGACACAGGACTGGGGTAAGTGCTTCTCCCTCCATCTGACTGAAGCATTCCTTTTTTCCCAGTCTCTGGCCCTGGGTATAGCATTACGGATCATTATGTCTAGAAGGGTTAAGACTCACACGGTTCTTTTTACCAGTTGTGTATCTTGTAGTGCCCTTTTTCCGCACGCCCAAAGTAATCGCCTCTGTGAGGCCTGTGACCCTGAACATGTCCAGGAGCCCCCCCCTGCCAGTCTTCCAGTAGTCTCTCCAGCTCCGGTCCCTCAGCCAGATGCTGTGGTAGCTCCTCCGGAATGGGTCACGTCCTTGTCACAATCCAGGGCGTCCCTTACTGAAGCGATCAAATCACTGCAGACCCCGGCGGTCGGGACCGGTAATCCGCCTGTCTCAGAGAGGGCCTCGGGGTCTCAGGAGTCTGCGGCCTGCAGGGGGCGCGCTCTCACTCGACAGACGCATGGAAAGTGGATTCGCAAAGCGTCTCCCAGGCACTCAGGTGCTTCCGCATCCTGGAGTTCCGTATCTCGCTCTCCTTCCCCTGCAGAAAGCGGTGAAGTTGAGACTGACTACGAGTCAGAAGGGTCTCTTAATTTTGATAAACCTGGGTTTCAGGAGTCAGTAGACAGCCTAATTGAAGCTGTCAATCAGTCTTTGGGGATAGAAGACAAGCTCGTCTCTTCCTCTGATCATAAGGTCTCATTTAAGTGGTCTAAACGGGCCCATAGGGTTTTTTCTTCTCATCCTGAGTTCAAGGACCTCATTCGACGCAATAGGGAGCACCCGGACAAACGCTTTTTAGGGCAAAGAGCTCTGAAGGCTAGGTATCCTTTTGCTTCGGAACTTTGTAGTGATTGGTCAGAAAATCCTTCTGTAGATCCTCCAGTGTCCCGTTTAGCCTCTAACACTTTACTATCTCTCCCTAATGGCTCTTCGATTAAGGATCCTACGGATCGTCTTAGGGTACCGTCACACTATAACATTTCGATTGCTACGACGGTACGATTCGTGACGTTCCAGCGATATCGTTACGATATCGCTGTGTCTGACACGCAGCAGCGATCAGGGATCCTGCTGAGAATCGTACGTCGTAGCAGATCGTATGGAACTTTCTTTCATCGCTGGATCTCCCGCTGTCATCGCTAGATCGGTGTGTGTGACACCGATCTAGCGATGCGATCCAGCGATACGTTCGCTTGTAACCAGGGTAAACATCGGGTAACTAAGCGCAGGACCGCGCTTAGTTACCCGATGTTTACCCTGGCTACAAGCGTTAAACTAAAAAAAAGCAAACCGCACATACTTACATTCTGGTGTCCGTCAGGTCCCTTGCCGTCTGCTTCCCGCACTGTGACTGCCGGCCGTAAAGTGAAAGCAGAGCACAGCGGCTGTGCTTTCACTTTCACTTTACGGCCGGCAGTCACTGAGTGCGGGAAGCAGACGGCAAGGGACCTGACGGACACCAGAATGTAAGTATGTGCTGTTTGTTTTTTTTAGTTTAACGCTTGTAACCAGGGTAAACATCGGGTAACTAAGCGCGGTCCTGCGCTTAGTTACCCGATGTTTACCCTGGTTACCCAGGGACCTCGGCATCGTTGGTCGCTGGAGAGCTGTCTGTATGACAGCTCCCCAGCGACCACACTACGATTTACCTACGATCACGGCCAGGTCATATCGCTGGTCGTGATCGTAGGCAAATCGTATAGTGTGACGGTACCCTTATAGAGAGCTTGGCTCGTTCTGTCTTTGAGGCCTCAAGCTCAGCACTTTTTCCTTCTTTTGCGGCAACCTGGGTTGCCAGGGCTATGATATCTTGGTCAGACTCGTTATCTAAGGCTCTTCAGGAAGGTAATGTGTCAGCAGAAATGGCTGAAATGTCTTCTCAGGTAGCTATGGCCGGTAGCTATCTGATTAACGCATCTCTGGATGCGGCAGATTGTGCTTCCTCGGCTGCTTCTAATGCTATTGCCATCAGAAGGGCCCTTTGGTTAAGGTCCTGGCGGGCTGATTCTACCTCTAAGAAATCTCTTACATCCCTGCCGTATCAGAGTGGTCGTTTGTTCGGAGAAAAGCTGGATCAGCTCATTTCTGACTCCACAGGAGGGAAAACTAAATTCCTTCCTCAGCAGAGGGCCAGACAGCCTTTTCGGCGCCATTTTCAGGCTCGCTTTAGAACCTTTCGCTATGTCAGATGGGCCCCAGCATCAGGTTCTCCTGCGCAGGGTCGGCCCAATCAGGACCGAGACGGTCGGACCCCTTATTCGGCCAGTCAGGGGGGAAGAATACGTCCCCAGTCTTCTAGATCTAGAGGATCTAGGACGCAAAGATTTTCGGCCAAGTGACTGGAGGCCTCTTCCGGGCATCTCCAAAAGGGTAGGCGGACGTCTACTTTTATTTCGCCAGGTCTGGCTTCAGGTAATCCACGACCAGTGGGTGGCAGAGCTCATATCTTCAGATTACAAAATAGAGCTGGTCTGCCTTCCTCCTCCCCGGTTCTTCCCATCCCGTCTTCCCAAGTGCAAATCTCTTCGTCAAAGCTTGTTCAATTCCATAGAGTCTCTCCGTATCAGCGGTGTCATTTCTCCTGTTCCAAAGGAAGAAAGATTCCAGGGCTTTTATTCCAATCTTTTTGTAGTGCCCAAAAAGGATGGAGCAGTGAGGCCTATTCTAGATCTCAAACTCTTAAACAAGTTTGTCCGCGTTCGACACTTTCGGATGGAGTCTTTGCGGTCGGTCATCGCCTCTCTGGAAAAGGGAGAATTTT
Organism: Ranitomeya imitator; assembly: GCF_032444005.1. NCBI lineage: Eukaryota > Metazoa > Chordata > Amphibia > Anura > Dendrobatidae > Ranitomeya > Ranitomeya imitator. The sequence continues at coordinate 42,745,576 of NC_091286.1, read as the reverse complement.
TGGCCTCAGTAGACATTCAGGATGCTTATCTTCATATTCCCATCTTTCCGCTCCATCAAAGATTTCTCCGGTTTGCCGTAAACAATCTACACTTCCAGTTCACGGCATTACCTTTCGGACTGGCCTCCGCTCCCAGGGTGTTCACAAAAGTCATGTCGATTGTGGTGTCCATTCTGCACTCCCGAGGTATAGTTGTCTTGCCATACCTAGACGATCTGCTGATCAAGGGACCGACATTTCAGTCTTGCAAGGAAAATGTCGACATCACTCTGGACACCCTTTCCCGTCTAGGTTGGTTGGTAAATTTAAGGAAGTCATCTCTACGGCCGTCTCGAAAAATCTCTTTCTTAGGCATGACCTTCGACGCCTCTCAAGCCTTAACTATCCTTCCCCAGGACAAGGTCCTAGCCCTTCGGCGGGAAGTGAGGAACCTTCTACAACCATACCCTCATACGATTCGGTCCGGGATGAGGGTGTTAGGAAAGATGGTTGCAACCATAGAGGCGGTTCCGTTTGCACAGTTTCATCTTCGACCCCTCCAACGTGCAATCCTATCAGCATGGAACAAAAATCCTCTCTCTCTCAACCGCAATTTTCGGTTGTCTTTTCAGACCAGACAGGCTCTCGCTTGGTGGCTAAACAGCTCATCTCTTCTCAGGGGGAAGCCCTTTCCCCCAACCAATTGGCTAGTGGTCACAACAGATGCCAGTCTCCTGGGTTGGGGAGCAGTGTTCTTCCATCACACAGCTCAGGGACGCTGGTCTCCTCGGGAATCAGAACTCCCCATCAATATCTTAGAGATTCGAGCGGTCCGGCTAGCCTTGTTACGTTTTCACCATCTTCTGGCGGGTCGCCCTGTCCGGATTCAGTCGGACAACGCTACAGCGGTAGCCTACATAAATCACCAGGGGGGCACCCGCAGCAAGGCAGCCATGCAGGAGGTAAAACTGATTCTACTCTCACTCTGTGATCTCAGCGGTCCACATTCCGGGCGAAGAAAACTGGGCGGCAGATTTCCTAAGCCGTCAGGGTCTAGCCTCCGGGGAATGGTCTCTCCACCCCGAGGTATTTTTGCAGATATGCCATCTTTGGGGAACTCCAGACGTGGATCTAATGGCGTCCAAGGTGAATGCCAAGGTGCCCAGTTTTGTCTCTCGGTACCGAGATCCCCAGGCTCTCGCCGTGGATGCGCTGGTACTGTCTTGGAACCAATTTCATCTCTCTTATCTGTTCCCTCCTCTGGCACTGCTCCCGAGAGTAATCAAGAAGATCAAATCAGAGAGAGTGCCGGCCATCCTGATCGCTCCGGATTGGCCACGACGGACCTGGTATGCAGACCTGGTACAACTTCTAGCCGGGGTTCCTTGGCGGCTCCCCGATCGGCCAGATCTTCTATCTCAAGGGCCGATCTACCACCAGAACTCAGAGGTCCTACGTTTGACGGCCTGGCCGTTGAATCTTGGGTTTTAACTTAGGCTGGTTTTTCTCAAGAAGTGGCTGATACCTTGATCAGTGCACGTAAGTCCGTTTCGGCCAGGATTTATTATCACACTTGGAAGGTGTTTCTTTCCTGGTGTAGAGAACGCGGGCTGCCCCCTTTTGCGTTTCTCCGTTCCTAACATTCTAGCCTTCCTTCAAGCAGGTCTGGATTCTGGGCTGGCTCCGAGTACCCTTAACAGGCAGGTTTCGGCTTTATCAGTACTTTTTTAACGCAGGATTGCTCCTAATCGTCAAGTCAGGACTTTTTTCCAAGGAGTCGCTCATAAGGTCCCTCCTTATAAGACTCCTTTGGAAGCTTGGGACCTTAATCTGGTCTTAAGGGCTTTACAGGACGCTCCTTTTGAGCCTCTTCAAGAGGTTTCTTTGATGTTTCTCTCTTGGAAAGTTGTATTTTTAGTGGCCATAACGTCCATAAGACGGGTATCGGAGCTGGCAGCTCTTTCTTGTCGTCCTCCTTTTTTGCGATTTCATCAGGACAAGGTGGTGCTCAGACCAGCTCCATCCTTTTTGCCGAAGGTTGTTTCATCATTTCACATTAATGAAGATATTGTTCTGCCCTCTTTTTGTCCGGCACCTACGCACCGTGTAGAAAAGGCTCTCCATACGTTGGATCTGGTGAGGGCTCTGAGGAGGTACGTTTCCCGTACGGCCCCCTTTCGCCAGACGGATGCTCTGTTTGTCCTTCCGCAGGGTCGCAGGAAGGGATGCGCGGCTTCAAAATCTACCCTGGCCAGATGGATAAGGGCGACCATTCAGGAGGCTTATCGCTCCATGGGCATGACGGTTCCGGCCGGAATCAAGGCTCATTCGACTAGAGCAGTGGGGGCTTCCTGGGCCGTTCGGCATCAGGCCTCAGCAGAACAGGTTTGCAAGGCTGCGACCTGGTCTAGTCTGCATACATTTGTCAAACATTATAATGTCCATTCCCAGACCTCTGCAGATGCAAGTCTGGGTAGAAGAATTCTTCAAGCGGCAGTGGCGCATTTATAGACAAACATTATCTGGATGTCTTTTTCTGGTGAGTGATTTTTCCCACCCAGGGACTGCTTTAGGACATCCCACAGTCCTGTGTCCCCCAATGAGGCGAAGGAGAAATAGGGATTTTTGGTTACTCACCGTAAAATCCTTTTCTCCAAGACGCTCATTGGGGGACACAGCTCCCTCCCTGGTAGCCTTATGGCTGCTTTGGTTATATCTGATTACATTAGTCAGTAGGATCTTTTCTAGACATAAAGTTTCTGTATTTATGCTGTTATATTATTTTTTGTGTTTTCTTTTGTTCTCCTACTGCTTTTTGCACCAAACTGGAGTCTCTGGTAGCCAGTGTCAGGGTGTATACGATGGAGGAGGAGCTAATTTTTTTTTTTTTTAAGTTTACTTAGTGTCAGCCTCCTGGCGGCAGAAGCATACACCCACAGTCCTGTGTCCCCCAATGAGCGTCTTGGAGAAAAGGATTTTACGGTGAGTAACCAAAAATCCCTATATCGCAGTCAATGACATCATGCTTTCCCCTGTACCCGTAGTCCGCTGCCTCGGAGTAACCTTCGACTCTGCCCTGTCCTTCAAACCACACATCCAAGCTCTTTCCACCTCCTGTCGCCTCCAGCTCAAAAATATCTCCAGGATCCGTCCTTTCCTCAACCCCCACTAAAATGCTTGTGCACGCCCTCATCATTTCCCGCCTTGACTACTGCAACATCCTTTTCTGCGGCCTCCCTGCTAACACCCTTGCAACATCATGCACCTCTCCAGTCCATCCTTAACTCTGCTGCCCGACTAATCCATCTCTCTCCTCGCTACTCCTCCGCTTCCCCCCTCTGCAAATCTCTTCACTGGCTCCCATTCCCTCAGCGTATCCAGTTCAAATTGCTAATACTGACCTACAAAGCCATCCACAACCTGTCTCCTCCATAAATCTCTGAACTAATCTCTCGATATCTTCCCTCACGTGACCTCCGGTCCTCCCAAGACCTCCTCCTCTCCTCCACACTTATTCGCTCCTCATCCAATCGCCTCCAAGACTTCTCCAGAATATCCCCCATCCTCTGGAACTCTCTGCCCCAACACGTCCGACTATCAACCACAGTCGGATCCTTCAGACGGAACCTGAAAACTCATCTCTTCAGGAAAGCCTACAGCCTGCACTGACATCGCTGCTACCGCCTCACCAACACCGGAGCTACCGCCTCACCAACACCGGAGCTACCGCCTCACCAACACCGGAGCTACCGCCTCACCAACACCGGAGCTCCTGCAACCCTCAACCTACTGTCTCCTTCCCCATAATCCTATAGAATGTAAGCCCGCAAGGGCAGGGTCCTCGCCCCTCTGTATCAGTCCGTCATTGTTAGTTTGCTTACTGTATGTGATATTTGTAACTTGTATGTAACCCCTTCTCATGTACAGCACCATGGAATCAATGGTGCTATATAAATAAATAATAATAATAATAACTCATTCTGCAGCCATCAATAAAATAAGGCAACACTATAGACGACAAACGGAGCAATATTTTTATTAAAACCTCATTTAAAAGTTGATTTTTATCCCTAAACACATGCATCCAAATAAAAAAGTATTCCCAAAGCTAAAATCCTGGTCTTGGAAAGAATACTGTGACCAGCGGGAGAACATTGTGATAATCTGTCTTTTTTTTTTCTCTCTAGATGATTTGTTACAAAACATTCAGAGCACTGCTGGCATGGCCGCCATTCTGTATCTTAAGACCATGATTGTGGACAGTGATGAGCTGATGAATTTAGTAAGTACACGGCTTTTCCCTTCCATCATCCGTTCTTCTGCAGGTTTCTATGACTTTTTGTAAGCGGCTTATTATCCCTTGAATTTCGCTGGTTTTTGCTCCGTGTCTATTTCATTCCCTTTGATCATAGCGGTGATGTATCTGTTATTGTGTAGTTAACATGGCGCCCTTACCTTATAGGTGAATAATCTGGTTTTGCCGTCTGAGGATCCCCCTGCTGTACGAGATTGGTTTATGGCCTGCTGCAATGCCCTCTGCTCGGAGCTGCCCGATGCTGCGCTTCTCTTTTTATGCCAAGGAGCCTTGGCCATGCTAGAATGGAAAGCTGTGACTCTAGGTCATGGAGGGGAGAGGCTTCTTGTAAACCTCCTCACCGTCCTGCTGTCCCTCAGTGCTCGGTAAGAAATATACTTGATTACTCTCTATGCCCAAAATCGAAGTTGAGGGATTTCACCCCCAAACTATTTATATGCCCATGTAGCTCTTTCAAAGACAAGTCCAGCAATATCTTTCCATTACTAGTCTGTTCCTCCGTTACTGAGAAATCAGTGTTTGAATTGATATGCAAACGAGGCTGAAGAGCTATGGTAGATCTGAAGCCTCTGTCACTCCAGCTCCATTCCCCTCCCAGCGCCGCCTTCTGTTTGACTGACGGCTCCTTCGTCTGAAGTCTCACAGCATGGAGGCTGTCGATCAAGCAGCAGGAGCAGGTGGTGCTGGGTGGGGAATAGAGCTGGAGCGACAGAGGCTTCAGATCTATCATAGCTCTTCAGCCTCACTGGCATATCAGTTCAAACCCTGATTTCTCAGTAACAAAGGAACGGACCGGCCATGTAAAGGTATTGCTGGACTTATCTGTGAAAGAGCTACACACGCATATTAAGTTTTGGGGGGTGAAATTCTGCTGACAGATTCCCTTTAACGGCTGTCCATTGGAGTTTGTGTTTTTGACAGTAAGTTGTAAGCTCTTTTATTATCATTCTGTCAAAAATAACCAAGAGTTAGGTGCCATCCCTTACACAAACGTACAATGCTTGAGGGATCAGTGTATTTTTAGGCATCTCCATTTAATTTGATAAATTATGTTGTCCTACGTCCCAAAGTGCCGGACACTAGGTATCTCAGTTTTTGCTATTTACTGCTTTGCTGTCGAGTGTAATCCGTGCCTAGCAGCAGAAATTCCAGGTTACAGAATGTCACTAATGTCTGTCATACTGTGCACAGGCATTAGGCTAGTCATTGGACAATGGCAGGAGCGATACATGTCTGGAAGTAAGGGAAGTCCTAGCTCCTATTGTGCTGGCAGAAATAGCACCCACTCTACAAGAGGTAACAGAATATGAGAATCTGCACATCCCCTAGACACATTAGTCTGGTTTGTACACCAAATGCAAGTTTAGACTTAAGTCCGCACTATATCAGTGCACGTAGCCTACAGTATATGTCAGGAGGTATTGTAATGTACCAATAGACGACCCTTCACCAGATAAAGGCCAAAAGTGTGTTCTTAGAGCCTCTGGCTAAAGCGCAGCAGACTGCACGTCCTACACAGAGGGCTACTGAGAAGAAATGTACACCATGGGGTATACGTTCCTTTACAAGAAGTCCCTACGGTGGACGGACGCCTCGAAATCTGTCCCGGCAGTGGCCACCGTATGGCGCGTACCTCCTGAGCGTACACCTTCCCTGACGGTCGGCACTGACCCTGGCAGGTTGTATTCCTAACCACAGGGATCCACCACCATGACGAGTCTTTCTCAAGAAAGGTCCGAACTTGGGACCGAAACGTTACACATGGGCCAATAAAAACCGCACGTGAAATTTCAGCTATTGGTGTGCTGCCTTCGTAATTTTTTTTGCTATTTTTTTATAGATATTGATATATAATTTTTTTGTTTATTATTTCTTGTGTTTTTTTTTCTAGCCTTAGAGACTCCAGCACAGCTTTGTTTCTGTCGCGGACTTTAGCCTTATGGACAAGTTCTGCTGCAGATCTTCTGAGCTCCTCGTGTTCGGGAGACTTGAGAGCAAATCTTACTGGCCACTCGAGGGCGCTCTGCAATCTCCTCGAGTACGTGTACGCACATTGGGAACACCCTTTGGACGCCGTCCGACATCAAACAAAGCTCATCTTCAAAAACATCCTTAAAATCCATCATGCCGCCGTGGCCGGACGCTCTGGAGAGGAGGACCCGTTTCTGGCCGAACTTACGCAGAAACTGTTGAGCTTGGAGTGGCACTCGAAGGGGAAATACGCATCGCTGGCCTGTCTGGTGGAAAGCGTGGGCACTGAGCGGCTGTTGTCCGTGGATGAAAGGATCCCGTCACAGATCCTGGATGTCATGTCGGACCAGTCCTTCGCTCCTTACGCCAGTAACCTATTGGAAGCCATGTTTATAAACCACAAGAAACAGCTTCAGGCCATGGGGGAAAGCTGTTGGATTGAGCGATGGCACACTGTCTGGGTGACCCCCCTCATCGTGCGCCTGTGCGAGGAACATGTAACGCAGACCACTTATGTCATTGATTATTATTTGCCGAAGTTGCTTAAGTGTAACCCAGATAGTTTACATTACATGATTGAAAATCTCAAGACCTCAGCCTCCCTAAATATTGGTAAGCCGGATTTGCCTACCCTATACAACCTTACAAAAAAATCAGCCATATTTCCAAAACCCCTTTAAATGCCAGCTAAAGGGTCATAGGTGGTTTAAAAAAAACTTTGCGTTAATCAATAATACAGTTGAATATAAGAATAGTTGCTTCTTTCTCCACATATGAGACACTTGTCCTCCCACTGCCTCTTGAGCCCATCATTCATTAATTAAAAAAAATAATGATAAAATGTATCTTGATGAAAACAAGACAGCTCAGTAAGAGATCAGATTACAAATGCCTATTATAGTCTATGGAGAGAAGAGCAGAGATGCACATAGACGATGCTGCAGCTTTCTAGTGAGTGTTTTAACACATCGCACTGGTGGATTCACAGCTACACTGCTCAGTACTGCAGTGAAATGTCCTCCAAATTGCTGCTACTGAACATGTGCTAGATAAAAACAGGAGAACAAGAATCACTCACTTTGTACTGTGTGTGGGAGACATCATAGCGGCTAGTCTTCACCCACTAGCTCAGAGATGACTGAAAAGTAGAAATAAAACCTAAAAATGGGAAAACTCATGGCAAAATGCTGGATACAAGTCATAATAGTCAAAAGACGTGTCTTAAGAGTCATTCTGGCTTGTAATGAAGTATTGCAAGGCTCAAGGTTATGCCATCACATTGTGATCAGTGAGGGTCCGACCTCTGGGGATAAAGGGGCTGTAGGGCTGATCCAGCTACGTGACCTTTTTCCTATTTCCTCTCCGTGACTCGTGAATTCTACTCCCAAATCTGTTTTATTGGGATGTAGACCTTCTTACCTTTTCATGTATGATTTGCAAATGTTTCAACTGTCCAAAAATATTTAATTTATGGTTATGTTATTTTCTAACGTGCATATTTCTCTTCCTCAGGGTCTGGTGATAACCGCGGTGCCCTTGGTGCCCTGATGGCTTGTTTGAGAACTGCCCGCACTCACGGATACCTCCGATTTACCGAGAATTACACATGGTCCGGAAAAGTCTCCACAAGCTTAATACAACAAGGCCTTGTGCACCGACATGACCAGGTGAGAAAGGAGGAGAGGGAAAAAGTGATCCTCCTCTCCTAAAGGGATTGTTTTATTGCAGATACTAGTCTCCTATCAGTAGAATCAGGAGGCTGTGTTTCATCGTCAGACACCCACCAACTCTTAGCCCATTTTGGCAATTGCCACCAATTTCTTATACATACACACATATTTTTTTCATTATGTATACACTGCTCGAAAAAATGAACTTAACTCCTATAAAGCACAACATTGCACCAGGGCCAACTTCACCAGCGTAAGGTTTGACAACGGCTCTGAGGGTTTCATCCCAGTATATGGCCAGCGGTGCTCTGACTGCTGTTATCAGGTGGAGCTTTGTGGGGCCTTCCAAAGATATGCATCCGTAAGATCTCACTGAAGCAACGCCTAACCAGCCATACTAGATGATGTTGCGGGCAGCATAGCGTTTACCCTGGCATCCTCTTAACGTCTATTTTATGTGCTCAGTGTGAATTTGGGGCACCAATGGTGGACCTGCCAGTTCTTGTGTTCTCTGGGAAATACCAGTCAAGCTACATGGAGCACAGGTCTGACTACAGGAGGGCGGGCCCTAATGGACTCTGTTTCTTACAGCCTGGTTAAAAGCATTTACACCAGTAGCCACTGCACGTTATTTTGTAGGGCTCCATCAGGAGCAGATACCGGCCCTGTTGCTGGGTGGAGGCCTTTCTACGGCCCTGTCCGGCCCTCCTCTTGTATCGTCCAATGCATTGGCATTTGCTTCATGCCCTTGACACTACTAGGACAAGGCAAGCCTTGTGACGTCTCTTATGGAGGTGCAGTCCTGGTGTTTCTACACTGCCTGTGCAGCCTGATAGGGAGCAGGAACCGCTTCATGCTGCCAGTAGTGGCAAAGACGCCAGCAAAACTAGAGAAGAATCGGTCAGGTAGGCTATGGAGAACGTTAATGTCTGTGGTTAAATCCTGCAAAACCATTCCTTTTTTGGGGATAAATTGCTGTTCCTCTCCGGTGCACCTGCTGTAGCTCATTTGTACCAAAGCAGTAGACATTGATCACAATCACTTCATCTTCCTTACTGGACAGATCCATAGCCCAGAAGCTTAAAGGGAACCTGTCAGCAGGATTGTGCACAATAACCTACAGACAGTGTCAGGTTGGTGCCGTTATACTGATTACAATGACACCTGGTAATGGAATCCGTCTTTATTTTCAGTTTTGAGTTGATATGCTTGTGCTCCGGGGCGGCCTGTGGGGGGTCTTCATGTGGTGCTCTGCTTAGGTATTCATGTATATGGCTTCTGACAGGTCATTGATCTCTCACTGACCTGCCGCCTAGTATACATAATGAATATCTGTACATACTGAAGAAACGCCAGCTTCTCCAATCAAGAGAAGACTTCTACTTCTACTAAAAGCGGCTAATAACACTTTCATCTTGTCCTGGGCAAGGAATACTGTGACTGTAAACCGCAGCTGAAAACGGCAAAACTGATTTGTAAAAAGTCATCAACCTTTGTTAACTGTCACATTTGGCGTTCCTTTCATTTAATGTCAGTGTATTTTGGTTAAGAAAAACAATAGCACCCTTCATCCCACTTTTGTGCAGACTTGTTTATCCAGCTTTATGCATATTGGTGACTTCCATAAGGTACATGTGTGGGTTTCCAAATATAAATATAAAGCTCTATTTGGAGGTTTTAGCACAACAGATTTTTTTAAATTTAACTTTTAAGCTCTTTTTACAGATTTTCACAAATGTCTGTATATCTGTTTTTCTGGTTTTCCCACAAACTCACTTTTTGGGGCGCTAGTGTATCTATCTGCATATATTTCTTATAGGGCCGCACAGCCCTCCATGTGCTCGCCAGAGGTACCGTGACCCCATTAGGTACCGGGATGAGATCCTCAGACCCCTTGTGAGACCATATGCTGGTGCGGTTGGCCCTGGGTTCCTCCTAATGCAGGACAATGCCAGACCTCATGTGGCTGGAGTGTGTCAGCAGTTCCTGCAAGATGAAGGCATTGAAGCTATGGACTGGCCCTTCCATTCCCCAGACCTGAATCCGATTGAACACATCTGGGACATCATGTCTCGCACCATCCACCAAAGTCACATTGCACTACAGACTGTTCAGGAGCTGACTGATGCTTTAGTCCAGGTCTGGGAGGAGATCCCTCAGGAGACCATCCGCCGCCTCATCAGGAGCATGCCCAGGCATTGTAGGGAGGTCATACAGGCACGTGGAGGCCACACACAATACTGAGCATCTTTTCCTTGTCATGAGGCATTTCCACTGAAGTTGGATCAGACTGTAATTTGATTTTCCACTTTGATTTTGAGTATCATTCCAAATCCAGACCTCCATGGGATATTAGTAGTGATTTACATTGATCATTTTTATGTTTTATTGTTCTCAGCACATTCCACTATGTAATGAATAAAGTAACTGGAATATTTTATTCAGTGATATCTAGGATGTGTGATTTTAGTGTTCCCTTTATTTTTGGGTTAACATGATTGATTCGTCTTGACATTTATTTATAGTTATGATGCGTGTCATGGAAACTCCTAGCATCGCTGACCAAGGCGCTTATGGGATGGCTGATTAATGACAGCGCAGCTATAGCGGTTCAGGATATTGTCCAGATGACATGTTATCAGGTCACGTCTGTAGATAAACAGTGAGGTATAAAAAGGATAGTGAAAAACAACTATAGCAGGTCAAGTTTCCATGCCAGGAACTAAATACTGTGTGGGAGATAAAAGCACAAATGGTACCGAGCTGGCAAATTTATTGGCCATGCATGTGTGATAGTTATTCCAAAGGCCGGCAACTTAGATCATTATTAGTAGGGATCTGCTTATGGAGAATTGGCTCATGTCACTGTTGGGGAGATCTCTTAAGGTGAGATCTTAGTGATTGCCTGCCCCTGACCTAATAAATATGAGCCGAGTGCATGCATAGAAGAATTACATCGGACACAAAGTCAGATGTGTGGTCCTCTCTCGGCGAGAGCTGGCACTAAACTGGCTTTATTAGTTCATGTAGCAGGCATATAGAGGGTGTTGCACAGCTCCTGAGCAGCCATGGTGTCAGTCTGTGATAGGTCCATACTAGGTCTGATCCATATATAGTCTTCAGTGTATCCAGTTTCCCATTCCAAGGATTCCTTCCAGGGTGTAGTTCCAGGATATAGACGCCATCTTTCCATACTACATACGAACTAGCTTATGTAAGGTTAATATTTGATTTCATTAGCCATTCTCTCCTTCACATCACAATCTTCCTATTACTCCCTTTCCCCTCTGCCAGTCCCTTCACTGGCTTTAAATTCCCCCATATGTCCAGTTCCCATTACTAACAATGACTTACAAGGCCATTCATAATCTGTCTCCATTAGTTGTCTGCCAACTAATCTATTATCTTCTAACATGTCATCTCCGATCCTCACGACCTCCTCTCCTCTTTGCTCGTATGTTCCTCACCCAATCGCCTCCAACACTTCTCCCGAGCATCCTCCATCCTCAGGGTTTCAATGCCCCAACACGTCCGATTGTCTCCCACGTTCGGAACCTTCAGACTCAACCTGGAAACTCATCTCTACAGGAAAAGCCTGCAATAACCCTGCTGCCACCTCAGTACTAGAGTTGAGCAAATTTGATCGGGTCCCGGCTTATTCGGCAAGCTATAGCGCTTGCCAAATAAGCTGCAGAGGGAACCCGGATACATGGAGCGTGCCGGCTGATCAGCTGTCCGGCACCGCAGCTGCATGTGTCGCGGCTGTATAACTGCTGTGCTGAATAAGCAGGGACCAGATCAAATTTGCTCAACTCTACTCATTACCACCCGGAGCTGCTGCAACCTCCAACCTATTGTCTCCTTCGGAGAGAATACAGCGGCAGAATGGGAGGTGGTGGAGAGGGCAGCAGTATGTTCAGACACCTGGATTTCGATGCAAATCCATGTGCAAAAAGTGGTTCTTTCATCTTCTGCTGTAGTGCACTGCTCTCCCGCTCCTGATTTCCTACTTGCCAGGGTGCGGCGCACTCCTGCTTGTTTGGCAGTTTGGACTAGTGACATGGTCTGAACTTTGCACTCTCCCATGCTGCAAGAACAGGCAGCTCTGCCACCGCAGTGCCGAAGGAGGCAAAGGGCACTGATGCAGCTTCAGAGCAGCACTTACAAGCTGTACAAAAAAAAGGGCTTGTAAGCAATGAACTCCTTCTGTAGGAGACCGGTCGGTCACCGCAAACTCTCTCAACCAAGCTAACCATACGTGTATGTATGGAGAAGTAGGGAGGAATGACTAAACATTCCAACAGTATTCTGACTCCATAGCTAGGTTGCGAGTGTGGGATTCCGTTTCTATGGATGTCTCCATGTACCAGTACTTACACGAAGAGATTTCATCAGATAGCTTGACTTGACTGCAGAGGCACGTATGAAGATTCCAGAAGATTGTTTATTTTCTAGCCGAGTTTTTGTAGCTATGCACAATTACAGTGAGTAAAAAAATGACGATTCTGAGCCAGAGCTCTATATGTATGATGCTAGCAACATGGCGGTCATATTCTAACTGAGGGAGAAGGGAGGGCGTACTGGTATCAGAGCAAAGGAGGCAGACTGGGATACAGAGAGGACAAACTTCTAAAAGGACTGACGGCTTTGTAAAGTGTTTGGCCATCCTGTAATGTAGAGTAACAATTACAGATGGTACTCTCTCTCTTCAGTTCGCGGCCGCTGTTCAGGTCTCTGTGTATCTGTAGCAGCGGTGACGTCACAACGATGGCGTACATCAGTGCTGCAGCCATTCACTGAGCTCAATTGCTCATGTTGTCTACATCGGCAGAGCTCGGTGATTTGCTCCAGCACCGATGTGAGCGGTTGACGTGACCTCACCGCTGCAGCTTAAACATTCATTACTGGAAGTCTTTGGGGTCCAGTTTAAAAACAAAAAAAAAACCCTTCAAGGCCCAAACATCACACATTGAGGACCATTTGTTAGCTATTATGTTTCCCAGTGCGGTTAGGCTACGTTCACATTTGCGGTTTTGGACGCAGCGGCGTTGCCGCAAAACAATGCACGCGTCATGCTTCCCTATCTTTAACATTGGGGACGCATGTGCGTTCGTTTTCATGCGTTTCGGTGCGTTTTGCGACGCATGCGTCCTTTCGACGCACCTGACATGTTGCATTTTTTCTGCGTCCAAAATTAAAGAAAAAACGCTTGCGTCGCACTTGCGTTGTATTTGCGTCGTCAAAGCTTCAAAACCTCCATTGAAGTGTATTGGCAACGCAGAAGACGCAAGTACTTGCGTCGTTGTGCGTTGTAGGACGCATGCGTTCTTTACTTTAAAAATAGAGACACTGAAAAGACCCTATATATTAAAAAAGGGTTGAACGCATGCGTCAAAAATGCATGCGTTCTACTTGCGTCTTTCGTGCGTCGTGCGTTGCGTCCACGACGCTGCGTCCAAAGCCGCAAATGTAAACGTAGCCTTAATGAAAAGTGAAAGTGATTATTATTATTATTATTATTATTATTTTAATGTTTTTCCTTAGATTCGTATTGATGCCCTCGGCCTCCTTTGCGAAAGTCACTGGAGCACTGAAGTCGTTTCCCAGGATGAAATGGATTTGATCACGTTCTTTCTGAAGTACAACCTGAACTGTCAGTCTCCTTCCATCAGACAGCAGCTGTGTTACCTGCTGAAGAAGGTAACTGCCATGGATCGAGGCAGCGGTCATCACCCTGTGCGATATGTCTGACACCCTTTCACTTATGGTCCTTCCTTTGTAGCTCTTCTGTCGTGTCCAGGAAAGTTCTCAGGTTCTTTTCAAACATCAACAGAGCAAGACCGTAATCGGGTCAGAAGATGCGGGCGGTGGAGTAGATCCCGGCACGGCTCTGCAGCGTTACACCGTAAGCTTGTCCTATCTCTTACTGACTGTGGGTCTGCTAACCCAAAGCTACGGCCTCTCCGAGGCTGCATGCTGGGGTCAGAAGACCTGGGGTCAGTCCGGGCATCACAGTCCATATACCAGCGCTGCATTATGTCTGTCTGAATTTAGCTTTTAATTACTTTTATTTGGAGATGATTTAACAACTCCGTCTACTTCTATATATTTTCTTTCTGTGTCCAAATCCGACTCCTCACATTGTCCTCCCATGATTTAAAGGGGATATCCAGCCTCTTTCACCTCCATATTCCAAGATGAGAGTCACTGCTTACATGTTGCCTGACACACCCTTAAAGGGGTATTCCCATCCCCAAGATCCTATCCCAATATGTATTAGTAAAAATATTAGCAAATACCTCCAATTAGAAATATAGTTTAGTTTTTCGGATTCTTTGTCTCTTTTGTCATGTGCAGGCATTGCAGAACCGTGGGTATCCATGGTTACGACCATTAGCAACTATTTAACTGTCACTATATCAGTGGTCGTAACCATGGATACCTAAGGTCTTGCAATGCCTGCACATAAGGAAAGAGACCTAGCGAATAGAAAAAAAACGATACTACATTTCTAATTGAAAGTATTTGCTATTATTATTATTATTATACCTACTACATATTCGGATAGGATCTTAGAGATGGGAATACCCCTTTAAGGCGGAATTAGTCAAATAGCTGGAACAATGATGTGAGGAATGGAACTAGGGACCTAATTGGTAGACAAAACCGTTTATTACGTTCTTCTTTGTATTGTGTATATGTACACACTTTATTTTTCTTGTGGTGGCGATACTCATGTGTTTAGACTTTGCTGATGCTTGATGGCGCTATACTTGACCGTAAGAAGTAGACACTTCACGTTTCAGCGCCACCGTGGTAAGAGGGTAGCAGCACATCGGGGATAGGGAACGGAGAGTCTGGATGTGAATGTGCTGCAGTCATGTAAATGCACAAAAATGAGGACTGGTATCCCCCTTACACCTCAAGGCTCGTTCAGATGAACGTAATAAACGTCCATGACCAGACCAATGCAAGTCAATGGGATAGTTCTCATTAACTTTTTACCGATTGTCCACCTGCCAAAAAGTTGCAGCATGCTCTACTGTGACCCATATTCTGGATCAGACTGGCCCATTGTAAGCAAATGGGTGCATAAAAAAGGAATGGTTCTAATATGGGTCACCATTTAAAGGGGTGTTCTCCTCTCCAAAATTCTATCCCTATATGTAGTAGGTGTAATAACAATAATATTAGCAAATACCGTATATACTCGAGTATGAGCGACCCCCCCCCCCCCTAATTTTGCAACAAAAAACTGGGAAAACTTATTGACTCGAGTATAAGCCTAGGGTGGAAAATGCAGCAGCTACCGGTAAATGTCAAAAATAAAAATAGATGCCAATAAAAGTAAAATTAATTGAGACATCAGTAGGTTAAGTGTTTTTGAATATCCATATTGAATCAGGCGACCCATATAATGCTCCATAAAGTTTATTATGGCCCCATAAGATTCTCCATATACAAATATGCCCCATTTAATGCTCCATGCAGTTCTTTATGGCCCCATAGATGCCCCATATAATGCTTCATGCAGTTCTTTATGGCCCCATAGATGCCCCATATAATGCTTCATGCAGTTCTTTATGGCCCCATAGATGCCCCATATAATGCTCCATGCAGTTATGGCCCCATAGATGCCCCATATAATGCTCCATGCAGTTATGGCCCCATAGATGCCCCATATAATGCTCCATGCAGTTATGGCCCCATAGATGCCCCATATAATGCTCCATGCAGTTTTTTATGGCCCCATAGACGCTCCATACAGCATTGTGCCACATGTAATGCTGCTGCTGCGCTAAAAAAAAAAATTACATAATCATCTCTCGTCGCTGCCCGCTGCTCCTCAGCGTCCCAGCTCTCCGCACTGACTGTTCAGGCAGAGGACGGTGCGCACACTAATACGTCATCGCCTCTGACCTTAACAGACACAGCAAGAGGACGCGGAAGATGAGGCGGCGGTGGAACGCGGCCTGGTGAATATGACATACTCACCTGCTCCTGGCGCTACTGGCGCGGTCCCCGCATGTCCCACGTCTCCAGGAGCGGCAGCTTCTTCCTGTAATGAGCGGTCACGTGGCACCGCTCATTACAGTAATGAATATGTGGCTCCACCCCTATGGGAGTAGAGTCCATATTCATAACTTTAATGAGCGGTACCAGTGACCGCTGAACAGGGGAGGAAGCTGCCGCGCCCGGAGACTGTGGGATGGGCAGGGGGAGCGCCGGGAGCAGGTGAGTATTTGACAGGTGTCGCTCCCCCTCACCCACCGAGCCCCCCCCGCCTTCCATGACTCGAGTATAAGCTGAGAGGGGCACGTTCAGCCCATTTTTTGGGGCTGAAAATCTCGGCTTCTACTCGAGTATATACGGTACCTCCAATTAGAAATGTAGTATAGTTCTTCTGATTCGCTATGTTGCTTACGCCATGTGCAGGACATTGCAGTAGCTTAGGCATCCATGGTTACGACAACTCATACAGTGATAATTAATGGTCGTAACCATGCATATGTAAGCTACTGCAAAGCCCTGCACATGGAGTAAGCAACATAGCTTATGAGAAATGCTATACTACATTTCTACTTGGAGGTATTTTTGCTAATACTATTATTATTACACCTACTACATATTGGGATAGGATCTTGGAGACGGGAATGCTCCTTTAAAAAAACAGATGCCACACGAATGTACAAAAAGGACATGCAGATTGCAATTGGAATGAGAAATCGGCAACTTTTTTTCCTGCATGTAAAACAGACAATTTTGCATTTGCTTGTGAGGATGTGGCCAACATTTTTCTCTCCCCTTTGTCCCAAGAGGCATGACTATTTTTTTCATTTTTTTAAAATCATTTAATTTTTCCATTAACATAGCCATATTAGGTCTTTTTTTTTTGGCTGGACAAGATGTAGTTTTGAATGACCCCATTCATTTTACCATTTAACTTACCGTACTGAAAAAATGAGAGAAAAAACTCAGAGCCTGATGAAATGGCAAAGCAAATAAAATAGAATTTCGCCATTGTTTATCACTTGCGCTTTTTACTAGGCTCCTTGTATGTTAAAAATTGTCTGGCAACGCAATTCTTTACATCAGTACATTTACAGCGATATCAGATTTGCATAGTTTTCTTTATTAGTTCTGTTAATTTAGTTGACTCAATTTTTACTAAAAAAAAAAAATAAAATTGATTTATGTCTCCATTTTCTGAGACTTATAATTGATTTTCGCATTTCCACCTATGGGGCTTTATGTGAGTTTATTTTTTGCATGTTAAGCAGTTTTGATATAATTTATGGATGGATGGGATTTCTTTGATTAATATTTTTGTGAAGGTGCGATGACAGAACAGTGGGAATTTTGGCTTTTATTTTGTCTTTTGGCATTTACCTTCGGGCCTAAATATTTTCAATATTTTGATTGTCCTTTTTCGTGCTAGTGCTAATATGTTTTTTATTTATTTTTGGATATGTAAAAGGAGATATCTCTCTCTTATTATATATATATATATATATTTCTATGTATTGCTAGATGGTGGCTCGATTCTAACGCATCTGGTATTCTAGAGTGCAAAGCCACGTAGTTTATAACACAGCCCACGTATTTTATAGCATAGCCACGTAGTGTATTGCACAGCCCACGTACTGTATTGCACAGCCCACGTACTGTATTGCACAGCCCACGTACTATATTGCACAGCCCACGTACTATATTGCACAGCCACGTAGTATCTAACACAGCCCACGCAGTATCTAACGCCGCCCACGCAGTATCTAACGCCGCCCACGCAGTATCTAACGCAGCCCACGCAGTATCTAACGCAGCCCACGCAGTATCTAACGCAGCCCACGCAGTATCTAACGCAGCCCACGCAGTATCTAACGCAGCCCACGCAGTATCTAACGCAGCCCACGCAGTATCTAACGCAGCCCACGCAGTATCTAGCAGTGTGCGCAGCATATCCCTGTTAAAAAAAACAATTAAAATAAAAAATAGTTACACTCACCTTCTGTCGGCCCTCGGATCCAGCCGAGGCCTTTACCGATGCTCCTCGCGACGCTTCGGTCCCAAGAATGCTTTGCGGCAATAACTCGTGATCATGTAGCGGTCTCACGAGACCGCCACGTGATCTTGGCTCATTGCCACTATGCATTCTTGGGACCGAAGCGCGAGGAGCGGGAAAGGCTGGCGCGGATGGCGGCAGACTTCGGAAGGTGAGAATGTAATGTGTTTTTTTTTTTTTTTTTTAATTATTATTTTTAACATTCTATGTTTTTACTATTGATGCTGCATAGGCAGCATCAATAGTAAAAAGTGAAGCAGTGTTTAAATCCCGCCCCAATATCTCTGATATAAATTTGCTTTATTTTTAGACCCCCTTGGGGACTTGCATTGCGATTGCTTCTAATATACACTGCTGTATTGAAGTATGGCAGTGTACGGTAACATTTACTGTTTTTTAAGGCTTATCTCGCAGCTGGGCTTTACAGGAACACATCAATGTGATCTCTTGAAAAGTACTGGGGCCCCTTAATTGACAAACACTTAAGGCCCCTTCACATTAAGCGACGCTGCAGCGATACCGACAACGATCCGGATCGCTGCAGCGTCGCTGTTTGGTCGCTGGAGAGCTGTCACACAGACCGCTCTCCAGCGACCAACGATGCCGGTAACCAGGGTAAACATCGGGTTACTAAGCGCAGGGCCGCACTTAGTAACCCGATGTTTACCCTGGTTACCATCCTAAAAGTAAAAAAAACAAACACTACATACTTACCTACAGCTGTCTGTCCTCCAGCGCTGTGCTTCTCTGCTCTCCTCCTGTACTGGCTGTGTGAGCACAGCGGCCGGAAAGCAGAGCATTGACGTCACCGCTCTGCTTTCCGGCTGACCGACGCTCACAGCCAGTGCAGGAGGAGAGCAGAGAAGCACAGCGCCGGGGACAGACAGCGGTAGGTAAGTATGTTTGTTTTTTTTACTTTTAGGATGGTAACCAGGGTAAACATCGGGTTACTAAGCACGGCCCTGCGCTTAGTTACCCGATGTTTACCCTGATTACCAGTGAAGACATCGCTGGATCGGTGTCACACACGCCGATCCAGCGATGTCAGCGGGAGATCCAGCGACGAAATAAAGTTCTGGACTTTGTTCAGCGACCAACGATCTCCCAGCAGGGGCCTGATCGTTGGTCGCTGTCACACAGAACGATTTCCTTAACGATATCGTTGCTACGTCACAAAAAGCAACGATATCGTTAACGATATCGTTATGTGTGAAGGTGCCTTTAATGCTCTTTAAAGATAACTTTTCATCAGTCTCGTTATCACAGACAAGATTACAATGAACGATAACAGCACACTAGTACTCAGTAAATATCACAGGAGCCACAGATCACATTATGGAATGTCACAGCACATCATCTCCTGGTCAATGACTGATAACACCTCTATATACACTAAATACAGTTGTGCTCAAAAGTTTACATACCCCGGCAGAATTTTTGCTTTCTTGGCCTTTTTCCAGAGAATATGAATGATAACACCAAAACTTTTTCTCCACTCATGGTTAGTGGTTGGGTGAAGCCATTTATTATCAAACTACTGTGTTTTCTCTTTTTAAATCATTACGACAACCCAAAACATCCATATGACCCTGATCAAAAGTTCACATACCCTGGTGACTGGCCTGATAACATGCACAGAAGTTGATTCAAATGGGTTGACACAAATGACTGATAACAACTTTTTATACAGTAAATAACACCGAATTCACAATCGGCGATGTCACCTCTCACCTCCTACCTCTCCTCTTCAGTGTCTGATAAAAATAAAACCTCTATATCCCATAATGACACAGGATCCACCATTCACAATAGGTGATGTCACAGCTCACCTCCTCCTCCTGTACAATGACTTATAGCACCTCCTATATATATAGGAGATAACACAGGATCCACCATTCACTATAGGTGATGTCACAGCTCACCACCTCCTCCTGTACAATGACTGATAACACCTCTATATACAGTAGATAACACAGGATCCACCATACACAATAGGTGATATCACAGCTCACCTCCTCCTCCTGTACAATGACTGATAACACCTCTATATACAGTAGATAACACAGGATCCACCATTCACAATAGGTGATGTCACAGCTCACCTCCTCCTCCTGTACAATTACTTATAGCACCTCCTATATATATAGGAGATAACACAGGATCCACCATTCACTATAGGTGATGTCACAGCTCACCTCCTCCTCCTGTACAATGACTGATAACACCTCTATATACAGTAGATAACACAGGGACCACCATTCACAATAGGTGATGTCACAGCTCACCTCCTCCTCCTCCTGTACAATGACTGATAACACCTCTATATACAGTAGATAACACAGGATCCACCATTCACAATAGGTGATGTCACAGCTCACCACCTCCTCCTGTACAATGACTGATAACACCTCTATATACAGCAGATAACACAGGATCCACCATTCACAACAGGTGATATCACAGCTCACCTCCTCCTGTACAATGACTGATAACACCTCTATATACAGTAGATAACACAGGGACCACCATTCACAATAGGTGATGTCACAGCTCACTTCCTCCTCCTGTGCAATGACTGATAATACCTCTATATACAGTAGGTAACACAGGATCCACCATTCACAATAGGTGTCACAGCTCACCTCCTCCTGTACAATGACTGATAATACCTCTATATACAGTAGATAACACAGGATCCGGCATTCACAATAGGTGATATCACAGCTCACCTCCTCCTCCTGTACAATGACTGATAACACCTCTATATACAGTAGATAACACAGGATCCACCCTTCACTATAGGTGATGTCACAGCTCACCTCCTCCTCCTCACCTATGTTCAGATA
Source organism: Ranitomeya imitator (assembly GCF_032444005.1). Classification (NCBI taxonomy): domain Eukaryota; kingdom Metazoa; phylum Chordata; class Amphibia; order Anura; family Dendrobatidae; genus Ranitomeya; species Ranitomeya imitator. Next base: position 42,724,732 of record NC_091286.1, on the reverse strand, counting down.
AGTCTTCCACACATATAGGTCAGCCTGTGGCTGCTAATGTTAATATGAAGATCATGAAGTAGGAGTTACTATTAGGCCCAGTTTTCAGTGTGAATTTTTTTTTTTTTATATAGATATTGAAATGAAAAAATAAATGAATACTCTGGGTGAGTCGGCCATAAGGCTGCGAGCAACTCTGGAAGTAGGATTGTAAATTGGAAGATGTCTGTGTCCGTTCGCCCTGACATCCTCCACTATATGTTATCACCGATGCACAGGGCGGCGTGCCATGCAGGGTACTGTTTGTGCAGGTTGTTTTGGGGTCCTGACATTTCGTCGATGCCGGAGGACATGTTAACACTTTGCCTATCAGTTTGTGTTCTTTCCCACAGTCACAAACACATTCCCAGATGTTACAGTTTTGCTGTTTTTGTGTCATTTTTTTTTTTTTCATTTTCCAGGAATTCATGTCTTCTATCACACATTATCTGTTCGAGTCCCTTTTTCCTGGTTCGTCACATCCAACGAGGTTTTCAGCCTTGACTATTTTAGGATCCATCGCGGACATATTCCCTCTTTTGCCAGGTGAGAGATGCGTTGAATAAGTTTTGCTAAAGTTTTGGGAAACTTAAACTTAAATAATTATAATGTGCCAGATCTAGATGTGTGAGCTCAGCATAATTCGGGGAGAGGCTTAAAGGGGTTATTTCTGTAATGCTGCTACTGCAGTGCAGTATTGTGCTACCTCCACCAGGGGATGCTGGTGAGGGAAGAGAGGTTACACACACGGCGCAACACCACTGAGTAGCAGCACAAGCACCACCTGGTGGCGATAGAGTGGTCAGATGGGCCGAGTCAGAAACAGTCAAGGCAAGAAGTACCAGAGGTCACAGCAATACACGTGGTCAAATACAAGTCAGAAGTCAGAGCCAGACAGGAGCAGAGATAAGAGACGAGAGACAGTCAAGCAGGTCAGGGGACAAGCCGGGTCACATACCAAGAGGTCCAAGCACAGGGAGCGAACACTAAGACAAGCGGGGTGGCAGGAAAGGGAGCAGAGTAAACGGGCAGAGGACAAAACACAGTATCAAGGGTTCAGCTACTCTACCCTGGGAGCATGAACTATCGCTGACATTGGTCTGCAGGCCACAACAGACTGAAACAGCCACACAGAATCCAAAACGAGGCAGAGAAGGTTAACCCCCGCATGACGAGACCGGGGAGAGAATAACATGAAACAAACCCTGGCCTGGATCATGACAATTTCCATCTTTATTTGTGGATTTTGTTGGATAGAGCTTGTAAATACAATCACTTTTACAATTTACGGCTTATTAAAATTTGCAACTGTTCTTGAGCTATTAACACTTTTTTTTTTCTGTCTACAGCTCGTTGCCCAGGAAACAGACCACTACTTCTGTTTAGCTTATAAGCACTAGGCTGAAGCTGGTCGATATTAGGAAGTAACTACGTGCTCCATCGATCCTGGCCAGCTTTTAAACCGCTTGCAAGCTCAAGAGAAAAGAGCTTGTAGTTACTGCACATATTTTATTGCCTAGAAGTGGTGGTCGGTCTCCAAGGTAACGAGCGCTAAGCAAAACAAAAAATGTTACTATCTCGGGAACTAATGCAAATTTTAATAAGCAGTGAATTGCAAAATTGCTTGTAGCTACAAGCTCTATCCAGTAATACCCATCTATGAAGATGTGAATAACCGTTTTAAGGGATTTACCAGCCCTAAAAGGGGTTTTCCGGGACTAAGTTGATTATACCTACCTTGTATATTATAAAAATGGTTTGGGTCTGACACCCGGCACTCATGCAGCTCATCAGATATCTGCACCAGTTTGGTCCCTGACCCTAATGTTATACTTACCAACCGCCATCTTCAGCTCTTCCTGGAGCCGTTCCGGTCCCCGTGCCGCTATCTCGTGACCGGAAGTCAGAGGTAACGGTCACAAGTTCTCAATGTATGAGGGCCACGTTCTGGCTCTCATAGATTTACATTGAGTAGTGACTTCTGGATTGTCCAGCAAACACTGGAGCGATCCGGCAGGTAATAAACTCCTGGGGACCGACCTGAACGGCACCGATAACGGCGTCTGGTATCTATAATAAGGGAGCTTAGATTAATAGCACCGCTACAGCGCTGCAATAATAAAGTCCGGATTGAATGGGGGATGTAATTATCAATAACCTCTCAAAGGTTCATATTGAGGCGAAAATTGTGGATTTAGCACGTGATCTGCCTTTTTAAAGGAGCGTTTCATATACACATTAATGGCAGGTCACAACCCCATTCTTAGACTTTTCAACATTGAAATTGGACCACCAAGAAAGAAAAGTTGTGGGATTATGGAAATCATAGGATGGATAGACATGATAACGATAGGCCAATGATGAAAAAACGGAAACAAAATTTTTTAAATATCTCAATTTATTCAGTAGAGTATGAGCACCACATGCAGAAATCCCGGAAATTACAGCCTTAGCTGCTATCTGTGAGGTTATTAATGGTCGTCTGAGGAATGTCCTGCTATGCTGAATGAGCTCAGCAAATCATCAAGATCCGCCGGTGGCAGCTGCTATTTAACTGCCGTGTAATGATGTCACAGATGTGCTCGATGGGAGACAAGTCTGGTGATGCTGTAGGTCATGGAAGCGTGTTGAGGTCACGCAGGCTGCTCATAGTAGCACGAGCAACATGCATCCTAGTATTGTCATGTTGAAAATCGGCTTTTAGGATACTTTTACATTCCCTTGTGAAGACGCCTTCATGGCATTACATGCATGGTCTCTAGATCAATCTACAGCCATCATTGCGTCCAAGACAAAAGCGGGACTCATTCCTGAAGAAGACAGGTCTCCATTACAACCTCCATGATTGTCTTACTCTGCACCATGATAGACTTTGAGAGCGTCGACGCAAGGTCCGTGGATCACCTGTAGCTGGACATCTGGCTTGTAGCCCAAAGTCGTGCAATGATTGGGTAGACACTGATTGACGTCTTCGGTTTGATAGGTGACGTCCAATTTCTCTTGTAGAACCAATGGCTCGGACATTTTTCCAAAGTGTCTCAGGAACCGTTTTTCAACTCGATAACACCAGGGTGCATGTTGTAGTGTGAGCAGCCTGCGTGGCCTAAATGTGCTACCATGGCCTTCAACATCTCCGGCTTGTTTCCCACATTGCACATCTGCAAATGTCATTTATCGGCGACTGCAAAAGAAGCTGCCAGCAACGGATCTTGATGATTCGGCGTGGCATTGATAGCAGCCGAAGCGTCCAAGTGTGTGTATTTCTGCACATGGCGATCATATTTTCGTAACTGAATAAATTGAGATATTTGGAATTTTTTTTTTTTTTAATATTTTTTCTGCATTTCCATATCGTTAATCTATATATCCATCCTGTAATTTCCATAACTCCACGACTTTTCTTTCTTGCTGCTGCAATTTCTATGCTGAGGAGCGTAGATGCGGTTCTCAGATGCATACGTGAGAGGCGCAAGAGTACCCCCCCTACAAGTTTTATTTTTGGGAAACCCAATTTTCTCAATAGGTTGTATATCTGGTCCTCCTATGTCAAGCTGACACAGTTGGACGGGATCAGATAAACTCCTCCGGCTGTGTCTGCTTGACGGCGGGGAGCAGTGATCGGAGCCGATCTCCCGACTCTTCTATCATCGAGCACAAGTAAACTGTCTCCGCTCTTTCCATAGTTCCCATGGACTATGGAGTCCTCCGCCCTCCGCACACATTCATGCCCTATAACTCCCTCCAATGTGATGTAGTGGTCATGTAAAGTGTCTGAGCTTCGTGTTTGCTTATCCTTGTACCCGTGTCCCTCAGTGAAGTGCACGGTACCGAGCAGCCGTTCCCCCTTTGATCAGCCCACGTTTCTCCCTTGCTTTTATGAACGGTCTGCGTTGTGTATGTACCGAGCTTGTTCACTGTTATGGGGCATAAAGCGAGGCCAGTCCTCCTGTGACGACGGCAGAACCAACACAAATGATGTGTACGGAGGAAACGCAAACATCTGCATTTAATCCAGTCTTTTATTATAAGTGCAAGAAAAAAAAAGAAAAAAAAAGAAAGAAGCCGCCTGTGCATTTGGTGTTTCACATCTGCGGGGCCCCAGCGCTCCTTTATTGGGCGCAGTAAAGCTTAACGAGCTTTGTTTTGTGGAGCAGAAACTTATTAGTGAGATTTCTTCCTTACTAATGATCTCTTTTCACAGGCTCCTGTCAGAGCGTATTTCAGTTCGCTCCGTCGGTCAGCGGTAACAATGTCCACGCTCTCCTAGAGTGCATCAGTAACACCTTTGAGGAAGTGAAGCTTCTTGCCTTTGAACTTCTGAGAAAGTTGCCCCCGCCTGCCGTAGGCCTCCAGGTAATTACGGCCCAACTTGGAACAAAAGCCTTTTAGCCACGGCCGTGCGATCCACGGTGGACGCTCCGCAGGCTGCGGTCCGCGGCTTTCCATGTGCAGTTATCAGACCTTGTGATTAACGGCAGATAAAAATCTGATGTAAATGAGCTGCGGACCATTCATGGGAAGGAATTTAGTTAATACGTAACGGAATTATTATTATTTGCCAAGAGTTGGAAATTAAGGCAATCTGGCCTAAAGTGTAAGTAAACTTTTAAGAAAGTTTTGATAAGTTGTATCCCATGTGAAGTACTGTTGATTAGTGGGGGTCTCGGTCCTGAGACCACCACTGATCGCTCAGACGTACAACACCTTTAGCTTAAGCTGAGCTCTTCTTCTCATTCAAGTGATCGGTAGGGTGTCAGGACATGGGCTGGAACAAATCAACATTTTTTAGAAAGTTTTTGTTTTAAAGTTTTAACTCCTTTCTCGCACAAGTATGAGGGAATGGTTGCAAGTGTCTGGATCAGGCTCAGGAGCTGAACGTGCCGCGCACAGGACAGATGGCGGCTGCGTGATACAGCCACCACTTGGCTGTAACAGCAGTGATCAGAGTCGGCTCCGGTTACTGCTGTTTAGTCCCTTGAATGCAACAGTCAGTCTCTGCAAATGACGCAATCGCAGTGAAGTGTAAGACAGTCTGGATGGAGCATTTCTAACTCCTATATCTGTTTTTTTCTGGGAGCCTCTCAGCAGATTTATGGCCAAAGACCGCTTTAAAGTTCAATGCGCGGGGAAACAAAGAGCTTGTAAAGCCAAAATAATGCAAATTTTGTAATGAATCCCAATCGCAAAAATGATTTTTAGCATCAAATACATGCATTTAAGAAAAAAAAAAAAACGAAAAAGTCCCCTCCCCAATAGTGGCAACCTCATTAATGCCCAAGTAGTCTGGATTTAGACGAAAGGCTGCTCACCCCACAGAATTGTTCACACATAAATGATACTGTTAAACTGTAAAGCGCTGCGGAATATGTTGGCGCTATATAAATAGAGATTATTTATTATTATTATTATTATTATTATTACACTAATGCCCAGACGTGCAACTTTTTTTTGATCTGGGGGGGCCACAGTGCAAGTTTGCATTACCTCCAAGGGTTGTAGTAAAGCTTAAAGGGGCAATTCCACTTGAGACATTTTAAGGCAAATCAAAATTCTATTCCACGAGTATCTGATAGGTGCTGGTCCCAGTTCAAGGATTCCTTCCTATTCGGCATTTGTGGCTGAAAAACAGAGTTACACGGATCTCCCTACTGTGCTGATAGTTTTCTACAGTGTATGGGTGCAGTCAGACAGCCGTATAACTCGCGCGGACTGGCCGTCGGCTCCCCCCGAGCCGAGCATGACTGCCCCATATATTTTTATGCAGGTGTCGTGCTCATGTCTGGAAAGCCACCGGCCAGTCCAAGCACTGAGGTCCTATCTGAGGGCGTAGTCAGACTGCCATATAAATGGGACTGAGATCGGTTCTCAGTGCTTGGACTGGCTGGCGTCTCTCTCAACCCGAGCGTGGCGGTTCCACATATTTGTATGCAGATGTCGCGTTCAGGTCTGGAAAGCCACCGGCCAGTCCGAGCACTGAAGTCCGATATCGAGGCGCAGTCAGACGGCCATATAAGTGGGACTGAGCTTAGTCCTCAATGGTCGGACTGGCTGTCGTCTCTCCCGAGGGTGGCGGCTCCATATATTTCTAGGCAGTTGTCACAGTCAGGTTGGGAGAGCCACCGGCCAGTCCGAGCCCTGCGGTCCGATCTCTGAGCGCAGTCAGAAGTCCCTATAAATTGGACTGGCTGACAGTTCTCCTGACCCGAGTGTGACGGCTCTATATATTTCTATGCAGCTGTGACGTTCAGATCGGGAAAGCCGCCGGCCAGTCCGAGCATTGTGATAGTATCTCACTCCGATATATACGGCCGTCTGACTGCGCCCTATCAGTGTAAGTAAAATGTTTCCAAAGTGTTTAGCTCCGGATTCAACCACTTGCTGAAGCTCCACGCACACGGCGGGCCAATATCGGCCATGGCATTGGGCGTTGTTTCGTTCCCCACAGATCATCACGTAGACTGGATAAAATTGTACCAAATTCTCAGCTGTGAGCAGAAACTAGATCTCTGATTTCCATAGGTGTATTGATCCTGATTGACTTTTATCTATTTTCTAGTTTTATTTTCAAATATTCTGTTAGTATATTTTATTAGGCGAGTAATCTTTTTTTTTTTTTATCCATGGAGTTGGCGTAATACCGTAGGGTAACGTGATCCGCCATGTGGTATATGGATCACGGGAGATGTGATGGAAAATTGGATTGTGAAACGTACATTGGCTTTTGTGTGAGACGCGGTTTAGGAATCATTTTGGGGGGAAGTATTGGCCAAACTCTCACTAAAAGTATGTAATCATCCTGCAAATGAAAATCCTGGCTTCCCCGCTGTCTCACATTATCAGCTGCTGCTCGTGTTGTTCCAGCTATTTCCCGGCACATCGTACGGTATGTGATCAGTTCTGCCGGCCAACTCGCAAGAACAGCAAAATCCGGGCTTCAGAGCCGCACAGGGGGAGACACATTAGGATATACGAGACCATGGATAGCATTTTAGAAATCCCTTTCCTATTTTCCCAAGATCATTCTTAAAAGGGCTTGTCTCAACGTGATAACGTTGGCTAAAATTGCAAAGTGTTTGTAAAAACTGGCAACTTGGAAACTTGTCATTAAAAAATCCTCTTTAAAGACAGGATTTTCTAAATTTATCGTTTGCTGCTCCTTGTCTCTTTAACTGGCCACCAGCTGCAGAAAGTCAGAGGTGGCCGGTATCCTAGGCAGTGATCGCAACACTTGCAAGTTCTTTGCTGTATCCCGCCAGTTTCAGTGCCCCTTTGCTCCTCTGACATTGCAGACAAAAAGCTGCCTCATCATAATGGACATAATGATAATCTTTGGTCTTGTGTCATCATTATAGTATTATTTTCAATAATTCAACATATATTTTATCAGTTTCTCTCAATGTAGATTTTTTTTTTTTTAATTTTAAGTTCTGTACATGCTGGAAATCATGTTTCCTGAGATTCTGATATAAATTATATGGACCATAGAAACCCATAGTCTGCAGAAGACTTTTATGGTAGAGTATTGCAGGCATGCTCTATGACCTGTGCAGAGATCATGGAACAGGGAGGAGGTGAGCTGTGATCATTAACTATTAAAAATAATGTTATCTGTTGTATGTAAAGGTAAGGTATTGGCTCTCGTTGTAATATTGTCTGTGCCGATAAAGATACTGCTGAAAGGTGTCCTTACAGATCGGGAAGCGTCAGTCCATTTTGTGGCTTCAGTGGCCAGAGTTTTAATATAAACGTTTAAAGAAGGTTCTCTAATGAATTGGGAAAAAATTATAGTCTCTACAGTAATTTTCATAGAATGTTAGAGTTGGAAGGGACCTCCAGGGTCATCGTGTCCAACCCCCGCTCAAAGCAGGATTCACTAAATCTTCCCAGACAGATGTCTGTCCAGCCTCTGTTTGAAGACTTCCATTGAAGGAAAACTCACCACCTCTCGTGGCAGCCTGTTCCGCTCATTGATCACCCTAACTGTCAAAAAGTTTTTTCTAATATCTAATCTGTATCTCGTGTTTCGATGTGCAAATGAGAATAAGGATGATCCCTCTACACTGTGACAGCCCTACAGATATTAATAGACGACTACTAAGTCTCCTCTTAGCCTTCTTTTTTGCAACATAATCGTTCCCAGATCTTTTAACCGTTCCTCGTAGGACATAGTTTATAGTCCGCTCACCGTCCTGGTCTCTCTTCTCTGAACTTGCTCCAATTCTTTATCCTATTTACTCGCTCCTCTGTAGTCTTGGTCTCTTCTCTTACTGTGGATGGCATCTCCCAGGAGTCCATCGCGGTCCCCTTCTGCCAATACTTCATCCCCCGTCTTCTTCTCCAGAACTAAAGAGAAAATGGTCTGCCACACAGCATCGGTTATCCCACTAAGGAATAACAAAGTGTAACTATCATCGTCCCCAAGTCTAGTCGTCCTCTACCTCATACAGTAAATTGAGTGAGACAGACATATTTCTCTCCTCCGATCTCTGCGCAGAGACAGTGCTGGGACTCTACTGAGCACGTGTGTCCACCACGGAAAGTGGACCTACAGTGCTGTCACGAGATAAACAGCAGGGGGCGCTATGACACATGACCATGGAATGCATGTATAAATGTATATTGCATATAGACTTCTTTTCACACTCTCTATTGAGTATTCAACAATAATGAGCCATTTTCTGGTGATGCTCTCCCTTTTTTCAATCATCGTGGAAAAGTATTGGATCATGTTCACTGCAACGAGATTTTTCGACATATTCCAAATCTCATCACGACAAGGTTTACGCTTCAACAGTACAAGAACAGTACTGGTACAGCTTTACAAAAAAAAAAAATAGGAGAAAAAGGCAGCACACCGTATTATGTGGTCCAGCAGGCAGGGGACGGAGTCCACCTTCCGGTTGAATGATATATAAAATACTCTTTTATTCAAAATATTAAAATTCCTTATGGATAAAGTGGAGAGCACATGGCGCCGCGTTTCGAACGCAAGATGGCGTTCTTCCTGAAAGCCTGATGGGAAAGATATCCCATGGATCCTATAAACAGGTGTGAACAGCTCCAATAGGATAACAATCACGCCATGATTGAAACCAATGCAAAACAAGCACTTACAAACACATAAAGAAATGTATAAAGGCTAAGAATAAAAACGTGTAAGAGACAATAAACATCGTGATGATGATTAAATGGAAAACCTAAGTGTTACACATATTATCTCAGCGCAAATTCAGACCTTCGGGAAACCTGGTTCCCAAACTGAATATCCAAAAGGCCTCCTGTGTCAGGGATAGTCTCCTAATATCACCACCACATGCTGGTAGCCTCACTCTTTCCAGACCAAAGCCATGTTTAGCTGGATCTCAGACCTAAAAAAGCTCGGTGAGAGAACATTTCCTAGGGATTAAAAAAAAAGAGAAAAGTAGTCTCCAGCCACAATAGACCGAGGTGGAATAATTATTGTATAAAAACTTTACTTTTATTATTCCAGTATAAAAATACAAATTTGTCGGTCACCACTAGAAATCGAAGTGAAGTAGACCAACGCGTTTCAGCGAGGAGCCTTAAACATGGTGTTTCCCTTTCCTAGGGATAAAAAAAGAGAAAAGTAGTAGTAGCGACAATAGACCGAGGTGGAATAATGTATAAAAACTCACTTTTTTATTATTCCAGTATAAAAATACAAATTTGTCGGTCACCACAAGAAATCCATATGAAATAGACCAACGCGTTTTAGCTAGGATCCTTAATCATGGCGTTTCCATTTCCTAGGGATGGAACCTTCTTACCTCCTGATTTCCAAATAGAGACCAACATTTTATCCTCATAAAGTACTGAAAAAATATGTTAATGATCTCCATAATGCTATTGAATCGTGAGCTGTACTCTATGGGTAAAATGGGTTTGGGCATTTTTCCTAGAAATGTTGATACTTTTTTTTAAATTTGTATTATAGCCAGTTAATTTGCTCCTGTTTTTGGCTTCTTTAATACTGCGGGCAGGGTTTATATTGGTTACTCTAACCTGCGCTTTGGCCATCTCACGTTTACAACTCGAATCATCACTGCAATTACGTCCTAAATTATTTTGGGTGGAGTCAAAATGTTATAGGTTAGTAATCAGATCTGTGGAACTGTATGGTGGATTGAAAAAAAAAAAAAAAGTATAATACTCAGGAGAGCAGCAAAAACTTGACACTTTTTGACCTGGTGACTGGTCCCCTTTAAAGAGACTTGTAACATCACTTAGAATATGAAGCCAAGCCAAAATCTTTCCCCCCCAAAAAAAAAGACCTCCATTTCATATACTGGCTGTATGAGATTCTCGCCTCTTTCATCAGTGCAAAGTATGAGACTATTTGGGGTGATAGACCCTCTATGGGACGTTTGAGGGGTAGAGTCGGACTGTATGCACACAAGTCCTTGTAAAGAAAGCATTGCAGAAAACTACATATATATGTAAGTGCTGAGCGTGACGCTCGGTCTCCATACTGAACTACTTATCCATAAACTAGCTATCCGTGTATTTGCATCACGGGGCGATCAGCAGCTCCCAGCTAATGAGAGAATTAACTCACCAGTCATTGAACGCATCAAGGTGCAACGTGAGGAATGAGTGATCTGCTCCTTTACTGCAGGAGATGACGTACACTTATTGTGCATACATTAGTCTTCCTTATTTGTTATATTCTTGAAAAAATAACCAACTTTCATCGTTGCTTTTAACTTTTTGGCAGCAAAATTACTAAAAAGAAAAATGGCAATCCAGCCCTTTGCTGTAGGTGCCGGCCCTTTAGTGGTCGCCTCATTGCCACGACTTTGAAGCTGGAGGGTAGAGCGGTAACGTCTTCATTTATTATTTCAGGAGCCGGAGAAACTTCTGGTTCTGCTGCAAGCGGCGATGGATCTCAGTACGAGCACCAAGCACTTTGATTGTGTGACCGCTTCCTACTTGCTGAATTTCTTGATCCATCAGGAGGGTCTGGAGGCCACGCTGGGTCAGATGGCACAAGACGGGCACCGAGAGGGCAACGATCCGTCCGTCTACATAGACAGCCGCAGCTTTGTGGAGAGAAACACCTTAAAGGGTTCGTTATCACTGGCTTATATTTACTTTATATTATACTTCGTTACCCCGTTTAAAGGTGTTTTTTGCTATCTTTTTTTCTATAAAAAAAAAATTCTTAAGGATATGTATAAAAGAAAAGAACTATATTTTTTTATTATTTATTTATTTATATAGCACCGTTAATTCCATGGTGCTGTACATGAGAAAGGGGTTACATACAGGGTTATAGATATCGTTTACAGTAAACAAATTTACGATGGCAAACTGGTACAGAGGGGAGAGGACCCTGTCCTTGCGGACTTACATTCTATGGGATAGTGGGGAAGAGACAGAAGGTCGGGGGTTCAGCAGCTCTGGTGGATGGTGAGGCGGCAGCTCTGGTGGTTGGTGAGGCGGCAGCTCTGGTGGTGGTGAGGCGGCAGCTCTGGTGATGGGGAGGCGGCAGCTCTGGTGGTTGGTGAGGTGGCAGCTCTGGTGGTGGTGAGGCGGCAGCTCTGGTGGTGGTGAGGCGGCAGCTCTGGTGGTTGGTGAGGCGGCAGCTCTGGTGGTGGTGAGGCGGCAGCTCTGGTGGTGGTGAGGCGGCAGCTCTGGTGGTGGTGAGGCGGCAGCTCTGGTGGTGGTGAGGCGGCAGCTCTGGTGGTTGGTGAGGCGGCAGCTCTGGTGGTGGTGAGGCGGCAGCTCTGGTGGTTGGTGAGGCGGCAGCTCTGGTGGTGGTGAGGCGGCAGCTCTGGTGGTGGTGAGGCGGCAGCTCTGGTGGTTGGTGAGGCGGCAGCTCTGGTGGTGGTGAGGCGGCAGCTCTGGTGGTTGGTGAGGCGGCAGCTCTGGTGGTGGTGAGGCGGCAATATTTACGACTGATATCCGCCCCACCACTCAGATAATCTCTGCCTGGACTGGAAGTGCTGGCAACCTGACCACTAGTCACTAAATCAGCAGTCAGATAACCACTGGGACTGGCGGCACATCCCTCTTGTGTCTTTTTCCCTGGCCTCTGGAAAACACAAAGTTGAAGAAAGTCATTTTAAGGGATTGTCCACTTTTGTACAACCCCTTATTAATTGCTGCTGTGTGATACATAAATTTTAAAGAAAAAAAAATACACTTCTCGAACGGACTAGCGCCACTTTTATGCTCAGAGCCTTATGTTCGCTGATTGGCTGCAGCGGTTACCTGACGTCGTTTATGTCTGAAGACCAGCGGAGGTTATCCGGCTCAAAGCACAGGAGTGACATTGGTTTGGGGAGGTAATTTATTAATGCAGACATCTAACCCCTGCACGACCTTTGGTGTACCAATACGTCATGGTCAGACAGGCGTTCCCAACGTATGGGCGCGTCATGTCGATTGCGCGCAGCACAGGAGCTGTGATCGCCACAGGGAGCTCGGCATAAGTTGAAGCCGAGTCCCGGCTGTTATTTCCAGGAGCGGTGCTCGCACTGCCCAAGGCCATTTAACCCTCTAAATGCCGCAGTCCATATCGATCGCAGCATTTAGAAGGCTGGGAGAAAGAGGGGGTTCCCTCTCCCTTCTGATCGGCGCCTCCGCGACATCAACGCCAGGGCCTGATCGTTGCCATCATCATTTTTGCAATCGGGTCTTATTAAAAATGTTCCACGTTTGGACGTTTTCGGCCTCTTTATTTCCCAGCAGATTCTACTTTCATGTGATCTATGGGCAAAAATCAGCCGAGAGGAGCTTAGAAAAAGGCAGATGAGAGTTAAAAAAAAAAACCCCACTTCCCATCAGACCATCCTAGGGAGCTCACTGATGTATTCTCCTTTCACTCATTCTGCAGCCAGCACAACACAGTACATCACTAGACGCTATAAAAGGCAAAACGATGCAATATGTTTCTTTATACTCAATTGCAAAAATTATTTTTAGGTGCAATTGCAAGTATTCAAGTAAAAAAAAAAAAAATAATAATAAAAATAAAATTGTCCTCAAAAGTGGATAACCCCTTTAAGGTCAGAATAGTATGAACATTGCCGAAAGATCTTCTCACATGTTTCTGTGACATAGCAGATCACTAGGATATGCCATCATTTTATTATCACGGGGGGTCAGATCTCTGGCACCCCCTCCGAATCCTGAGAACTGTTCTCCTGCGCGGCGGTGCTCTCAGCCACCCAATTATACAGGGAAATGGAGCCACACTGAAAAACACTCAAGGGGGCCACGTGCTAGCACCAGTGCTGCAGCCGCTTCTTTCTTTGGATCGCTAAATAAGGAATACCCCTTTAATTGACAGAATATGTGTATCCAATTGCCTCCACAAGGGGGAGCTCTCTGCATATAATTTTTTTTAGAGCTTGCATTCATCTTGGCTGCGCAGGTGGATCATTTACATTTTAGCATTTTTTTTCTGGTAGATGCTTGTGTTCCCCTAATAATGGATCTACGTGTTTTCTGTTCTGCGTTTCATATAGAAGAGGAAATCTGCAGTAAAGTGTCCATTAGAGGGTTGATGCAGTAATGTAATTTGCTTTTCTTCAGTTATTCGGCTGCTGATGGATAGCCTTGAGTATGAAATCACGAAGGCAGAGAATTCATTGCTGGAAGCAGCCGCCTCCTTTCCCCTCTATGGCCGCGTACACTGTGTTATTGGAGCCCTGCAGCAGTTTTCTATGGGGTAAGTAATTAATCGGTGGGTATTCGCCATTAAAAAACTGATTAGCCTAAATATCCTATCCTGGTTAATTTCGTAATATGTCTTTATAGTGGTCAGAGATGTATTTTCCTGATGCAGAGCTCATAATCTCTGTAGACTTGGATTTTATAGACATTATTCTGACTGGCTGCTGTCACCACTAGAGGGAGCGTGTGAGTTTACTGTATGCAGCATAAGCTCCCCCTAGTGGCGGCTGCAGGCAGGTACATTGATATGCTTTAAAGGGAAACTGTCTGGTCCCCCACGCTTCTAGAACAGGCCTGGGCAAAGTGTGGCTCGCGGCCGGACTGGAACAGCCAGAGGGCCGGATGTGGACCGAGACAACCGAGAGGCTGAACACAGTGGCCCACGGTCCGCACCGTGCCTGCCGCTTGTTGTCTCCGCCCGCTTGCAGTCTCCTCCCACCCACAGTCTGTCCACCCACATTCTCCTCCCACCCACGGTCTCAACCCACCCACATTCTGTCCTCCCACAGTCTCCCGCCCACACGCCTGCCTGCAATCTTCGCAGTCTCCGCTCGCCATCCACGCTGACTGCATTGGTGGAGGAGGGGCCTCCAGCCACTTTCTCCACCAATCAGTGTATGAAACAGCTGACGCGACATGTCATCGTGTCAGCTGTGTACTATGGAGAGTCAGCGCATAGGAGGCAGAAGCATAGCAGAGCGCCATGGGAACGGGAGAAAGGTGAGTATGAGTTTTTGTTTTATTTATTTATGTGTATGGGGATGTTGGCTGCACATGGGGAGGCTATATGGGTCTTATGGGCATGGGAAGGCTATATGGGTCTCATGGGCACGGGAAGGCTATATGGGTCTTATAGGCATGGGAAGGCTATATGGGTCTCATGGACATGTGAAGGCTATATGGGTCTTATCACGGGCATGTGAAGGCTATATGGGTCTTATCACGGGCATGTGAAGGCTATATGGGTCTCATGGGCACAGGAAGGCTATATGGGTCTTATAGGCATGGGAAGGCTATATGGGTCTCATGGACATGTGAAGGCTATATGGGTCTCATGGACATGTGAAGGCTATATGGGTCTTATGGACATGGGGAGGCTATATGGGTCTTATGGGCATGGGGAGGCTATATGGTTCTTATCACGGGCACGGGAAGGCTATATGAGTCTTATGGACATGGGGAGGCTGTATGGGTCTTATAGGCATGGGAAGGCTATATAGGTCTCATGGACATGTGAAGGCTATATGGGTCTTATCACGGGCATGTGAAGGCTATATGGGTCTCATGGGCACGGGAAGGCTATATGGGTCTTATAGGCATGGGAAGGCTATATGGGTCTCATGGACATGTGAAGGCTATATGGGTCTCATGGACATGTGAAGGCTATATGGGTCTTATGGACATGGGGAGGCTATATGGGTCTTATGGGCATGGGGAGGCTATATGGTTCTTATCACGGGCACGGGAAGGCTATATGGGTCTTATGGACATGGGGAGGCTGTATGGGTCTTATAGGCATGGGAAGGCTATATAGGTCTCATGGACATGTGAAGGCTATATGGGTCTTATCACGGGCATGTGAAGGCTATATGGGTCTCATGGGCACGGGAAGGCTATATGGGTCTTATAGGCATGGGAAGGCTATATGGGTCTCATGGACATGTGAAGGCTATATGGGTCTCATGGGCACGGGAAGGCTATATGGGTCTTATGGACATGGGGAGGCTATATGGGTCTTATCACGGGCATGTGAAGGCTATATGGGTCTTATCATGGGCACGGGGAGGCTATATGGGTCTTATGGACATGGGGAGGCTATATGGGTCTTATGGACATGGGGAGGCTATATGGGTCTTATGGGCACGGGAAGGCTATATGGGTCTTATGGACATGGGGAGGCTATGTGGGTCTTATGGGCATGAGGAGGCTATATGGTTCTTATCACGGGCACGGGAAGGCTATATGGGTCTTATGGACATGGGAAGGCTATATGGGTCTCATGGGCATGTGAAGGCTATATGAGTCTCATGGGCACGGGGAGGCTATATGGGTCTTATGGACATGGGAAGGCTATATGGGTCTCATGGGCATGTGAAGGCTATATGAGTCTCATGGGCACGGGGAGGCTATATGGGTCTTATGGACATGGGGAGGCTATATGGGTCTTATCACGGGCATGAGAAGGCTATATGGGTCTTATGGACATGGGGAGGTTATATGGGTCTTATGGGCACGGGAAGGCTACATGGGTCTTATGGACATGGGGAGGCTATATGGGTCTTATGGGCATGGGGAGGCTATATGGTTCTTATCACGGGCACGGGAAGGCTATATGGGTCTTATGGACATGGGGAGGCTATATGGGTCTTATGGGCATGGGGAGGCTATATGGATCTTATGGGCATGGGGAGGTTATATGGGTCTTATGGGCACAGGAAGGCTATATGGGTCTTATGGACATGGGGAGGCTATATGGGTCTTATGGGCATGGGGAGGCTATATGGTTCTTATCACGGGCACGGGAAGGCTATATGGGTCTTATGGACATGGGGAGGCTGTATGGGTCTTATGGACATGGGGAGGCTATATGGATCTTATGGACATGGGGAGGCTATATGGTTCTTATCACGGGCACGGGAAGGCTATATGGGTCTTATGGACATGGGGAGGCTATATGGGTCTTATGGGCATGGGGAGGCTATATGGATCTTATGGACATGGGGAGGCTGTGTGGTTCTTATCACGGGCACGGGAAGGCTATATGGGTCTTATGGACATGGGGAGGCTATATGGATCTTATGGACATGGGGAGGCTGTGTGGTTCTTATCACGGGCACGGGAAGGCTATATGGGTCTTATGGACATGGGGAGGCTGTATGGGTCTTATGGGCATGGGGAGGCTATATGGTTCTTATCACGGGCACGGGAAGGCTATATGGGTCTTATGGACATGGGGAGGCTGTATGGGTCTTCTGGACATGGGGAGGCTATATGGTTCTTATCACGGGCACGGGAAGGCTATATGGGTCTTATGGACATGGGAAGGCTATATGGGTCTTATGGACATGGGGAGGCTGTATGGGTCTTATGGACATGGGGAGGCTGTATGGGTCTTATGGACATGGGGAGGCTATATGGGTCTTATGGGCATGGGGAGGCTATATGGGTCTTATGGACATGGGGAGGCTATATGGTCATATCATGGGCATGGGTGGGCTATATGGGTCTTATGGGCACGGGGAGGCTATATGGGTCTTATGGACATGGGGAGGCTATATGATCATATCATGGGCATGGGGAGGCTATATGGGTCTTATGGACATTTGGAGGCTATATGGGTCTTATGGACATAGGGAGGCTATGGGCGTCTTATCATGAACATGGGGAGGCTGTGGGGATCTTGACATGGGGAGGCTATGGAGATCTTAACATGGACATGGGTAGAGTCTGTGTGGGCCTCATGCTGGCCATGGGGAGGCTGTGTGGGGCTCAAATGTGGGACATGGGGAAGCTGTGTTGGACTAATGCTGTCCATGGGGAGGCTGTGTGGGGCTCATATGCTGTTGCAAAACAATGAGGAGACAAAGAGCGCAATAGGGTTTTATCCACGTTACATAGAGGAGAATATACACCAAATTTGCTCACCTGGTTAGGATGAGATTAGAGCATATAGATAGCGGCTGCTGCAGATCCACAGGTCTTCACCGACCAGAAAAAATAATGTCTTCAAAGGGAGATTTGTAGTTAAAATTCTGCGCTGCCGCTAAGATGAATTTCAGGAGAGTATAGTTGATTCACAGTGGTTTTATTCAACGCGTTTCAGGGGTCTCATGCCCCCTTCATCAGGAAATACCACACCTGAGGTCATCTCATTTCCTGATGGGGTCATCGCTAGCGCTATACATACCTCGTGCATGCGCACGGCCTCTTGCCCTCACTTCGCTGTTCTTCTGAAGCTGGCACGCGTACACCCGACACTAGAGGAACTGCAGATGATCGGAAGTTTAGAAGATCTGCCTTCAGGGGAACAACGTAGACACAACTGCTGGTGGTTCTGGGGGCACAGGGGACCTGACAGGTTCCCTATAACCTTTTTACCCTGTGCGACCGATATATCGGTCATGGAGCTGAGCCTGCTCCATATAATGCAGATGGCAGCTAAATTAAATATCAGGAATCTGTGTCTTAACAGCCAAGGGTAAAGCGGAGTTTTGTCTGCTGCTGTTAACCATTTGCTTTCCACTGTCAAGCTTTGTGTTATGTAGTATAACTTAATCAAATGATCGCAGGTTCAAGTGCCCTAAGGGGACTAAAAAAAAAATAGAACACTGGAAAATAGAAAACGTGTCCTGGGTTCTGACGCAGATTGTTGTCCAACATTGACATCTACCTTGTTAATTGCTTTGTGTAGACACTCCATGTCTGCTCTCTATCAGATAACCTGCTTGCAGGCAGTGATTCAACACCCCTGGAGGCACTTAATGAGGTGGCTTAACATTTTCGTCGTGGACTATGCGAGCTATCTATGGGCTGATGACAGATGCTGCATTCATTTCATTAGAATATTCCCTGTAATAATAAAACATCTTTTATAGGAAGCTGTGGGAAGAATGAAAAAAGTTATTACATCAGAATAATTTATTTACATATCCTAACTGGTAAAGCAATAAACTGATGCGTAAAGGCATTGTACAAGAGGAAAAGGAGATCTGATTTACATTTGTAGAAACAGCGCCACTCTCCTCTCTGGGGGTGTCTGGTATTGCAGTTTAGCCACATTCATTTAAAGGCATTAATAAAAGTGGGGACAAATATCTCATTCATCTCTTAAAAAAGTGTGGTGATGGACAGAATATGTGCTGGAATAGGAAACTACTTGCATTTTTTTCCTTTTCTAGAAGAGGAAGCCGTTTTTGGGGGGCTTCTCTAGAACTTCCTTCCAGTTTGAAGTGGCCCTCCTTTTCCCCCTTTAATGTGTTGATTTTCATTGTGCACAGGGACGTCTCGGATGTGGAGCAGTGGAGACGGCTGGTATCACGGCTGATCTCGGTGTCCTATCGGCTGTCCGCGGTCGTCTCTCCAGTTGTCCACAGCTCATCACCGGAAGGTCTCATGCCAATGGACACGGAGTCTGGTAATTTTCTCAGTCTTGTTTGTTTTCTCTACAATTGATTCCAGTTATGTGAATATTACAATATTTCTGGATTATAAAGTTTATCACATTTTAGATACCCGATTATTATATATACTAGATGGTGGCCTGATTCTAACGCATCGAGTATTCTAGAGTATGTAAGTAGTTTATTTATGAAGTTTTTTAGAATAATGCACGTAGTATAATATGCGTAGTATATTGCCCAGCCACGTAGTATATTGCCCAGCCACGTAGTATATTGCCCAGCCACGTAGTATATTGCCCAGCCACGTAGTATATTGTCCAGCCCACGTAGTATATTGCCCAGCCACGTAGTATATTGCCCAGCCACGTAGTATATTGCCCAGCCACGTAGTATATTGCCCAGCCACGTAGTATATTGCCCAGCCACGTAGTATATTGCCCAGCCACGTAGTATATTGCCCAGCCACGTAGTATATTGACCAGCCACGTAGTATATTGCCCAGCCACGTAGTATATTGCCCAGCCCACGTAGTATATTGCCCAGCCCACGTACTATATTGACCAGCCACGTAGTATATTGCCCAGCCACGTCGTATATAGCACAGCCACATAGTATAAAACACTGCCCAAGCAGTATATAACCCAGACCACGTAGTATAGAGCACAGCAACGTAGTATATAGCACAGCCCACATAGTAGTATATAGCACAGCCACGTAGTATATAACACAGCCACGTTGCATATAGCACAGCCCAGGTTTTTGAGGGCCCCGGGCGAAAGAGTCTCAGTGGGCCTTCCTCTTTAACACATACCCGATTCATGATGCACAGATACAGCAGAGAAATATAGCACAGCCAAGTAGCGTATAACACAGCCCACGTAGTATATAACAGCCACGTAGTATATAACACAGCCAAGTAGCGTATTGTTATGAAAGGCAATTCAGTATCACAATGGACATGGAGGTCAGAGCACATACAGTGATCTGACAATAACCCAAAACAATAGAACGAGCTCTGAGACGTGGGAACTCTGCAGACCGCAATCCCTGATCCTCTCCAAACACAACTAGAGGCAGCCGTGGATTGCGCCTAACGCTCCCTATGCAACTCGGCACAGCCTGAGAAACTAACTAGCCTGAAGATAGAAAAAATAAGCCTACCTTGCCTCAGAGAAATACCCCAAAGGAAAAGGCAGCCCCCCACAAATAATGACTGTGAGTAAGATGAAAAGACAAACGTAGGGATGAAATAGATTCAGCAAAGTGAGGCCCGATATTCTAGACAGAACGAGGATAGGAAAGATAACTTTGCGGTCTACACAAAACCCTAAAGAAAACCACGCAAAGGGGCAAAAAGACCCTCCGTACCGAACTAACGGCACGGAGGTACACCCTTTGCGTCCCAGAGCTTCCAGCAAAACAAATAGACAAGCTGGACAGAAAAAATAGCAACAAATAGCAAAGAAGCACTTAGCTATGCAGAGCAGCAGGCCACAGGAATGATCCAGAGAAACACAAGTCCAACACTGGAACATTGACAGGAAGCATGAATCAAAGCATTAGGTGGGGTTAAGTAGAGAAGCACCTAACGACCTCACCAGATCACCTGAGGGAGGAAACTCAGAAGCAGCAGTACCAGTTTCCTCCACAAACGGAAGCTCCCAGAGAGAATCAGCCGAAGTACCACTTGTGACCACAGGAGGGAGCTCTGCCACAGAATTCACAACAGCGTATAACACAGCCCATGTAGCATATAGCACAGCCAACGTAGTATATAGCACAGCCCACGTAGTATATAGCACAGCCCACGTAGTATATAGCACAGCCCACGTAGTATATAGCACAGCCCACGTAGTGTATTGCCCAGCCACGTAGTGTATTGCCCGGCCACGTAGTGTATTGCCCGGCCACGTAGTGTATTGCCCGGCCACGTAGTGTATTGCCCGGCCACGTAGTGTATTGCCCGGCCACGTAGTGTATTGCCCAGCCACGTAGTGTATTGCCCAGCCACGTAGTGTATTGCCCAGCCACGTAGTATATTGCCCAGCCACGTAGCCTTTCCCGCTCCTCGCGACGCTCCGGTGACCTGTCCATGCATTGCGGTCTCGCGAGATGATGACGTAGCGGTCTCGCGAGACCGCTACGTCATCATCTCGCGAGACCGCAATGCACTCTTGGGACCGGAGCGTTGCGAGGAGCATCGGTAAACGCCTCGCCTGCATCCGGGGGGCTGACGGAGGGTGAGTATATAACTATTTTTTATTTTAATTCTTTTTTTAACAGGGATATGATGCCCACATTGCTATATACTACGTGGGCTATGTTAGATACTGCATGGGCTGTGTTATATACTGCATCTCTGTGCTATATACTATGTGGGCTGTGCTATATACTATGTGGCTGTGGTATATATTACGTGGCTGGGCAATATACTACATTGCTGTGCTCTATACTACGTGGCCTGGGTTATATACTGCATGGGCAGTGTTATATACTACGTGGCTGGGCAATATATTACGTGGCTGAGCAATATACTACGTGACTGGGCACTATAGTACGTGACTGGGCACTATAGTACGTGACTGGGCACTATAGTACGTGACTGGGCACTATAGTACGTGACTGGGCACTATAGTACGTCACTGGGCACTATAGTACGTGACTGGGCACTATAGTACGTGACTGGGCACTATAGTACGTGGCTGGGCAATATACTACGTGGCTGGGCAATATAGTACGTGGCTCCGCAATATAGTACGTGACTGGGCAATATAGTACGAGGCTGGGCAATATAGTACGTGGCTGGGCAATATAGTACGTGGCTGGGCAATATAGTACGTGGCTGGGCAATATAGTACGAGGCTGGGCAATATAGTACGTGGCTGGGCACTATAGTACGTGACTGGGCACTATAGTACGTGACTGGGCACTATAGTACGTGACTGGGCACTATAGTACGTGACTGGGCACTATACTACGTGGCTGGGCAATATACTACGTGGCTGGGCAATATAGTACGTGGCTCCGCAATATAGTACGTGGCTCCGCAATATAGTACGAGGCTGGGCAATATAGTACGAGGCTGGGCAATATAGTACGTGGCTGGGCAATATAGTACGTGGCTGGCAATATAGTACGTGGCTGGGCAATATAGTACGAGGCTGGGCAATATAGTACGTGGCTGGGCAATATAGTACGTGGCTGGGCAATATAGTACGTGGCTGAGCAATATAGTACGAGGCTGGGCAATATAGTACGAGGCTGGGCAATATAGTAAGAGGCTGGGCAATATAGTACGTGGCTGGGCAATATAGTACGTGGCTGGGCAATATAGTACGTGGCTGGGCAATATAGTACGTGGCTGGGCAATATAGTACGTGGCTGGGCAATATAGTACGTGGCTGGGCAATATAGTACGTGGCTGGGCAATATACTACGTGGCTGGGCAATATAGTACGTGGCTGGGCAATATAGTACGTGGGCTGTGCAATATACTACGTGAGCTGTGCAATATACTACGTGGACATGCATATTCTAGAATACCCGATGCGTTCGAATCGGGCCACCATCTAGTCAGTTATATAAGGACATATACAGCCACAGCGAGAATTTCCATAGTAAGATTGTAATGGCAGATTCCTGCCCCATGTGACATCTAGTGATGAGCAAACATGCTGGGATAAGATGTTATCTCAGCATGCTCGGATACTAAGGCTACGTTCAGACTAGAGTTGTGCTAGTGTGCGTCGGGTGACGCAGCGGCGACGCACGCGTCATGCGCCCCTATGTTTAACATGGGGGACGCATGCGTTTTTGTTTGTTGCGTTTTGCGACGCATGCGTCTTTTTTGCCGCAAGCGTCGGACCAAGAAAACGCAACAAGTTGCATTTTTCTTGCGTCCGATTTTCGGCAAAAAACGACGCACGCGTCGCAAAACGCAGCGTTTTTGCGTGCGTTTTGCTGCGTTTTTGCATGCGTTGTGCGTTGCGTCGCCGACGCAGCGGCGCACAACGCTAGTCTGAACGTAGCCTAAGAGAGTGTTTGTGGTGTGCTCCAAAAATAGGTTTTAACAAACAGGCAGAGTCCCTACATGTGTTGTGGCTGTCAGCTCATATTCAAGCACGCCGAAGACAATCAGCACACGACCATGCTCAGATAACGCCTTATCTCAGCATGCTCGCTCATAACTCATGACATCCTATTCTTTGTTCTCATGTCTACATCAGTATCCTCTCCCTCTGTCTCTTTCACTCTGTCGCTCTTTCACTCTGTCACTCTTTCACTCTGTCGCTCTTTCACTCTGTCGCTCTCTTTCACTCTGTCGCTCTCTTTCACTCTGTCGCTCTCTTTCACTCTGTTGCTTTCTCTCGATGTTGCTCTTTGTTGGTCTCTCTCGCCTTTTCCCTCCTTGTCGCTCTCGCCTTTTCCCTCCTTGTTTCTCTCTTTCTCGCCTTTTCCCTCCTTGTCTCTCGCCCTTTCCCTCCTTGTCTCTCGCCTTTTCCCTCCTTGTTTCTCTCTCGCCCTTTCCCTCCTTGTCTCTCTCGCCCTTTCCCTCCTTGTCTCTTTCGTTCTCGCCCTTTCCCTCCTTGTGTTTCTCTCTCCCTTTCCCTCCTTGTCTCTCTCGCCCTTTTCCTCCTTGTCTCTCTCACCCTTTCCCTCCTTGTTTTTTTTTCTCTTTCTCTCCCTTTTCCTCCTTGTCTGTGTCTCTCTCTCGCCCTTTCCCTCCGTGTCTCTCGCCCTTTCCCTCCTTGTCTCTCGCCCTTTCCCACCTTGTCTCTCTCTCGCCCTTTCCCTCGTCTCTCTCTCTCGCCCTTTCCCTCCTTGTCTCTCTCTCGCCCTTTCCCTCCTTGTCTCTCTCGCCCTTTCCCTCCTTGTCTCTCTCGCCCTTTCCCTCGTCTCTCTCTCGCCCTTTCCCTCGTCTCTCTCGCCCTTTCCCTCGTCTCTCTCTCTCGCCCTTTCCCTCCTTGTCTCTCTCTCGCCCTTTCCCTCCTTGTCTCTCTTTCTCTTTTTCTCTCTTGCCCTTTCCCTCCATCTTGCTCCAGTATGTCTGGATTTCCGGTAGACCTGGGTTCAGTATATTCTCATCTGTCTCTTCGGTGCGGTGCAGTCTTCATCCTATGTACATTCCCACAATTGAAGGTTATATCTCGGTGATTGCTGGGGGTCTGACTACTACCCCAGATTGCCCCTTCTGCTCCTTTTCTTGTTTATGGCACTGCTAGAGAACGCGGAGTGCAACACCCATAGACAATGAGTGGATCCGAGGATGAGCATGCGCACCTTCATTCATTTCAGAAAGAACTCTCAGGAGCGGAGAGGATCCCTTTCATCGGGACCCCCAGTGAGAGCAGTAAGTTATCCCCTATCTTGTGTGTAGGGGATAACTTTCAATTGTGGGAATTCACTTTTAAGATGTATTGGCATCCAAATAGAGGAAATTATAGTCTACCACTTCCCGTGACAGAGGTTTCCTCTTCCCAGCTGACATGTACAGTGCTTGTGTGTTTATCATCTCCTCTATATTAGTCTATTGCTGTTTTGTCCTGAAACGCGTCTCTCCTGGGACTGAACCGTGTAACCGCTGTGCCTTTTAGCCGCTTTGGGTCCTGTTACCTAAAACAGTCAGGGCACAGAGGTGAAGACTCTGAGACAAAGCGGTTTTCGGTTGACCGTCCCTCGCTGACTATTCCCATTGTCTCCCCCAGAAGCTGCAGCTCAGTTGCACATGATAATGAGTGAGATCAAACCACGGGACACAAATGATTACTTCACGCAGCCAAGAATATTACAGGAAGAATATGACCTACATTCCCAGGCCCTTCCAGAAGACCGAGTGCCGTCCAATACCCTGTGTGCAGAAATGAGAGGTAACGACATGTAATTACAGCAATTAAAAGCCTGATTAGTCCTCTATGATGACGACTTCATTAATGTCCTACAATAGTCGTTATTCCATGTTGTTTGTTTGTTGTGGCCCATATTCTGGGGGGACACAAGTGCTGCAGGTTTAGGACACTGGTCCGTGGGTCACGTGTGACAGCTTTTCTGCCCGCACTTTTTTTTTTTTTTTGCCCTTGTCGGTTTGCGTTTTCCTTCTGGTCTCACTCGGCTTTGATCAGCGTCTTTATCCTTTAAGGAGAACAGACATGTCGAGGAATTCTATTTTTTGCCGCTGAAGATTTAGCAGCATGGGTTTGCTTCTACCTATTGTACCGGGCCACGGTTTAAGGCAGTATGAAAATATGAGCGGCGCCGATCAGTAGTATGATAGGAATAATGAGGATTGACTTCATGCAGCTGCACTCACGGGTGATGGGAAATTCTACAAATACGCTCTACACTATTGGATTTTTTTTTAGCCTTGTATAAAGGTATGAGGAGACCTGTAGTGAGTGCGAGGGAGTAGCATAAACGTGGGCCAGGGGGAGGCAGGTGAGCGTACGGGGGGGTGCGGTAGATGGGGGCAGGTAAGTGTGCGGCGCGAAGAGGATACAGGCAGGAGGTGGCAGGCAGGCATGCGGCGGTGTGAGGAGGCAGGCGGATATGCAGCAAGCGAAACAAGATGGGTGTGCGGCAGGGGAAGGAGGCAGGCGGACGTGCGAGTGGAGGAGGCAGGCAGACGTGCGACGGGAGGAGGCAGGCGGACGTGCGGCGGGAGGAGGAGGCAGGCGGACGTGCGAGAGGAGGAGGCAGGCGGACGTGCGGCGGGAGGAGGAGGTAGGCGGACGTGCGGGAGGAGGAGGCAGGCGGACGTGCGGCGGCAGGAGGAGGCAGGCGGACGTGCGGCGGGAGGAGGAGGCAGGCGGACGTGCGAGTGGAGGAGGCAGGCAGACGTGCGAGGGGAGGAGGCAGGCGGACGTGCGGCGGGAGGAGGAGGCAGGCGGACGTGCGGCGGGAGGAGGAGGCAGGCGGACGTGCGGCGGCAGGAGGAGGCAGGCGGACGTGCGGCGGGAGGAGGAGGCAGGCGGACGTGCAGCATGAGGCAGGCGGACAAGCGCCGGGGGAAGGCAGGCATGTAGAGAGATGTATAGGGCTCGATTCGTCAGTTGGGCATGAGTCGGGAGGGGGTAGACAGACGGACGTACGCTGGAGGCAGGCGGGCGGATCTGCGGACTGATTCATCAAAATGTATACTGCGAGACCTGCGGGCGGGTGCCGGGGCAGGCAGATACATAGAGTACTGAGCGTAAGAGTCGTATAGGGCTATATTCATCAAAGCTTTTATGCCAGAAAATTGGTATAAAAGATTTCAAAAGTCGCAAAGTTGTGCAATATTGTTGCTACGTTTGGCGCTTCCTGGACAGGCAGTGTTGGGGAGGTGACTGGGTGTAGCTTCGCCTGCCCATCACTTTTAACAAAAGTACCAGCATTTTTTACTCCAGAAATGATATTCCCGTCTGACGGCAGTGCCGTTTCTGGCGAGGAGCACAGAGGCGCACGCCATTGAGAAGAGGCGCTAAATTATTTTAGTAGCACGTGTCTCAATTAATTTTTGTGCATTGTTAATCGGCGAAGCCTCTACTAACACTGATGTGCACAACGCCTGTCTACGAATTGGCCCCAATCTTCCTGATTCATCATTTGCAGGGTTTTTAGTCTGTTTTTTTTTTTTATCTATCGCTTGACTTTTTTGGGAATATTTCCTTCCATTTTCTGAGCTCCTCTTATCTGATTTATGGCCACAGATCACAGCAAGGTTGACTATGCATGAAACAAAAGAGGCCGTGAAAGCAAAACCGTGCGAAAATGTTATTGTAACCCAATTGCAAAAAATTATTAACGCCAAATACATGAATTTAAAGTGCTATTCCCATCTTCAAGATCCTATCCCGACATGTAGTAGGGGTAATAATATTAGCAAATACTTCCAATTACAAATGTTGCCTAGTTCTTCTGATTCACTATGTCTCTTAGCCCATGTGCAGAGCATTACAGTAGCGTAGGTATCCATGGTTACGATCACTAGCAACTAGGTAACGAACTGTCACTATATGAGTGGTTGTAGCTATGGATACCTAAGCTACTACAGTGCCCTGCACATGAGGAAGGAGACATGGCAAATCAGAAGAACTATGCTACATTTCTAAATGAAAGTATTTGCTATTATTATTATTATTATTATTACACCTACTACACTTTGGGATAGGATCTTGGGGATGGGAATACCGCTTTTAAGTTAAACAAAATTTTTTCTCAAGGTTGGAGAGCATTTACGAGGTAATATATTGATAAAGAAGAATTGCCAGAAGCTTTGCAACAATATGAATTTATAAAGGTATTATTTTAAATTCCGCAGCCTGCAAGTCTAGATGTCCCTATGATAACACTTCCTGTGCTTTTGGTGGTTCAGTGTTATCCTAGGAATAACAAATATTCAGCCCTGAGAAGACTTTATCTGCACATCCATATACAGTACATTCGGGGTATAAGCCAGGGTCTTCTTGCCCATTCCTTACTACTAACCTTCTAGATAACATGTCCATACCGAGTGTGCATTTAAACCTGCCATCCCCTGAGTAACCACTTGGTGGAGCTGTGGCGCTTCCCATCAGTCAGCTCATCACCCCCCCCCCAGATATTGTGCGCGAGGTCAGGGGTCACATTTGCCTTAATTTCTGCAGAATGGGATAAGAAGCTCAATTTTTTTCTTCTTCTCCTTTTTCAATGTAAAATGGGATCTTTTTAGCTTAATAATGAATAATTGCCTGTAACCGAAGTGAGCGTTTACCTCTCCGCTTTGTGGAGGACGCCCTCGCCTCTGCTGTGTGTTTTAGTAGTCAGAAGTTCACCGCTACGGGCTGTACACTTGTGGCTTTTTGGGTGTCTGTACAATGTGACCTATTTTTTTTTTTTTTTTACGTTAAATTAATATTTGTCATGAATTTTAGCAATTTCCTGTATCTACGTTTAGTGTCGCATTATATAACTGATATTACATTTACCGTCTCTGCAAAACTGCAAGTAGCAAAGTTATTGGGCTATTAGGACAAACTCGCCTCTGCTACTTCTGACTGTGGATTTTCCAGTTATTTTAAATATTGCAATTGTTTTCTTTCTACTTTTCTAGATCTGTAGAGAAATCTATTGATTGTGGCTCTGGAAGGAAGTGACTAGAGCAGAGAGGCGCAGATCAAATGTGCAGATTTTGGTGCAGATATGCTCTGGACATGGGCAGGTTTTCTAGTGGATATGGGCAGGTGTTGGGGCAGATTTACTGTGTGGATAAGTGCTGGGTTTGGAGCAGATTTGCTCTGGATATTTGCAGGTTTTAGAGCAGATTTTCTTGTAGATATCTACAGACTTTGGAGCAGATATACTCCAGATATGCGCAGATTTTGGAGCAGATTTGCTCTGGATATGCGCAGGTTTTGGAGCAGATATACTCTGGATATGCGCAGATTTTGGAGCAGATTTCCTTGTGGATATGTGCAGGTTTTGGAGCAGATATACTCTGGATATGCGCAGATTTTCTTGTGGATATGTGCAGACTTTGGAGCAGATTTGCTCTGGATATGCGCAGACTTTGGAGCAGATTTCCTTGTGGATATGTGCAGCTTTTGGAGCAGATATACTCCGGATATGCGCAGATTTTGTAGCAGATTTGCTCTGGATATGCGCAGGTTTTGGAGCAGATATACTCTGGATATGCGCAGATTTTGGAGCAGATTTCCTTGTGGATATGCGCAGATTTCCTTGTGGATATGCGCAGGTTTTGGAGCAGATATACTCTGGATATGCGCAGATTTTGGAGCAGATTTTCTTGTGGATATGTGCAGGTTTTGGAGCAGATATACTCTGGATATGCGCAGATTTTGGAGCAGATTTTCTTGTGGATATGTGCAGACTTTGGAGCAGATTTGCTCTGGATATGCGCAGACTTTGGAGCAGATTTTCTTGTGGATATGCGCAGATTTTGGAGCAGATTTTCTTGTGGATATGTGCAGGTTTTGGAGCAGATTTGCTCTGGATATGCGCAGACTTTGGAGCAGATTTTCTTGTGGATATGCGCGGATTTTAGAGCAGATTTTCTTGTGGATATGCGCAAACTTTGGAGAAGATATACTCCGGATATGCGCAGGTTTTGGAGCAGATTTTCTTGTGGATATGTGCAGACTTTGGAGCAGATTTTCTTTTGGATATGCGCAGGTTTTGGAGCAGATTTTCTTGTAGATATGCACAGATTTTGGAGCAGATTTTCTTGTGGATATGTGCAGGTTTTGGAGCAGATTTGCTCTGGATATGCGCAGGTTTTGGAGCAGATTTTCTTGTGGATATGTGCAGGTTTTGGAGCAGATATACTCCGGATATGCGCAGGTTTTGGAGCAGATTTTCTTGTGGATATGTGCAGGTTTTGGAGCAGATTTGCTCTGGATATGCGCAGATTTTGGAGCAGATTTTCTTGTGGATATGCGCAGATTTTGGAGCAGATTTCCTTGTGGATATGTGCAGATTTTGGAGCAGATTTTCTTGTGGATATGTGCAGATTTTGGGGCAGATATACTCTGGATATGCGCAGCTTTTGGAGCAGATTTCCTTGTGGATATGTGCAGGTTTTGGAGCAGATTTGCTCTGGATATGCGCAGATTTTGGAGCAGATATACTCTGGATATGCGCAGATTTTGGAGCAGATATACTCTGGATATGCGCAGATTTTGGAGCAGATTTCCTTGTGGATATGTGCAGGTTTTGGAGCAGATATACTCTGGATATGCGCAGATTTTGGAGCAGATATACTCTGGATATGCGCAGATTTTGGAGCAGATTTCCTTGTGGATATGTGCAGGTTTTGGAGCAGATTTGCTCTGGATATGCGCAGATTTTGGAGCAGATATACTCTGGATATGCGCAGATTTTGGAGCAGATATACTCTGGATATGCGCAGATTTTGGAGCAGATTTCCTTGTGGATATGTGCAGGTTTTGGAGCAGATATACTCTGGATATGCGCAGATTTTGGAGCAGATATACTCTGGATATGCGCAGATTTTGGAGCAGATTTCCTTGTGGATATGTGCAGGTTTTGGAGCAGATTTGCTCTGGATATGCGCAGATTTTGGAGCAGATTTTCTTGTGGATATGTGCAGTCTTTGGGGCAGATATACTCTGGATATGCGCAGGTTTTGGAGCAGCGGATATGTACGGATTTACTGTGGGTTTTGCAGATTTCTGAGAAAATTTGCTCTGTAATTTTTTTCCCATCCACAGTGGATAAGACTTGTCACAATCTCATCCACTTTGCTCCTCCTCTAAGCACATTGCATACTTTTCCCTGACAAATCCGGACAGATATAATTTTCAGAATTTCCATCACAAGTATTCATACCCTAACAATTGCTGTAAAAACATAGTGCAGTAATTAAGTGGTTAACCCATTCCTGACCTGTGTTTCACAGTCAGCACCTACCTGTAATGAGCGATCAGAGCTGGCTCCGATCACTGCTGCTCAGTGGCTGCCGTCAGTCTCCGGCTGCGGAATTCAAGCAGTTCTAAAAGTGTTGATTGATCTTTAAGCCCCCAATGATGCAGTCACAATGTACTGATGCTTTACAGTGGCAGCCAGGGGTCTTCTGAATGCCCCCATTGGTGCCATCTTGGTTTTCCTAATGAACCCCCCCTCCCTCCACAAAAACCGAAATCTTAGAATTGCACCGTAAAAAGCGATCAACGTGCTAGAAGTGCTCCAGAATTGAACCAATAAAAGCTACAGCTCACCACATAAAAAATAAGCTATAATGCAGCATCTCTGATAGAAAAAAAAAGGTTATGGGTCAAAAATGTCGACAAACCAAACTCTATTTGCACAGTTATAGAGTTCTGTTTTTTTTTTTTTTTTTTTTTAAACAAAAACAGCAAATATAAATAAAATCTATATAAATGTAGCATCGCTGTAATCACACTGACCTGATGAATTATGTTGACAAGTCATTTTTACCGCAGAATGACCAGCAAAATTATATTATACTGTACAGACCAAAAGTTTGGACACACCTTCTCATTTAAAGATTTTTCTGTATTTTCATGACTATGAAAATTGTGCATTCACACTGAAGGCATCAAAACTATGAATTAACACATGTGGAATTATATACTTAACAAAAAAGTGTGAAACAACTGAAATTATGTCTTATATTCTAGGTTCTTCAAAGTAGCCACCTTTTGCTTTGATGACTGCTTTGCACACTCTTGGCATTCTCTTGATGAGCTTCAAGAGGTAGTCACCGGGAATGGTTTTCCCTTCACAGGTGTGCCCTGTCAGGTTTAATAAGTGGGATTTCTTGCCTTATAAATGATGTTGGGACCATCAGTAGTGTTGTGCAGAAGTCTGGTGGATACACAGCTGATAGTCCTACTGAATAAACTGTTAGAATTTGTATTATGGCAAGAAAAAAGCAGCTAAGTAAAGAAAAACGAGTGGCCATCATTACTTTAAGAAATGAAGGTCAGTCAGTCCGAAAAATTGGGAAACTTTGAAAGTGTCCCCAAGTGCAGTTTGCAAAAACCATCAAGCGCTACAAAGAAACTGGCTCACATGAGGACCGCCCCAGGAAAGGAAGACCAAGAGTCACCTCTGCTTCTGAGGATTAGTTTATCCGAGTCACCAGCCTCAGAAATCGCAGGTTAACAGCAGCTCAGATTAGAGACCAGGTCAATGCCACACACAGTTCTAGCAGCAGACACATCTCTACAACAACTGTTAAGAGGAGACTTTGTGCAGCAGGCCTTCATGGTAAAATAGCTGCTAGGTAACCACTGCTAAGGACAGGCAACAAGCAGAAGAGACTTGTTTGGGCTAAAGAACACAAGGAATGGACATTAGACCAATGGAAATCTGTGTTTTGGTCTGATGAGTCCAAATTTGAGATCTTTGGTTCCAACCACCGTGTCTTTGTGTGACGCAGAAAAGGTGAACGGATGGACTCTACATGCCTGGTTCCCATCGGGAAGCATGGAGGAGGAGGTGTGATGGTGTGGTTTGGGGTGAGCTGGCCCGCAGAGTAAAGGCAAAAGGGCCAACAAGTGCTAAGCATCTCTGGGAACTCCTTCAAGATTGTTGGAAGACCATTGCCGGTGACTACCTCTTGAAGCTCATCAAGAGAATGCCAAGAGTGTGCAAAGCAGTCATCATAGCAAAAGGTGGCTACTTTGAAGAACCTAGAATATAAGACATATTTTCAGTTGTTTCACACTTGTTTGTTAAGTACGGTATATAATTCCACATGTGTTAGTTCATAGTTATGAAGCCTTCAGTGTGAATTTACAATTTTCATAGTCATGAAAATACAGAAATATCTTTAAATGAGGTGTGTCCAAACTTTTGTCTGTACTGTGTGTGTATGTATATATGTGTATATGTGTGTATATATATTTATTTAGTATGGTTTGTGCGGTCTCTGACGCTGCCTTGCTTGTCTTGGAAGGTGGTGAGGGCGCATCGTGCAGCGTGACGGCACAGATGGTCCTGGTTTGCTGTTGGAGGAGTATGAAGGAAGTCTCCCTATTATTGGGGTTGCTGTGCCAGAGTCTCCCGCTGCAGACAGATCTGACCTCGCCTCGGAGGCTCATTACTGTGAAACAGGTAAGGCCACCTAAAGTTCTTTTAAAACCTATCTAAACCCTTTTTTTTCCCTCCACTTGTAGAGAAATATTCATCCAGTGTCTTGTAATTCTTTCCCTCCTTACAAAGTCTTTTGACTACTCTCCAGTTTTCGTTAAACTTGCGCCCGTTCCATTTTGGCTTCTCGGCACAATCGGGGAATCTTGCACTTACTGAGAAGGTCTCCTGTCCGGCACCTCAGATAGAAAGCTGGCTCCGATGCTTCCCTCCAATGGTTCCTTCATGGATTACTCACGCCATTAATATTTTGTGCCGAGCAAATTTCTAGCCAGTTTTTGTTTCTACGATACTTTTTTTTTTTTTTTACATTTCCTGGTATAATATTTGTCTGTGACTCGTAAATGATGATTTCTAAGAATTACGAGGTCAGTTTCCTGTTACTACGTATTTACTCCGCTCTGCATTGGTGTTATGTAGACGCACAGCTCTGATCACTCGTCCGATCTGTTTTTCTCTTCCATTTTAGGAACAGAAAAATGGAAAAAGTGATCCGTTGCATCAGTTCTACAAACAACTGATTATTATGGGGGCAGTTTAAGTTCCTTTTTTTTTTTTGGTTTGGTTTCCTGAATGCAGAACTTTTTCTTCCGTTCTTAAATATAAACAATCCCAATGGGGTCCTGTGCTCCTGTTTCCTTAACTGATGCAACGGATCATTTATTCCTAGAGATCGGCAAATCAATCCATAGGGCCCTGGTGGTTCTGGACCAGCAAAGATGGAAAGTTTATCCAGTCTCTTACTAGAGCATTGCTTGGCCGAGCTCTTCTGCTCCTCAGTTGTGGTCTTAGCGCTGTTAGAGTCCAGCAAAAAGATTTGCAGCATCCAGGTCCAGAGGCTACTTTCCTAGTCTGTGGCCGGATGGCAGTCATTGCGAACCACCTCCTACCCACTTCATCTAATTAGTGCGCCTGTCGAGAGGCCATGCGTGTGTCACACCTCAAGATGTTCTCAAAGCAAGGATCAAGCATGATGTGCACAGAGCCCTAAGTCCCTAGGTGATACATTTGTATTTTTATTGACCACTTTATATCTACAATTACTATCAAATTGATTCATCCTTTAGGTCAAATTAGGTACACATTTTTTTTTTCAATAAACCAAACACCATTTAATACAGTTCAACCCAACTGACAGAAGTAGTTTCTCCAAATTCACCAAAATAGCCACTGCTGCCTCCTCAGAATCATTCACCCTCTTCATGAGAAGCATCTTTAGTAGTGATGAGCGAATGTGCTGGGATAAGGTGTTCTCCGCCATGCTCTGATGCTAATCGAATGTCTTTGGCGTGCTCGAAAAATATGTTCGAGTCCCCGCGGCTGCATGTCTCGTGGCTGTTCGACAGTCGCAACTCATGCATGGATTTCCTATTTGTTAGGCAATTCCTGCATATGTTGCGGCTGTCGAGACTTGCAGCCGCGGGGACTCGATCATGTTATTTGAGCACGCCAAAGACACTCTGTTAGCCCCGGAGCATGATCGGATAACACATTATCCCAGCACGTTCGCTCATCACTAGTCTTTAGTACTTTGTATAGACCTTCTGGCTGTTATGACCTGCTGCAAATGTGATTCATAGCCAAACGCCAGCTTCTGGCAGCCTTCCTGGTGAATCTTAGCCCATTCCTACAGTCTCGGAGAAGAGCAGCGCTTAGCTGAGCTCTTCTAACCCTACATTCTAGCTATTAGTTGTGGTCTTTACACCCAAACAGTCTCTGAGTTGAGTTCAGAATGAGTTGTAGGATCCTGGTCCAGCTGCCCTATCAGTAGTCCGTGGCCGGACCAGAGCCCTGCAGACCACCTCCTAGCAACTGATTTTCCCAGAACCTCTTCTGATTAGCAGGCCTGACGCCATACCTGCGTCACGTGTCATGGATGACATTGCTTCGGAAATACTGGCAGTTAGGAGGCGTGTTACAGGGCTCTGGTCCCACAGTCGCCAACTACCGACAAGGACGCTGGATCCAAGGTCCTGCAAGTTTATAACCTGCCAAATTTTTTATGGCTTTGTGAAGTAAAGCAAAGTTTTTGGAGCTCTGTTTCAGGAAAAAAAAAGAAATAGTGGTCAAACGTGAAGAACATGGAGAGATCCAGATCCTGTCCCTGTACTATATACAGTGCCCTGCGAAAGTATTCAGCTCCCTGGAACTTTTCCCACATATCTTGCTTCAAACATAAAGATACCAAGTGTAAATTTTTGGTGAAGAATCATTTGTAAAGTTGAACACAATGTATTGGTTCTTTTTAATTTTTGTGGAAAATAATAAATTGAAAAGTGGAGCGTGCAATATTATTCGGCCCCTTTAACTTAATACTTTGTTGCGCCACCTTTTGCTGCGATTACAGCTGCAGTCGCTTGGGGTATGTCTCTATCAGTTTTTTACATTGAGAGACTGAAATTCTTGCCCATTCTTCCTTGGTAAACAGCTCGGGCTCAGTGAGGTTTGATGGAGATCGTTTGTGAACAGCAGTTTTCAGCTCTTTCCACAGATTCTCGATTAGATTGAGGTCTGGACTTTGACTTGGCCATTCTAATACCTGGATACGTTTATTTGTGAACAATTCCATTGTAGATTTTGCTTTGTTTGGGATCATTCACAGGTTTCCTTCAAGAATGGTCCTTTATTTGGCTCCATCCATCTTCACATCAATTTTAATAATCTTCCCTGTCCCTGCAGAAGAAAAGCAGGCCCAAACCATGATGCTGCCAGCACCATGTTTGACAGTGGGGATGGTGTGTTCAGGGTGATAAGCTGTGTTGCCTTTACGCCAATCATATTGTTTGCCATTGTTGCTAAAAAGTTCAATTTTGGTTTCATCTGACCAAAGCACCTTCTTCCACATGTTTGGTGTGTCTACCAGGTGGCTTGTTGCAAACTTTAAACAACACTTTTTATGGATATCTTTGAGAAATGGCTTTCTTCTTGCCACTGTTCCATAAAGGCCAGATTTGTGCAGTGTACGACTGATTGTTGTCCTATGGACAGACTGTCCCACCTCAGCTGTAGATCTCTACAGTTCATCCACAGTGATCATGGGCCTCTTGGCTGCATCTCTGATCAGTCTTCTCCTTGTTTGAGATGAAAGTTTAGAGGGACGGCCGGGTCTTGGTAGATTTGCAGTGGTATGATACTCCTTCCATTTCAATATGATCGCTTGCACAGTGCTCCTTGGGATGTTTAACCCCTATCTGACCTCGGACGGGATAGTACGTCCGAGGTCAGATCCCCTGCTTTGATTCAGGACTCCGCGGTGAGCCCGCATCAAAGCCGGGACATGTCAGCTGTTTTGAACAGCTGACATGTGCCCGTAATAGGCGCGGGCAGAATCGCGATCTGCCCGCACCTATTAACTAGTTAAATGCCGCTGTCAAACGCAGACAGCGGCATTTAACTACCGCATCCGGCCGGGCGGCCGGAAATGACGTCATGTGACGGGGGTCGGCGATGCGTCTCTATTGTAACCATAGAGGTCCTTGAGACCCTCTATGGTTACTGATCGCCGGTGGCTGTGAGCGCCACCCTGTGGTCGGCGCTCACAGCACACCTCCATTTCTGCTACATAGCAGCGATCAGCAGATCGCTGCTATGTAGCAGAAGCGATCGAGTTGTGCCTGCTTCTAGCCTCCGATGGAGGCTATTGAAGCATGGCAAAAGTTAAAAAAAAAAGGTTGAAAAAAAATGTTAAAAAAATAAAAAATATATAAAAGTTTAAATCACCCCCCTTTCGCCCCAATCAAAATAAATCAATAAAAAAAAATATAAAATCTACGCATATTTGGTATCGCCGCGCTCAGAATCGCCCGATCTATCAACTAAAAAAAAGCATTAACCTGATCGCTAAACAGCGTAGCGGGAAAAAAATTCAAAACGCCAGAATTACGTTTTTTTGGTCGTCGCGACATTGCATTAAAATGCAATAACGGGCGATCAAAAGAACGTATCTGCACCGAAATGCTATCGTTAAAAACGTCATCTCGGCACGCAAAAAATAAGCCCTCAACCGACCCCAGATCACGAAAAATGGAGACGCTACGGGTACCGGAAAATGGCGCAATTTTTTTTTTTTTTTTTTTAAGCAAAGTTTGGAATTTTTTTTCACCACTTAGATAAAAAATAACCTAGTCATGTTAGGTGTCTATGAACTCGTACTGACCTGGAGAATCATAATGGCAGGTCAGTTTTAGCATTTAGTGAACCTAGCAAAAAAGCCAAACAAAAAACATTGCACTTTTTTTGCAATTTCACCGCACTTGGAATTTTTTTCCCGTTTTCTAGTACACGACATGCTAAAACCAATGATGTCGTTCAAAAGTACAACTCGTCCCGCAAAAAAATAAGCCCTCACATGGCCAAATTGACGGAAAAATAAAAAAGTTATGGCTCTGGGAAGGAGGGGAGTGAAAAACGAACACGGAAAAACGAAAAATCCCAAGGGCATGAAGGGGTTAAAGTTTTGGAAATCATTTTGTATCCAAATCCAGCTTTAAACTTCTCCACAACAGTATCACGGACCTGCCTGTTGTGTTCCTTGGTCTTCATGATGCTCTCTGTGCTTCAAACAGAACCCTGAGACTATCACAGAGCAGGTGCATTTATACGGAGACTTGCTTACACACAGGTGGATTATATTTATCATCATTAGGCATTTAGGAGAACATTGGATCATTCAGAGATCCACAATGAACTTCTGGAGTGAGTTTGCTGCGCTGAAAGTAAAGGGGCCGCATAATATTGCACGCCCCACTTTTCAGTTTTTGAATTTCCACAAAAATTTAAAATAACCAATAAATTTCATTCAACTTCACAATTGTGTTCCACTTGTTGATTCTTCACCAAAAATTTACATTTGGCATCTTTATGTTTGAAGCACTATATGTGGGAAAAGGTTGAAAAGTTCCAGGGAGCTGAATACTTTCGCAAGGCACTGTATCAGTCAAATCCTCTAGTCTAGGGCAGCTGTTACAGAAATGCCAGGACTGCTGTAAAGTGATGACGCTTGCTTTATGGGAATCTAACGCACATAACAGGGTGGAGGGTAAAAGAGTTAATAAGCCAATTTGCAATCACTGGAAAGCTGTAGCGTTTGTAACCGAACCCAGACTTTTCTTGATTTTTCCCTTTGAGGGATTTAATTTGCAAGCCTTCTACATAATTATTGGTGCTATTAATTTTCACGGACTACATTTTTTTGGCATTGCATATATAATAATACAAAATGATTTTTATGTATATACAATATGTATATAGTCTCCAATCTTCAGACTCTCATGTTTGGAATGGGGTCTTTAAATGAAAAGAAGATTACAGCTCAAACACAGGCTCGGATACATTTACGGAAATGTCTTCTGCTTATGCAGAAAATGGAGACTGCAATTTAGTATTTGAGGCATACACCTCATAGCGGCCAGAATTCTGGAATCTCCGCAAAGACCATCGTATAAGTACGGTAATAAAGTGTGGATATGCCATATTTATCATGGCGGTATTTGCACAGGAGACTTTCTGCTGTGATATTTCAGTTGCCGAAATGCTGCCACATTATGCTGTGCGAAAGGATGACATAATGCGAATTTCAGATTAGCAAATTACTGAAGATTTCCTTTGCAGCCTGTGCATGAAATTTCGTTTCAATAGAAGAAACGGGAAACAACGGTGTTTCTTCTGGCTCATGAGAAATCTCAGCGTTGAAGCCCATCAGCAGCCACTGGTGGTCTGCAGCGTCTCACATGACACTCCCACTTGGCAAGTGATTATTTTTCACCTCCTTTTTGACTCCATTAATAAGGAGTTGTGAAAAGTTTCATAACTCATTTAAATCTCATCAACAGTGCTGCTATTGTATTACATGGCCAATATTTTGCTCAGAAAGGCTGCAAAGTCTGATTCTGTGGCCTCCATCATAGCCATTTTCAACATCGAGAATGGAGGAGCTTCACCAGTCTTTCTGGGAGGTCTGAAAATTAACTTACCTGCCATATATACGTACCATAGTCAGTGCAGTGTGCCTTTAGTTTCGGTCAATAAATGAGAAGCTTTGGAGCCTTTTACCAAAGCCATTCACTGATTAGCCAATGGTCCTTTATCTGCATGGAATAAAATACCAATCTTGGAGGAAAAATTTTAGGCTGAGCCCCTGCACCAGAGCCAGATAATAAAAAGCTTTATCCATCTCTCCAAAGCCAGTAAATGACAAACCTGGACCAAATTAGAAATTAACTGGATAACGCTCACATCTTAGCTTCTTTATCATTATTAGTAGTTGAGTAGCCTGGCCTTCTCCAAAATAACCGATGAATGACCAGTCTCTCATCGACCAACACAACCAATGAATGACCAGCTTGATATCCAGCAACAACAGCGATGAATGACGAGCTTGATATCCACCAACACAACCGATGAATGACAAGCTTGATATCCAACAACACATCCGATGAATGACCAGGCTGATATCCACCAACACAACCGATGTATGACCATCCTGATATCCACTAACATAATCACTGTATGACCAGCTTGAAATCCACCAACACAACTGATGTATGACCAAACTGATATCCACCAACACAACCAATGAATGACCAGCCGGATATCCACCAACACAGCCATTGAATGACCAGCCTAACCTCCACAATCACAACCGATGAATGACCAGCCTGATCTTCACCAACACAACCGATGAATGACCAGCCTGATGTCCACCAGCACAGCCATTGAATGACCAGCCTAACCTCCACAATCACAACCGATGAGTAACCAGCCTGATATCCAAAAATACAACCGATGAATGACCAGCCTGACTTTCTCAAACACAACCGATGAATGACCAGCCTGATATCCACCAACACAAGCATTGAATGACCAGCCTAACCTCCACAATCACAACCGATGAATGACCAGCCTGACCTCCAGCAGCACAACCCATGAATGACCAGTCTGACCTCCAGCAGCACAACCAATGAATGACCAACCTGATATCCACCAACACAGCCATTGAATGACCAGCCTAACCTCCACAATCGCATCCGATGAATAACCAGCCTGATATCCACAATCACAACCGATGAATGACGAGCCTGATATCCACCAACACAAGCATTGAATGACCAGCCTATCCTTCACCATCACAACTGATGAATGACCAGCCCGACCTCCAGCAGCACAACCCATGAATGACCAGTCAGACCTCCAGCAGCACAACCGATGAATATCCAGCCTGACCTCCTCCAACACAACTGATGAGTGACCAGCCTGATATCCACCAACACAACCATTGAATGACTAGCCTGATATCCACCAACACAACTGATGAATAACCAGCCTGATATCACCAACACAACCATTGAATGACCAGCCTAACCTCCACCATCACAACCAATGAAGTCACTTTTTTTCATTCATATCATGTTATTTTGATATACACCGGGGATGAGGGGCCAGATGTTATACACCAGGGAGGGATGAGGGGCTACATGTTATACACCGGGTAGGGAGCCAAATGTTACACACTAGGGAGACAAGGGTCCAAGTCTTATACACTGGAGGGGGCGAAGGGCCGAATATTATAAACCGAGGGTAAGCGAGGGGCTGAGTGTTATATAAGGGGAAGGAAGGAGTGAGGAGCAGGATGTTATACACTGGGGGGGATGAGAAGGGCCAGATGTTATACACAAGTGGGTAGTGGTGGGGGGCTGAGTGACCGGATGTAAATGGGACCGAATTAGAAACCTCAATACAATAATTATGAATTGTCCCAATACTTTTCTCAACATAACGTAAGTCCTGTATAATCTCTTTGGATCCTGTGGATATACTACATATATATAGGATGGGAGTTCACATTAGTAGATTAGTGACCTTTTTTTTTTCGTTCATATCATGTTATTTTGTTTTACTGCTATGCTTCAATGACTGGATATAGTCGTTTTCCTTGTCTTTACTTTCCTGCTTTTATTTTTCTTGTCGCAACATTTCAGATTTGGAACTATGAAAGCTCGATCAGCATCTGGGACTGTTCAGTCGACATAAGCGCAGTGTTTACAAGAAATTAGCTTACCGCAAGCATTTCATTTGGAAATATCAAGGATTTATTAGTTTTCTGTTTTCAATTCTTGACCTTTCCCTTCCATCTGGTTTTAACAAACCAACATTTTCAGAAAGAGAGAAACTGGGGAATATTGGGGTAAAAATAATAAAAATTTCGTTGAAATGAGAATTTGTTCCATTCAAGGTGTTTTGAGAACGAGCATTGCAAAAGCAGATTCATGCTGATCTGTGTTCACTGGTGACTATCGCATGTTCTTCATGTGTTCACCAGCTGTGTCTTGCACCGAGCTGCGTCTGCTCCATAGTGGCTGAACTGAATATGGCTCTGTTTATTGTTCATTAGTCTCGCTCATGCTGATTTATTGCTCTCTTCTTGAAATCCCACTAACATTTGGAGGATTATATCCAGCTCTGCTCTCTCCAGTCTTATCACAGTACCATGGACTTCTCACTATGAGAAAAGTAAAAAAAAAATTAAAAGCCTTAACGAGATTTATTTTGTGGGAAAATACATTTATTGTAATTTCATAACTTGTCTTTTGATTCCACCCAGAGCTTTATTGATGTATGTTTTTTTGGAATTGCTAGTTGATGGCTGATATGGTTGCCTTTACAGCTCCCTTAGATTTGTTTCTACTATTCCTGATTTCCAAAAGTTTCCTTCTCCGTGCAGTAATTAATTAAACAAAAAGAAATCAACTCTTGACATTATTAGCGGTAGGGATGAGTCTTATAGGCAGCTTCTAAATGAGTTCTAAGACATGCCTAAATTGTAGGGGACCCATGTTGGATATCTCAGTATTAGGCGATGATACATAGAGAAATGATGGCACGTCAAACAGATCTGTGGGGGTCTATCTTCTAGATGATAATCAGGAACAACCAGAATCCCTCCATACACAAAAGATTGCAGTCATTCAAATGACTGTTTGGTCGGTAGCTATCTCGACCAACTCTACCACACACGAGCGCTCATTTTGACGAACGCTCCTGTGTTCTGTACGAGAGCCACTTATAGACATCTGTGGCCACAGCTTATCCCTTCGAGTACAAAAGCAGTCCAAAATTGGGCATTCCAGATTCTTACCTGCTTTGATAATCGTCTTTTTGTAGCCCCCATACACACTAAACTATAGCCCTAATTCTTCTGTATCGGCGGGTTTGGCTTTGGCCAATGTTTGTCTAGTGTTGTATGGAAGCCAGTAGTGCGCAGTGTCAATCATTTCCTCCTCTAGCCATGAGGTTGGCATGATAGCCGCTCAAAACGTCACCGAAGCCCAATCCAGTTGGCTTGCTGGGAGTGGCTCTGTGTCCAAACAGAACCGCGCTACAGAAACAGTGTTTCTATAGGACTTCCAGAAACTTCATAGTACTGTACAGCCGCTCTTTGTTTCAGTAGCTCTTTCTCCTGTGGTTGGCACCTGGACCTAGTTATTTTGATGCCAGTCACAAAAGTTTAAAGTTATTACTAGTGATGAGCAAACGTGCTTGGATAAGGTGTTATCAGAGCATGCTAGGGTGCTAACCGTGTGTCTTCGGCCTTCTCCAAACATAACGCCTTATCCGAGCACATTTGCTCATCAATAGTTATTATCTATTCTCAGGATAAGAGGCCAGCTTGGACCACACCGTTCCCAATGCCTGGTCTCTAAAAAATGGCCCGTGTTGGTGACGTGATGGCCTTGCTGGATTTGGCCATCTCCAATTGACAATGTATGGAGCAGTGGTCATCACTACATTCCAATGAGACATTTTCTAAGCCCTGTTCTTGGGACTAGTAGGGGAAACGGCAATTGGGCACCCCACTGTTCACTCCTCCTTCCTCCTCTTCCTCCCTCCTGCCTCCTCCCTTTTTCTCCCTCCTCTTCCCTCCTCCTCCTCCCTGGTGTCAGGGGAAATATTAGACTGCGCTGTAAATAATAATTTAAAAAAAAAATAAGTGTGGGTTCCGCTGTATTTTTGATAACCAGCCAGGCAAAATTTACGGCATGGGACAGAACGTCACAGGTGAGGGATATTGTTGCTTTTTTTTTTTATTTTGTTTTATTACAGGAAACTAGGGATTCAATGGAAAGGGCTTCCCAGCCTGAGAATACCAGCCCCTAGCTGTCTGCTTTAGCTTGCCTGGTTGTCAAAAATAGGGGGAACCCTACGCCGTTTTTTTTAATTTTTTATTATTATTTAAATAGCTGCGGGCTTATGCTGTCATTTGACTACATGGGAACCGTGGCTGTCTGGCCGGTGGTGATGATTTTACCGCTCATAAGATGTGGTGTTTGCCGTGCTGTCAAGCACAACAAACATCTGGTGTTCACGGGGCTGAACCCGAACAGTAACACTTACTTCCTGGTGAGGTCCGTGTTCATTGTCTGAACAGTAGGTGTTCCGTATGGACACCAAACTTTACTGTTCAGGTTTGCCCATCTCTTAATTATCATCACTGAGGCTCAATCTAAATTCCCCATCAGTATGTCTTTGGAATGTGGGAAGAAACTGGAGTACCTGAAGGAAACCCCCGCAAACACAAGGAGAACATACAAACTTCCTGTAGATGCTGTCCTTTGTGGGAATTGAACCCAGGACCTCAGTGCTGCAAAGCAACAGTGCTAACCACTGAGCCACCGTGCTGCACATAAATGTTACTATGACTGAAAACT
This sequence comes from Ranitomeya imitator, assembly GCF_032444005.1. NCBI lineage: Eukaryota > Metazoa > Chordata > Amphibia > Anura > Dendrobatidae > Ranitomeya > Ranitomeya imitator. The sequence continues at coordinate 42,681,579 of NC_091286.1, read as the reverse complement.
TATGAATCCTTACAAGGTTCACACTATGCGCGCTCTCAGGATTCTCCGGTGTCGGGAGTCGGCGTCATGTGACCGCAAGTATGCGATTTGCATACTTTTCTGGACACATTTTGAGTAGATGTTCACTTGTATTGAGTGAGGCCATGCATGTCTAGTCGGGTTGTGACCTCATGTATGCAAATGGAATACTTGTGGTCACACGCCTGCCTGCTCTCAGTGTCGGCACTCGAGAATCCTGACATCTCGCACAATGCGCACACTGTGAGTATTCACAAGCCTGCAGTCTCAGGGTATGTGCACATATATTTTGGAGCTCTGCGGATTTTTCGGCAGCGGATTTCACGCAGGTAAAAGGCATTGTGTTTTACCTGCGGATTTCCTGCGGATTTATTGTGGAATTAGTGCGGATTCCACTGCGGTTTTACACCTGCGGAATCCTATTGAGGAATCCGTACAAAGGATTGACATGCTGCGGAATATAAACCACTTAGTTTTTGCGCGTTTTTTATCCGCAGTATGGGCACTGTGGATTGCGTTTCCCCTAGGTTTACATTGTACTGTAAACGCATGGGAAACTGCTGCAGACCCGCAGCTCCGGAACCGCTGCGGATCCACAGCAAAATCCGCAGCGTGTGCACATAGCCTTAGAGTGTGACTGTAGACTTGCGCCCCAAGCCCGTTCAACCCCTTTAAAGATGGCAATATTAGAACGCTTGGCAGTCCAGAAGAGCTGAGGGAAGATTTCCAATTCATCCTCCTGAATCCATAGAAAACACAAGGTCACTCCTTATTTCTGAAAGAAAATGTGATATAAAAAATGGCTGTAGTTAGTTTACCAGGAACAGTAACGTTGCAGAGTCCTCCCACAGGAATCTATCATAAAAATAAAGTTTTGACATATCTATGAGATGACTGTACGTTGACTCCTATAGGAGTAATTGTGCTGATGGTGAAATGTATGTATGCGCCATCTATCATACATTACCACCATCTTTTCTGCATAAATAACATACTAGGATTAGTTTTCTTTATAAACTTGGTTTCTTGGAACGGTTGATTTATGTAGTATATACCGCACTCGCTATTGGGGCGGATTTATCAAGATTAGCATTTCCTAAAAGTCCACTGGATTGAGATGTGCCAAACGTATTACTAAGATGACGTAGATTTCTGCGCTAATTTATACCACTTTCTGAAGTAAATTTAATGAAATCTGTCATGAAATAATACTGATGATATTTTCTTAATCTGTTGGTGAATAGCTGTATGGACACAGCACAGAGAGCCCCACTGCCGGGAGGAAATTAACTTTATTCGTGCGCCAGCCTCGGGCTTTCAGTCATAGTAGAGACGCAGCCTGCGCAGCTTCAGCCACAGCCCAGTACATGGTGAGCATCAGCTGTAACTGTGCCCTGCCACTGACTGACAGCCGGCTCAGCACTGCAGATCCAGCCGTCAGTCGGTGCCTGGGGCGCAGTTACAGCTGCTGCTCACTATTTAGTGACTGGTGGAGCGCCAGCTGCATCTCTACTATGACTGAAAGCCTGACGCTGCTGGGAGGATTACATTTTTTTTTCGTCCCGGCAGTGGGGCTCTCAGTGCGATGTTCTTCCATCTTCAGAAGGCTATTCACCTGCACATTAATCCCATACCTGCTGGTTAATAATTTGACATAAATTCTCTTTTTAGGGTTCGCTCACACTAGCATCTTTCTTTCATTGTTTCATGCAAGAGCATTGGATGCTATATGCAAATGATCCTTGGTGCAAACTCTGCTTCGAGCGGTATCCGAGAGTCATTATACCATGATACGATTGTCTCACGTGTGAGAGTTTGATCACAGCTGTGGAGAAGATGGATAACTTTATTTCTCCTTTTTCTCCATTGTGTGAGTCGGCACACTGCACTCGGATGATATCAGAGTGCAGCTAATATTTTGTGCACACCCATAGACTTGTATGGGTGGGCGCTATCTGATATACACTGCCAATCGCATCATGCAGCGATTTTTTTTTTTTTCTCTCATGCTGACTCGGCATGACAAAAAAACCTCTAGTTAGCACTGCTCCATAGTATAAAATTGGAGCGAGTACTACTTGCCAGTATGAGCGAACCCTTAAAGTGACTTTGTTGGGCTGCGAGTGGCAGCATCCCTTCTGCTAAGCGCCATCTAATTTTCAGAAAATGTTTGTTCAACTATCTTTAGCACAAAAGTTAGCAACTTTTCCACACCAGTTTTCTAGCATGAACTTTGGTGGATTACGTCTTTCAGCTAAACCTGAGTTAACCAACAATCAGTGAGCTTGTTTTTACAGAGTTTGCACATTTGTTTATTCTTTTTATTAAGCTTTTTTCAGCAGCTTTATGACCACATCAAAGTTGATGTGGTCCAAGGAGGTTCTAAATCGGCACAGAGGAGTTCAGAAAGAGACAAACTCTCCATCAGAAAAGCTCTTTGATGGCTTCTCGATTAACTTGTATTGCGGCTAGCAATGTGTAGGGAAACAAAGAGCCTGCAAAAGCTTAACATTGGAAATTTTTTTAACTAAACCTAATTGCAAGAATTTTTTGCCTAAAATGACTGGTATTTGTTACGCCAGTCTTAATGATGGCGCCGGGGGGGGGGGGGGGGGGGGGATGAGAATGCAAAGTGCCTGATTAATTAACTGGTGTTTGCCTCTTAAGGTACCTTCACACTCAGCGACGCTGCAGCGATACCGACAACGATGTCGATCGCTGCAGCATCGCTGTTTGGTCTCTGGAGAGCTGTCACACAGACAGCTCTCCAGCGACCAACGATCCCGAGGTCCCCGGTAACCAGGGTAAACATCGGGTTACTAAGCGCAGGGCCGCGCTTAGTAACCCGATGTTTACCCTGGTTACCAGCGTAAACGTTAAAAAAACAAACACTACATACTTACCTTCCGCTGTTTGTCCTCTGGCGCTGTGCTTTCCTCTGCACTGTCAGCGCCGGTCAGCCGGAAAGCAGAGCGGTGACGTCACCTCTGTACTTTCCGGCTGGCCGGCGCTGACACAGGATGCAGGAGGAGTGCAGAGAAGCAGAGCGCCGGGGACAGACAGCTGAAGGTAAGTATTTAGTGTTTGTTTTTTTAACGTTTACGCTGGTAACCAGGGTAAACATCGGGTTACTAAGCGCGGCCCTGCGCTTAGTAACCCGATGTTTACCCTGGTTACCAGTGAAGACATCGCTGGATCGGCGTCACACACGCCGATCCAGCGATGTCAGCGGGAGATCCAGCGACAAAATAAAGTTCTGGACTTTCCTCAGCGACCAACGATCTCCCAGCAGGGACCTGATCGTTGGTCGCTGTCACACATAACGATTTCCTTAACGATATCGTTGCTACGTCACAAAAAGCAACGATATCGTTATGTGTGAAGGTACCTTTAATGAATCAAGTGAGTGTCACATCCTCCTGGGAGATCTGGCATTAGGCGTTACGTACTGTGCATCGCAGATCTTGCATTTAGCCTGTGTTTTTTGTTCTTCATATTAAATGGACTTTGTTTTCTTTGGCACTGAAGAGGTTAATAACTCTTTGTATGCTGGTTAGAGACATGCAGCTCCATCTCACAGCTGCTCCTGACCTGCTCCTTTTGTCTCTATTTAAATCTTGGCCAGACCTTCTCATCTCTGCCTGTGAACGTTTTGCTTCCTGGCTTGCTGGAGTTGCTGTGCTGAAGTTTGATTTCGTAGTTGCTGCTGGAGATTGTTGTATGCTGTTTTTGGGTGTGTGCTTTCTCCATTTTCCTATTCCCATTTGGTTTATACCTTCCTATCCTTCCATTTATTCCTCTCTACCCTTGGTTAGTGTTTTTGTACCCATGTTACTTTTTGTTGTCCCTGTTTGTCGTCTATACACTAACATATCTGTCCCAGGCCTCCTGGGGGAGGGGACAGCTTAGGACATTAACACGAGCATAGTAAGGTTGGAGACTCTGGCCTTTCTGCGTTTAAGAGTACCGCTGGAACATGGATAGTTAGGGTCCAGTTCCAGGGACAGTTTGAGGGAATCCCCTTTCCTAACCGAAGACCACAGCGTGACAGTGAGGTGCGTAGTGGCATGCTCCAGTTAGGAACGCCACAACTTGACGAGTGAATTTGTCAAACGGGGGTCCCCTCGGAAAGTCGCCTAATTTTTCTGCAAACTTTTTGAGATTTCTCAACTCTTTTAATGCCAGTTTTTGAGCCTAAAAGCTCTGATGAATCAGGACTTGAGTGTTGACTGGGACTTGTCCTTAAGGGAGTTGTCTGATTCCTGATGCTTTAATGGTGCAAATATTAGGGGTTATCTTTTTGGAAAAATTCTTCAGTCTTTTACATTAATGGACAGTTACAGAAAATGGGAAAATCCAGCAACCGCAAGAGGCATAAAACCTCACATTTATTAGTAGACGTAAAACATGAAAAGGAAAAATTGAAAAAACATGGTAACGGTCAACGCATTTCGAGCTACACTAGCTCTTAATCGTGACTAAGATCTAGTGTAGCTCGAAACGCGTCGACCGTTATGTGATGTTTTATGACTTTTCTGGTTGCTGGATTTTTCCCATTTTTTTCACTGTTCATTTACTCAGGACACCAGCCTGAAGTCTCCGTGCACCGCACCCTTATTCTAGGAATTTCTCAACCCGGTGAGCTGATGGTTGCTCCATTGTGTTTTTCTACCTTTTATATTAAGGCCTCCTTTTGCTTTAACTTTTTGATTCTTTATCTCTCTTAAACCAGTTACAGATTATTCAGTATTTTTGACCATTGACTTATTAATAAACAGAATGTTCCATACGTGTTAATTCAAGTTAATAATTGGCACCCCTGCGCTGACCTCCAGGTAGCACATATCTTGGGTGGAACTTGAGGAAACAAAGTTTTAATTTGTACACCATTGTCAGAAGTGGAACTGCGCCTTAAATTAAGAGCAACATTTACTCAGTCTATAAAAGCGCACTGCACCTTTAGCCGATCTTCAAACTTGACAAATGCAAATATTTGCTCAGAGTGAAGTTGTAATATTACCTAATGCTCACATAAATCTCACATAAAAGAGGCGAGTCTCTGCAGCCCATTGGAAATAAAGAACGTCTCTGGCCTGGCATGGTCTTGTGAGGTAATATACTTTGCAATGTTTGAAATACAAAGGCTGAAATCCAGGATAAAATAAAGGAATTTTCCCAGGAGGCAGAACTGGATAGTGGTCTTTGATGGTGTACTTCTTCTATGAAGTAATGCCCTCATTCAGCCTGTGTTTTAATAAAAATATTTATTCTAAAATGGAAGCTTAAGTATGTGCCTAGGTCAAATAAAGCAGAGTTTTGACACGCCGACTGCATGAATCTGTAAAATAGAGTGGGGCCTGCCAATAGAGAAGACATTAAAGTGTACCAGTCACACAATGTAAAACTGTTTGTAGTGCGCAGTCAGATCTAACATGTCCACTAACTGCCGATTCTCATGCTGGGCAACTTGCCATTCACTCTTTCTGATTGGGTATTCCCTCTTTATCAGCATTCTGCCAGCAATGTAGGTGCTGGTATTTCCATTCCCTCACTTTCCAGTATACATTGATCCTGCTATTGTCCAATGACTTGCCTTCACTGACATGAAAGCATGCCTCTTTGACTAGTTTAACTAGCAGCGTTGCAGGAGCAGAGAGGCATTTACCGATCACATGCTTTCTGTAGAGAGGAAGGACTGTTCCCCTGCTTCCTGCAGGGAGGCGCGAAGGTCGGCCCCCTGCTTCCTGCAGAGAGGCGCGAACGCCGGCTTCCTGCAGAGGCGCGAAGGCTGGCCCCCTGATTCCTGCTGAGAGGCGCGAAGGCCGGCCCCCTGCTTCCTGCAGAGAGGCGCGAAGGCCTGCTTCCTGCAGAGGAGCGAAGGTTGGCCCCCTGATTCCTGCTGAGAGACGTGAAGGCTGGCTTCCTGCTGAGAGGCGTGAAGGCCGGCCCCCTGCTTCCTGCAGAGAGGCGCGAAGGCCGGCTTCCTGCAGAGAGGCGCAAAGGCCGGCTTTCTGCAGAGAGGCACGAAGGCTGGCGCCCTGCTTCCTTCAGAGAGGCGCGAAGGCTGGCTTCCTGCAGAGAGGCGCGAAGGCCGGCCCCCTGCTTCCTGCAGAGAGGCACGAAGGCCGGCTTCCTGCAGAGAGGGGCAAAGGCTGGCTTCCTGCAGAGAGTCGCGAAGGTCGGCTTCCTGCAGAGAGGCACGAAGACTGGCGCCCTGCTTCCTGCAGAGAGGCACGAAGGCTGGCTTCCTGCAGAGAGGCGCGAAGACCGGCCCCTGCTTCCTGCAGAGAGGCGCGAAGGTCGGCCCCTGCTTCCTGCAGAGAGGCGCGAAGGCTGGCTTCCTGCAGAGAGGCACGAAGACCGGCCCCTGCTTCCTGCAGAGAGGCGCGAAGGTCGGCCCCTGCTTCCTGCAGAGAGACGCGAAGGCTGGTTTCCTCCAGAGTGCCGGTCGAAGGCCGGCCTCCTGCTTCCACTCATTAATTACACTAGCATTCAAAAAAGACATCTAAAAATACTATAATTTCTATTTCCAAAGCATGTGAGGACTCTTTCTTAAGTATGTGACTTACTTGACAATATTGTGACATTGGTCGTAACAAATCAACTAACATTATGCGGTTCCCTGTACTTTCAAACATCTGTTAGCTCTGATCTCACTGTAGAGCAGTGTGTGATTATGAGAGCAATGTGTCAGTTATTACATGTCTCCCACTGGTAACGCCCCCTTTCGTATGTCCATCGCATAGATCTTAATATCTCATTTGCATATAAGAAAAACGTGATTTTCTCTGGAATAAGACATTGGATCGCAGATATCAAGATATCATCATTTCATTCAACTTTTTATGGCCTACATGCCCAAATAGACGGCTTCGGAGGGGTTGATCTTACTGACCGATTCCTTAAGCTGACAGCTGTCTCTCTTGACTCGACGAAATACAGGAAGGCTCAGACTCCTTTTCTTCTCTGAGTGAGCTGCTGCCAAACTCCTCTGGCATTGGTGTATCTTCCCTGCTCTCAAACCAAAGGCTCGATCGTTGAAAAATCCATCTGTTGTATCCTTCTGCTTCATCTTTCGAGAAGACCCCCTTACACCTTCTCTGGTCTCTCGAAATCGGTGGGTTTGGCAATGTCTATGGGGGCCTTTACATTATAGAGCTTTCAATATGCATAAGAAAAATATATTCTTATTTATAAGCAATAATGCCCAAACTTCAGCAAAACTGAAGCCGCCCAGGTGGTAGTCTGTAGACTCAGTGATGGGGTTGTGATTTAACATCCACATTATAGCTGAACTAGCGGATTTAGATTTCCATTGCATTCTGTGGAAGTAGGTGATCCAGAGTTGGAATCCCACCGAGGACAAGTTCTACGAGAATTTGAATGTTCTCTCCGTGTTTGCGTGGGTTTCCTCTAGGTTCTCCGGTTTCCTCTCCCACTCCAAAGACATTTTGATAGGGAATTTTAGATTGAGTCCAAATGGGGACAATGATATCTGTAACCGCTACTCAATGTACTACTTAAACAAGCATAACAAAAATAAACCTCATAGGGCGAATGTTTCGAACAGTTAAACTTGGGTACAAAAGTCCCTTTATAATGAGGTCGATATGAGATCACAGCTGAGTCTCTTTGCTTTTAATTTAATTTGGTTTTAGTTAAGGTCATCTTGTACCGCATATTAGTAAGACACTAGTTGATGTTCCCACAGATCCCTGTTATAAAGGTTATTATGTCTGAAAAAATTATTTTTCCCCTGTAAATCCATTTTTTTGTTATTTGTTTTGGACCAAAAGTAGCATTGACAGTCACAGATTTCCCGAAATGTTTATTTTAAAGTATCTTGTTGTGATCTAAGCAATGTCTGATTCGGGACAGGTTTTACAATGTTGATGCAAGAGCATTCAAGTGTTTTTGTATATCTGAATGACCCATGTGTGGAAAAAAGGAAAATAATGAAAATTGGATCTTGGAGGATCTTTGTGCCTTTTAATAGGAGACACAAAACACAAGCTCTTATACTATTAACTAAGCTGGAAAATAAAGCTGTGGTTCTTGGAAGATGGGGAGGTAATGTAGTAAGGAGGAGTTATGTAACAACCCTGCCGGCATCACTGCATGGCCTTCCATCCCCCATCTGCCTGATACATCTACTCATTCACCCCAGGCCATGCTGTGAGTTCTGTCTGTGGCCGGCTCCATGCCGTGTGCCTCATGTGCTGCTCGCACTGTGTACACTTCCTGGCTGTGTGCATAGGGGCGGCGCTGGCAAATCCAGATTCTTATCGAATGTGTGCACCTCACTAAGGTGTCCCTGGCCAATTGCCTAGAGGCCTCTGTTTCTTAAGGCCATGTTCACACTTTGCAGTTTTTACCGCGGAACCGCAGCGATTTTGCAGCTGCGGGTCTGTAGCAGTTTCCATAGCGTTTACAGTAACCTGTAAACCCTATGGAAACCGCAAACCGCTGTGCACATGCTGCGGGAAAAAACGTGCGGGAACGCAGCGGTTTACAACCCGCAGCATGTCACTTCTTTGTGCAGAATCGCAGCGATTCTGCACCCATTGGAATGCATTGATCCGCTTACTTCCCGCATGGGGCTGTGCCCACTATGCGGGAAGTAAGCTTATAATGTGCGGGTGGTACCCGGGGTGGAGGAGAGGAGACTCTCCTCCAGGCCCCGGGAACCATATTTGTGGGTAAAAAAAAGAATTAAAATTTAAAATAATGCTATACTCCCCTCTCAGCGCTGCACGCGGCCGTCCGGTCTCATGTTTGCTATGCGACCAGGACCTGCGGTGACGTCGCGGTCACATGACCTTGACGTCACGAAGGCCCTTCTCACACAGCATCTTTGGAACCGTACTGCCGCCTGCAGCGCCGAGGAGATCGGGACGTCAGAGGGTGAGTATATCATTATTTTTAACATTACTATTGATGCTGCATATGCAGTATCAATAGTAGGAGTAAATCCCGCAGCGGAACCCGCAACACAAACCGCGATAAATCTGCAGGGATAACCGCAGCGGGTTTGCCCTGCAGATTTATCAAATCCGCTTCGGGAAAACCCGCGGGAGAACCCGCAGCCCCCTTCCTAGGTGTGAACATAGCCTAAGGCGGCCTCACCCATTGGAGGATGCCTGCGCAAACTATTTCCCTCAGTATTTGGTACTGAGCTGCCAGGTCGTACTCTGTTTCCTGTCTCTGAGGGCTGCAATATGCAGGCCTATCCATGTCCTGTTCTTGTATCCATGCCTGTTCCTGTCTGAACTCTGGCCCATGACCTTTCCTGTTGTTTCTTTGTTTGTTTTCCATTCCCACTCTGCTGTGCGTACCTCTGTATTCTCTCTCCTGCTCACCACTACCTGTGGCTCTGCATCTCTCTGCTTTGCTCGCCACTACCTGTGGCTCTGCACCTCTCTGCTCTGCCCACCACTACCTGCGGCTCCTCACTCTGCGGCTTTGCTCTGTACTCTGCTCCACACTCTGTGGCTTTGCTCTGCTTTCGGGTCTGCTCTGTGTCTTGCTTTGCTCTGCACTCTGCTCTGCACTCTGTGGTTTCGCTCTGCTCTCGGCTCTGCACTCTGTGGCTTTGCTCTGCACTCTGCGGCTTTGCTCTGCACTCTGCGGCTCCGCTCTGCTCTTGTGCTCCGCTCTGCTCTTGTGCTCCGCTCTGCTCTTGTGCTCCGCTCTGCTCTTGTGTGCCGCTCATTGCGGTTCTGCCTTGCTCCGCCCATGACCCAGTCTGAACAGGTTCCTACCTGTTTCCATATTCTCTTCTGTCTGAACAGGTTCCTACCTGTTCTCCCATACCCTCCTCTCTGAACAGGTTCCTACCTGTTTCCATATACCTGCCAGTATTCTGGTACCTACCTGACCTGCCAGAGTTCCAGCCCTGTCCGCCAGTCCTGCCAGTGTGCCAGTCGTGCCTGCCTGTCTGCCAGAGTGCCCACCTGTCTGCCAGAGTGCCCACCTGCCTGCCAGTGTCTCTGCCGCACCCATCTGCCTGCCAGTGTCTCTGCCGTACCTGTCCACCTGCCAGTGTCCTGTCCCCCGGTGGGATCAGCAGCCACAGCCAGACACCACCCTGGAGTGGTACCTGGTAGCTTCCTATTGCACAAGTCTGACCTCACCATCAGAGGCTCCAGTGAACACCTAGTAAGCTACTTAGTTATGCCCCTTCCAGGGTAGTCTGGTCAGTGGTCCAGTGGGGCCACACACCCGGACGCCCACGCCAACCAGTCTGGGCGCGAGCGTTACAAGCTAAAACAAATTCTCTAAATTTTAAGCCAGATTGAGAAGTTTTTTTGAAGGACACAGGTTGTCCTATGGAAGGTCATTGCCGGTCATCTTTGCTGTAATGGTTGCGTGCTAGGGGTTGGAGAAGCTAAATCTGTAGCTGATAGCCACACCAGTTTTCTTGGCAAAACAAGCCTGTAAAGGGATGGTCTGATAAGTAAAAAAAAAAAAAGCATCCTGTTGGGTTTAACACTCAAGAAAAAAAAAACGTTCCTATCATACTTTATCATATCTGCACCATTTGTCCTATTGAAGACCCCCCATTCCTGGTACCGAAACCTCTGATTCTGGTGTGCGTGTTTAAATGAGGAGGGATCTGTAGCGGGAAAATTGTGCCACCTCCATAAACATTAGATGGTCAACCATTCCCTCCAAAATTCACGTGTTGACAACTTCTAAAGCTTGCCATACTCAGTAGATGGCTGTTGGCCAAAAGGTTTGTTCGACCGACGGCTATCCTAGGCGACTTCCCCGAACACAGGAGTGCGCTGTCGCCCAAGTGCTTCTGTGTTCTCTATGAGAAAGCTGCCGCTCATCTTCAGGAGAACAATGCCATCAGCAATCCAAAATTGGACATGCCTGATCAACATCTCTCCCGACCATCAGTCAGCCGACGTCCCCACACGCATTAAATCTTTCGTCACACCAGTAGATATTGGAGGCTTTAGCCAACATAAGTCTCATGACCAGCCATGTTTGGCATCTATATTCTCAAAATCTGATTTTTGGACTCCCCTTACTAAACTTGGCTACTAGAGTTTATCCTCATCTTCACAGCACGGCTTGCAGTCATTTGACTTCATATAAAAAGTCATATGACTTTATATAAAAATCTAAAATATGTCCTCACAGAATCCGCGCCACTTTTGTCCACGACAAGCAGGGTATTGCAGTACAAGTGGATGGGACTGACCATGGACAAAATTGTGGTGGGTTTGTCTTTTGGAAAACAAAGCAAACCGATCTCCTTATCTTATATCTCCTTATCTTATACAACTTTATTATTTCTTTTAATTTTGAAAATATATATATTTCTGATTGATCTTGTGTAGGTTCATACATATTTTGGCACTCTGAATAACTCTGTGTCTTTAGCCAGCACTTTCTGCTGGGTACTACTAAGTCCTCGGGCGTACCAGGACTGCCCATAGATTTTATCAAGATGAGATAAGGTGAACTCTTTTTAGCTTTCCATGTCTTGTCTTTTCCATCTTCTTTTTCCGATGATTTACAATCTCTTTGGGTTTTCCTATCAAGCTTGCAATCATGAATGAACTAGGAATGCTGAAATCTTACGTCTTTTAAAAACCTGACATTGCACAGATACCTATTTTATCAGCTGTAACCAGACGAATGGGGTTTATTATGCAAACTTGGATTTTTTCCCTTTCTTTTGCTTATGTAATGATAAAAAAAAGTTACATATGCGAAAGTCTTGTAAATGGATGTGAGAAGAGAAAACCTTTCTATTTCACAGGTTCATAGCTGAACAGGGCGTAGGAAGGATCTTCCAAAGTTTCATATGTTACCAGTTGTATAATAAACCAAGTGCTCTCTGTAATTCTCCGCTTGTTAAACATTCCGCCCAATGCGGTGCATATGGCTGCACATTGACGTACTTGTATATGTGCCCTTTTTTTCCGAATAAAGAGGAAAGTTGAAAGTAAGTTGGCTTTTTTTTTTAGATAACAAGAATCCTGCATCAAGTACAAAGACAACTCAAAACATTGCATAAATTACATAAGCCATGAAAGTACTAAACTATTACGGACTATGGTTCTTCATTCTGTTGTATGTCTGGACTCATGACTTGATCTTCCAGCAAGGGGGCATCGTGAGATGGCTGCAGCCAATCAGAAACCGCTGATCGGCTGCAGCCTTGACTTATCAACCAAGCTAGAAGAATAAAGGACTGGTGCTGGTTCATTAGGTGAATGTTTTGGGGGTTTTTCTTTGCATTATTGAAGTACAATGGCCACGTTGATACATTTTTAAAAAAACGTCTTTAGTCCTTCAATTGTACATGTTAATTGTATGTGGTTGCAAAGAGGGTTTTTTGGTATAGAAGATAGTCCTTAGCCTAAAACATAAAGGGGCCAGTTGATCAAAAGGTTTACGCTAGATTTCTGGAGTAAAACACTTAGAAAAGTCACAAAATATTTGCAAACCTGAATTGCTCGCTAAAGGCTTGAACATTGTGCCATCAGGTAGTTGTGATCTCTTTTGGGCACTCATTGACTTGAATACATTTTCTAGCCTATTAAAAGTTTAGACATTTTCTAGTTAATGTTGGTGATGTTGACTGCACCTGTGCATAATAGAAGTAACGGCTCGCTCACACGGGCGTATACATCATATGAGTGCTATCTGATGTTTTATCGGATAGCACATGGACCAGTGTTGTTCTTTTGAGCACTGCAGATCCGCATGTTTGTTTCTCATGTCAATTTGGCATGAGAGAAATATTGCATCATGCTGCCAGGGGATCCTCTAATCCAGTGTTCCCCAACTCCGGTCCTCAAGAGCCACCAACAGGTCATGTTTTCAGGATTTCCTTAGTATTGCACAGGTGATAATTACATCACCAGCACAGGCAATAATTCCATCACCTGTGCAATGCTAAGGAAATCCTGAAGACATGACCTGTTGGTGGCTCTTGAGGACCGGAGTTGGGGAACACTGCTCTAATCGAATGACATTCACCCATTCAAGTCTATGGGCTTGGGTAAAACATCGGACTGCATTCGAATCTCATACGAGGCAATCCAATTTCACCAAACCTAAACAATGGAGAAGATGGGAAGATGATGTTCTCTGTCTTCTCCACACCTAAGTTCTGATTTTATCATGTGAGAGTATCCAATCCACTAAGGTTTCTTTCACACTTGCGTCGGTACGGGGCCGTCGCAATGCGTCGGCCCGACGTACCAACGCACTTTGTGAAAATTGTGCACAATGTGGGCAGCGGATGCAGTTTTTCGATGCATCCGCTGCCCAGTAAATGTCCTGGGGAGGAGGGGGCGAAGTCCTGGCCGCACATGGGCGGTCGGAAATGACAGACGCGACGTACAAAAAAAACGTTACATTGAACTTTATTTTGTGACGACGGTCCGCCAAAACACAATAGATTACGCGACGTGTGGCCATCCATCGCGATCCGTCGGCAATACAAGTCTATGGGCAAAAAGCGCATCCTGCGAGCACATTTGCAGGATCCATTTTTTGCCCAAAACGACGGATTGCGACAGATTGCTAAAAGCGCACGTGTGAAAGTAGCCTAAGCTGACAGCCTGCTCAAACTTGGAGTAGAATGCCATTAACATAATAGTTCCGATTCTTTTGCAGAGAGAATATATGATTATATGATTGCGGGCCTAAGGCTAGTTGTAAGGATAAGTTCAATGTCAGTGTCATTTCATGGTCTAGCCTTCCAGGAGCAAGTCCCATTACAAATTTTGAAAGATCTACACTGTAATCAAAGTTTCATGGTTTTAAGGATGAAAGAAGACACAAGTCAACATGTTATAGCCTCAAAGTGAACCCAGCACTCAACTTAAGAATATATTGCAGCAAGGTTTATTGTAGTATTAACAATAAAACGTTTCGGTCCGTGGTGACCTTATCTACGGTCAACTTCTGCTATTGAACATTATGCAACTGATGAAGTTCACCACGGACCGAAACGTTTTATTGTTCATACTACAATAAACCTCGCTGCAATATATACTTAAGTTGAGTGCTGGGTTCACTATCTTGTATCTATATGGTTTGGGAACCTAACCCTAGCACCTCCCTTTCTTTCGTAGTTGTACTCACGCTGTCTTTTGTAAACATGTTATAGCCTAACATGGTGATCCAGATGAAGGCAAAATAAACCATATTGCGACACATTAGGGAAAAATCTTCTTCCTGGCCACAGATATGGCAATAAGACTAGATCCCTAGGCTAATAACCCATCTCCAGAATCTAGGATCCATAACCTGTAGAATTTAAAAATGTTCAAGAAAGGCATTGATGTCCACTTTGATTTTGTTTAGTGAATTCACCATTTTTGCATAGAGTTTCATATCCTCACTTCTTGCACAGTAAAGAATCACCACAATATGTGATGATTAGACATTCTTTCCTCTCGATACAGAGGATGCTCCCTTGTCGTCATTGCAGGTCAAGGTGTAAAAATTTCATTAGAAAGATCTATGTACTGTTCTTTCATATATTTGTACATTGCAATAAGATCACCTCTAAGTCTTAGATTTTCCCAACTGAGTAACCCCAAGTTTGATATCCTTAGTATTGCAGTTCACCCATTCCCTTAATGACCTTAGTCACTCGTCTCACCACCCGCTCTAGTTTAACTATGTCCTCATCAAACACTTAAGCCCAAAATTGTACCTGTTATTCTAAGTGTGGCCTCACTAGTGACTTGTATATAGGCAAAACTATGTTCTTGTCATCAGCATTTATGCCTATATTAGTGCTTCTTATGATTTTATTTGTTTTGGGGGTGCTGGTGGATAGCAAATTCAAAGTCGTCTTCAGTGACCCTTTTACCGAGTGTTTTACTGTACAGAACATAATTGTACATTTTGTCTCCTTGGCTTAAGTGCATGACCTTAAATTTACCTATTGTATATTAAAGTTCAATTGACAATTATCAGCTTTGAGCTTCCCCAAATCCTCTGTTATTAATTTTCAGAGTTTAGGATGATCTGCCATAATTTAAAAACTTCCCTGTATGTCCTTTACAAAGTCAATAATTAATAAATTAAAGAGGGCCCAATACTAACCCCTAACCTCAGTCGTACCCCACTGTTAACTGTGACCCAATCAGATTATGTTCCTTAAATGACCGCCCTCTTTTTCCTATCACTTTAGCCAATTGTTAACCACACTGTTTGAAAATCCACTTCCTATGAAAATCTGCACGTATAGCCTTTAAAGTATGGCTAAGGTGATAGCTACTAACATTCAAAATTGAGTTACTTGATAACTGTTTTCGATGGAGACTAGTGACAATTTTTTGTAATAAATTACATTTTGAATTACAGTAATATAAAAAAAGCCTGATTTTATCTTTGTCCGTAATTCTTGTGAATTTGAGATCGAGTCGCTTGTTAAAGGCTGGAGTTTTGTGCCATCAGTTAATTTTGATCTGTTCCGGACACTCTTAGACAATTTTCTAGGCTATTTGCACTTAAGACATTTTATACTCGGTGACAATGATATGACTGTATCTGCGCAGAATGCATGTAATGCTAGCAATGAGAATGTGCTAATGATAACACTTTTCACGGTGTAGGCTTCTAGGAACAAGTGTTATTACTAATTCTGGGAGATCTACGCCATGACCAAAGTGATATAGCAGAGAATACTATTTTTCCACCTAAATTAACCAATTCTTCTTTTTACCCCATTAACCCAAAAGTTCCAGATTTGGACAATTTTATACAGTTGGTGCAATAGGATTTGAAATAATAATAATAATAAAAGCCTGCAAGATGTGATTCTAGGGTTTGTCCATTTATCCAAAGACGGAGTCCTCGCTTGTTGTTAAGCCCGTGAGAAATGGGTATGATGAGGTATTGTGGTACCAAAAATTCAGCTTACTTTTGGGTAAAAAAAACAAACAAACCCATGGCTCACCCCTCATTTAATCGGTGTGATTGCCTTCCCTTTATACGTCTTCGTAGACTGCTGTCCATAACCGCCTCTACCATTGCCCACTGTTTTGAAAATGAAATTTTGAATTTTTATTCAGTTGCCAGATGGCTTTAAACTTAGTTTTTTTATTTAATTTGTTAATTTTTCTTCACACTTGTGAAAGGGACAAAGGTAGAGATGCGGTTCTGTAATAGTTTCAAATCCTGTTAAACCAAATGTTGAAAATTGTCGAAAGCTGGAACTCTTAACTTGATGGGATAAAAAGATGGATTACTCAAATTTGTTGTAAAAACAATCTTCTCACATTCTACAATATCAGTTTGTTCATGGTGTAGATCTTCCTGAATTTGTCATGAGACTTGTTCCTGCAAGTCTAAAGTGTGAAAAGCATGAAACTCATTTTCTGCTCTAGAATTAGTTGTATTTAGCACAGATAGTCATATCAGTGTGGTATTAACTGGTAATAACCTAGGAAATCAAAATTGTCCGGAACTAATCAGAATTCCTTGATGGCACAAAGTTCAAGCTTTAGCTAGCGACTCAATTAATCTCAAATTCACAGAAATTACTAGTAAGGATCATCTCTTTTTTTGGGATATAAGTTTAAAAGGTAATTCAGCAATAAAGTTAGTTGTCGTTAGTCTCCATTGGAAACCGTTAGCAGACAACGCTATTATGACGCCAGTAGCTGTCAATTTAGTTAGCGGTACTCTGAAAGAGGTCTTTCTTGAAGAATGGAAAAAGTTAGATGCTACAATAGGTCACCAACTTTTTTATTCCATGCCTAGAAGACTTGGTTAAAATCATGGAGCTCATACAAAATAATAGATGTAGTAGTTTTTGATGTGGGGTGTACTAATTTATGCATCAAGTAATTTGAGTTTATGGGTTTAAAAAAATGTTCTATGAAACTTCAGTCTTGCAAAATTTTGGAAATTGTTCTTGTGTTCAGTTAGATATTGGAATAAAGGTAATTGAAGTTTTTCATTCAATATATATGTATGTGTTTCTCAATATTGATCAATCTGTTGTAATGTTAAACCTCTTTGCTATATATTTATGTTTTTCATCTTTTTACTCATTGCAGGTCATTGAAATTGGCGACTATTTCAAGCATCACCTCTTGCAGTCCAGACATAGAGGGGCGTTTGAGCTCGCTTATGTCGGCTTTGTAAAACTCACAGAAATGCTCATCGGGTAAGTAACAATTATTCTTGATGCATACGATAAGAAAGTAACTAAAGCATCTGTCACATGTAATAACCCCGAGCTGGTGCGTTACGCTAGGATATTGTGCAGCTGGGTTAGGTTATACGTAAAGGTATCTCTGAGTAGTCATGGTCTGTAGGAGGTATATTATGTTATTATGTCTGAATCTGACCAGTTTGGCGTCTTTGCATTTCACAAAAAGAGAAACTTTCCAGCCTAATTCTTTCTGTATTGTGAATGTATTATAGCTAGAACTTTGGGGAATCCACTGTATATGTGTGTGATATAGAATAAATGTGACATTTGCAAAGTTAAATCTTCGAAGAGACCAGTAAATATTTCCTTATGTTTCGTACGCTGGTCTTAATGAATTTGCCCCATCTTATTGTACTATTATTATTATTTTATTATTATACATTTATATAGCACCATTTATTCCATGGCGCTTTACATGTGAAAAGGGGGGAAATATAGACAAGTACAATAAACATGAGCAAAATCAAGGCACTATCAGGTACAGAAGGAGGGAGGACCCTGCCCGCGAGGGCTCATAGTCTGCAGGGGATGGGTGAGGATACACTAGGTAGAGCTGGTTGTGTGGCGGTTCAGTGGATTGAGGATCGCAGCAGGCATTAGGCTTGTCGGAAGAGGTGAGTCTTCAGGTTCTTTTTGAAGGATTCCGTGGTAGGTGACAGTCTATGTTGGGGTAGAGAGTTCCAGAGTATGGGGAAGCACGGGAGAAGTCTTGTATGCGGTTGAGGGAAGTAGAGAAGGAGATCTTGAGAGGATCGAAGGTTGCGTGTAGGTAAGTACCGGGAGACCATGTCACAGATGTATGGAGGAGACAGGTTGTGGATGGCTTTGTATGTCATAGTAAGGGTTTTGAACTGGATACTCTGGACGATAGGAAGCCAGTGAAGGGCTTGGCATAGGGGAGAGGCTGGGGAATAGCGGGGAGATGATACTGCATACCGTGGGATTCTATGAGGTGTCCAGGCCAAAGGTGTAGATGGAGAAGAGTAGGGGTCCTAGAACTGAGCCTTGAGGAACACCAACAGACAAGGGGTGAGGTGAGGAGGTGGTGTGGGAGAGGGAGACGCTGAATGTTCGGTCTGTTAGATATGACGAGATCCAAGATAGGGCCAAATCTGTGATGCCAAGAGATGAGAGAATTTGTAGCAAGATGGCATGGTCTACAATGTCAAAGGCAGAAGACAGGTCCAGAAGGAGGAGGACAAAGTAATGTCGCTTGCTTTTGGCGGTTAGTAGGTCATTGGTGACTTTGGTTAGGGCAGTTTCAGTTGAGTGATGCATTCGAAAGCCAGATTGTAACAGTCTTAAGTTAGAGACTGGAGTAACATTTCTGGCGTAAGGAATGCTGCCACTTTCCATGAATTTGCCGGCAGGGCATACTCGTGCTCCTTCCTGCCCCGGCTCTTCCACAGCACTGCCCATTTTGACGGAGCCACTTGAAACTGTTGTAAAAACATTGTGTATGAAGGGAGATACGCGTCACTGCGTATACAACAGTCGGTGATGCAGATTGATTTTTTTTTTGCCTCCAGCACGCTAAGTACTGAGAGGGTTAATGTTAACGTTACAATGGGCTGGTTTTATGTGAGCACCCATAGAGTGGGAAGGAGGATGCTCAATGTATCCACTCTTGCAGAGCCGACACTGGTATGTGTACTAGCAGGACCTGCGGTGATGTCACGATCATGTGATCATCACAAGGTCCTGGTTAAGTACCTGGACATGAGAGACAGTCTGTGTGGTGTGTTGGGAGAGGGAACACTCCCACATGGCTCCAGGAGGAGCGGAGGACGTTGCCAGGTGCCTGCAGGTGGAACCTGCAGAGAAAAGGACTCTGTTGCACTTTGTTTTGTTTTTTCGGTTAAGCCAGGAAGTCTCTGCTTTTGTTTCCCTGAAATCTGCCTTGGTCTATGCTGACTTTAATAGACCAGCAGGTGTTTCCCAATCAAAGTGTTCCTGTGTCTATCTGAGGAAGCTGATAACTGTGTCAACCTCTCACAACACCAAAAGTTGTAAAAAAAAATTTCGAAACTCCTCGTTGCTACAAAATTTAGCAAAAATTCAAAGTGGTTTACACATGTTTTCAAGTGTAAACACTTTGATGTATCTCTCCTTATTTTTTTGTTTTAACTTGTTCTTCCAAAAAAAGTATGGTAGGCCACATATTCCTATGAAATATAAGTTATGCTAAATGTAAACTGGCCCAACATGTTCCAAAAAGACACATACTCGGTGCGTGGGAGCCTACAAATCTGTTCAACATACCCAGGAAGTAGGCAGCACGGTGGCTGAGTGGTTAGCACTGTAGCCTTGCAGCACTGGGGTTCTGGGTTCAGATCCCCAGAAAGACAACCTCTGGAAGGACGTTGTATGTTCTCCCATTGTTTGTGTGGGTTTCCTCTGGGTTCTCTGTTATTTTATTTTTTCCCCCACACTTCATAGACATACTGATAGAGAATTTAGATTGTGATCCCCAATGGGGACAGTGATGATGGAAATCAATGGCGCTATATAAGCAAGTGAATAAATAAACACAGTAAAACATACGTACCAGTATGAAAAACAACCCAGTAGCACCGTAGGCAGCTATTTGTAGTTATCTGTGGCAGAGAGACTGCAGCTGCATCCCTCTCCTCCCTCTGAAGTGTTTGTTGTTATATTTTCCATGGTGGCTGAAAAGATTTTTGAATATTTGTACTTCTGAATAATTTGGACTAAAGGCACCTTTTTTTAAAATAGTTTACATTATAATGCAAATTTATATTGTATTTTATCCCTCAGTAATCCAAAAATAGGTCTCTGGATCTCAGGATCCACTGAGACCCATTCTTGTGGTTTCATGATCACTGAGGGTCCTGGCGATTGGACCCCCAGCATTGGATGAGTTATCTCCAATTCTATCAGTAGGTGATGTGTGATTTTGGGGATGGCCTTTTAATTAGTTTTGATTGGATCAACAGTTGCCAGTAAACATAGGAATAAAAAGGGAAGGCACAAAATGTGTCTTCCCTACCTGATGCGGAGAAGTTCAGGGAGTGTCTTTTGAAGAAGGGTTGTCTTTTAACATCCCGTGGTGCAAATTGTTTCTTCAGAGAGGAAGAGGACTAGAACTTGAGCTTTAGAGGGCTAATCCTCTTCCTCTCTGAAGAGACAATTTGCATATTTCCCAGAGGAGCATTGCAACGTTAAGTCTCCTCATTTTGACATGCTTAGCATGTCACTCTCCCCAAGGAGAAACGATACTTCTTGGATCTCGATCAGAAGCCTCTCACTCAGTCAAACCAGATCTCCACTTTGTACTGACGAGGGGCAGTACCCCGAAACACAGTGTCTGCACATTGAGATTCTGGTTTTGGCTTTTATCCTAAGTCATGTGACAAGGCTCCTTTAAAGGGTCGACATTGACTGTTAGGATTGCTACTTCCAATAGGTGGCACTAGAGTTCTAGTCCTCTTCCTCTCTGAAGAGGCAATTTGCATATTTCCCAGAGGAGCATTGCGGCTTTAAGTTTCCTCATCTCGACATGCTTAACATGTCACTCTCCCCAAGGAGAAACGATACTTCTTGAATCAACTTCAAACCGCACATCCAAGCTCTCGCCACCTCCTGCCGCCTACAGCTCAAAAATATCTCCAGAATCCTTCCTTTCCTCAACCGTTAATCTACTAAAATACTTGTGCATGCCCTCATCATCTCCCGCCTTGACTACTGCAACATCCTTTTCTGCGGCCTCCCTGCTAACACCCTTGCACCTCTCCAGTCCATCCTTAACTCTGCTGCTCGACTAACTCATCTCTCTCTTCGCTACACCTCCGCTTCTCCCCTCTGCAAATCTCTTCACTGGCTCCCATTCCCTCAGCTTATCCAGTTCTAATTACTAACACTGACCTACAAAGCCATCCACAAACAGTCTCCTCCATATATCTCTGAACTAATCTCTCGATATCTTCTCTCACGTAATCTCCGGTCCTCCCAAGACCTCTTTCTCTCCTCCACACTTATTCGCTCCTCATGCAATCGCCTCCAAGACTTCTCCCGAATATCCCCCATCCTCTGGATTTCTTTGCCCCAACACGTCCGACTATCAACCACATTCGGATCCTTCAGAAAACCTATCTCTTCTGGAAAGCCTACAGCCTGCACTGACCCCACTGCCTCCTCACCACTACCGGAGCTACCTCCTCACCAACACCGGACCTCCTGCAACCCTCAACCTATTGTCTCCATCCCCACCATCCTGTAGAATGTAAGCCCGCAAGGGCAGGGTCCTCGCCCCTCTGTACCAGTCTGTCATTGTTAGTTTGTTTACTGTAATTGATATCTGTCATTTGTATGTAACCCCTTCTCATGTACAGCACCATGGAATCAATGGTGCTATATAAATAATAATAAGAACATCCCGTGGTTAAATAGTTAAATGGATGAACCTGGGAGTCAGTGTCCGGTATAATAAGCCCCTTAGATATATGCTTTTCTGACCACGTAACCTCTTCGTAGCAATGAATGAAGGTCAGAGATGGGCAACGTGAACAGTTCATAATGTATCATCAAAGACCTGAATTATTTGAGGTATGAGGGCAGAACATGACACCAAGGAAATGTTAATGAAAGAGAGTATTCAATGGCTTCTCTAAAGTCTCCCAGACATACCCATTCATATAATAATGTACTGACAGATCGAGCACAACTCTATCAGTTTACAGTCTGATAATCACATATATCACAGACCAAGAGACCACCTGACCGAGTCTACTACCACGCTTTAGAGACGTCTTTCCGGACTATGGTTGGATGGACAAATCTACTGCGGCAGGTTAGGGTTTTATATTGGGGACCTGTAAACATTTTGAGAAAAAAAAATGTAGAACGTATAATGCATGGTCTAAGTATACAGTCCTACATGAAAACATGAGATCCCTAAAAAAGTGACCCTACGTGTATCAAAACTGCACCGTACTTGTAAAGTTAGGCCTTGTTCACATTGTCCTTTGCTTCTACCAGAACCGTACATCGCTGGAAACACTCGATGTATTGTCTTTGTAGGGGAAATTGCAGAAGATTACAATTCCTCTATAGTAAAAATGAGTTGTGAATGTTGTTGGCTAAATTAATAAGAAATTTCTCTGACTAATGACTTGCCTAAAGGGACGAACATCTATGCCTACCTTATTTACATGGAGAGACCAGGAGCTGGCATTAACTGTGCCTACACCACTTGCAGGGAGAAACATGAAGACTTTTTAGTTTTTCTTACTGTATAATTTGGAGGGCATTACTATTATTGTATTGTTACTGATCCGTGACCACATCGCTTACATGGAGGAACCAATAGTCAGCGCTGTCTGTGCATACGTAATCACATAATTTCCAGTGAAAGACAGGGAGGCAGTACTGTTTTGTGTCCAAGTCACTCACAGGGATGAGGAGGAAAACAGTACTATCTGAGTCTACATAATTTAAAGGAAGCGATAAGAAAATATTCATATCTGTGATCACATCACTTTCATGGAGCAACCAGGAAGCACTACTATCTGTGCCTAAATCATCACATCATTTACAGTGAAACACCGTGCTATCTGTGTCTGCAACATATAAAAGAAGAGACAGGAAAAGATTTATATCTGTGCTCACGTCTCTTACATGTAGGAACCAGGAAGCAGTACTATCTGTGCCTAAATCATCACATCATTTACTGTGAAAGACAGGAAGACAATACTATCTGTTTCTACAACATTTAAAGGAAGATACAGTAAAAGATGTATATCTGTGCTCACGTCCCTTACATTGAGGGACCAGGAAGCAGTACTATCTGTGCCTAAATCATCACATCATTTACAGTGAAAGACAGGAAGACTGTATTATGTGTGTCTGCAATATTTAAAGGAAGAGACAGAAAAAGATTTAACTCTGTGCTCACATCACATACATGGAGGAACCAGGAAGCAGTACTATCTGTGCCTACATCATTTACAGTGAATTACATGGAGGCAATAATATCTGTGTCAGCATCCGCTACAGGTTTAGACACAGAAACGGAACTCTCTATACCTACGCCATGTATAGAGAGAGGCAGGAGGGCAGGATCTTTTGTACGTACTTCATTCACTGAACAAGGTGGGATGTAGTACTTTCTGTGCCTGCATCTTTTTGTGACTCGACTCGTTTCTCCTTCCTAGCTAGGTAACCGCAGCATTACACTGAAATGTTAGTGCCCACACTTATTTTAATTGCATTTTTTTTTTTTTACACCAGCTTCAAAATATGTAACTAGTGGCTGCAGCACCTATAGATTAAGTGAGGACAATAAAGGGCAGATTTTTTGCACATAGGCGCTCGCTTCAAGTAACACGCGAGTCAATGATTCAGGAATAATGATTTTTTTTTCCTATTAAATCAGCATTGGATCATATCTCATTTCCTGACCGCCAGTAAGTGCCAGAAACAAAAGTTCTTCCAGTCTGGAAACTAAACAAACAATTCTGAATTGTGAAAGCGATGGCGAGCGCTGCGGACGTCGGTGACGGCTGTAAACATTCACATGTAAAGCTATTGTGCCGTGTATAAATAAGATGGGGGTATTTAGGCATAATGTGCATTGAATGAGAAATTCTCAAGAAAAGTCCCTGGCGGGATTCCTGGCGGGGATATTTTTTTGTAATGTAATTGTGTGCTGCTGCTGACAGCTGCTTGAGAGATTGAGGCGCACACTGCCAAGTACAGCAAGCTATTACTAGCCATGGAGCGCCCGTATAGATCACTCAAAGATACGCATGTGGCCACTGCACTTTGCAAAGTCTGCCTATTTCCTTTCACTAACTCTCTTTTTGCTAATCCTTTTGCTTGTATCCGTCTTATATGCTCTTTATATTAAAAATAGGCAAGAAGGTCTGGAGAAAATAACAGGATTAGGAATTAAAAAATTTAATTTGCCGAATTTATACACAAACTCGTACATGAAGAAACTCTGACTCGGGTTTTTGTCATTTAATCTGAGAGCAGCATGTAGAGGCAGAGACCCCGATTCTAGTGATGTGTAACTTTCTGGCCCTCTTGCTGTTGTTTTGATAAAATCAGTTTTATCAGCAGGAGATTATCACTTGAGAATTAGTAGTAAACCTGCTGCCATGTAGTCCTCCATATTCATAGGTTCTGGACAACCACGCCCCTACCACTGATTGGCAGCTTTCTGCCCATGCACAGTACACCGCTGCCAATTGGTGATGTGGGCGGGGTTATAGAGAGCTCAGCACTCAGAGAGCTGCTAGATCTGCGGCAGGGAAAACAGATTTTTATCAAGACTGTAGCAAGCCTCTCAGTAAGCGATACATTGCTGGAGTCAGTATTAAAAGGAGTTTTTTTCCTGTACTATATATATATATATACATACAGTGGGGCAAAAAAGTATTTAGTCAGTCAGCAATAGTGCAAGTTCCACCACTTAAAAAGATGAGAGGCGTCTGTAATTTACATCATAGGTAGACCTCAACTATGGGAGACAAACTGAGAAAAAAAAATCCAGAAAATCACATTGTCTGTTTTTTTTTAACATTTTATTTGCATATTATGGTGGAAAATAAGTATTTGGTCAGAAACAAAATTTCATCTCAATACTTTGTAATATATCCTTTGTTGGCAATGACAGAGGTCAAACGTTTTCTGTAAGTCTTCACAAGGTTGCCACACACTGTTGTTGGTATGTTGGCCCATTCCGCCATGCAGATCTCCTCTAGAGCAGTGATGTTTTTGGCTTTTCGCTTGGCAACACGGACTTTCAACTCCTTCCAAAGGTTTTCTATAGGGTTGAGATCTGGAGACTGGTAGGCCACTCCAGGACCTTGAAATGCTTCTTACGAAGCCACTCCTTCGTTGCCCTGGCGGTGTGCTTTGGATCATTGTCATGTTGAAAGACCCATCCACGTTTCATCTTCAATGCCCTTGCTGATGGAAGGAGGTGAGCATTCAAAATCTCACGATACATGGCCCCATTCATTCTTTCATGTACCCGGATCAGTCGTCCTGGCCCCTTTGCAGAGAAACAGCCCCAAAGCATGATGTTTCCACCACCATGCTTTACAGTAGGTATGGTGTTTGATGGATGCAACTCAGTATTCTTTTTCCTCCAAACACGACAAGTTGTGTTTCTACCAAACAGTTCCAGTTTGGTTTCATCAGACCATAGGACATTCTCCCAAAACTCCTCTGGATCATCCAAATGCTCTCTAGCAAACTTCAGACGGGCCCGGACATGTACTGGCTTAAGCAGTGGGACACGTCTGGCACTGCAGGATCTGAGTCCATGGTGGCGTAGTGTGTTACTTATGGTAGGCCTTGTTACATTGGTCCCAGCTCTCTGCAGTTCATTCACTAGGTCCCCCCGCGTGGTTCTGGGATTTTTGCTCACCGTTCTTGTGATCATTCTGACCCCACGGGGTGGGATTTTGCGTGGAGCCCCAGATCGAGGGAGATTATCAGTGGTCTTGTATGTCTTCCATTTTCTAATTATTGCTCCCACTGTTGATTTCTTCACTCCAAGCTGGTTGGCTATTGCAGATTCAGTCTTCCCAGCCTGGTGCAGGGCTACAATTTTGTTTCTGGTGTCCTTTGACAGCTCTTTGGTCTTCACCATAGTGGAGTTTGGAGTCAGACTGTTTGAGGGTGTGCACAGGTGTCTTTTTATACTGATAACAAGTTTAAACAGGTGCCATTACTACAGGTAATGAGTGGAGGAAAGAGGAGACTCTTAAAGAAGAAGTTACAGGTCTGTGAGAGCCAGAAATCTTGATTGTTTGTTTCTGACCAAATACTTATTTTCCACCATAATATGCAAATAAAATGTTAAAAAAACAGACAATGTGATTTTCTGGATTTTTTTTTTCTCAGTTTGTCTCCCATAGTTGAGGTCTACCTATGATGTAAATTACAGACGCCTCTCATCTTTTTAAGTGGTGGAACTTGCACTATTGCTGACTGACTAAATACTTTTTTGCCCACTGTGTATATATATATATATATATATATATATATATATATATACATATATACATATATACATATATATATATATATATATATATATATATATATATATATATATATATATATATATATAATTTGATTTTATTTTTCGTCTTATGTGGGGCAATTAAGAAGGGGTTGTTCAGTAGTAACTTTTACTAGTGGGTTTATTGTATATAAAGTATGTTATATGCTGTTCGCTTCTGCTAGTGCTGACTGTAAGTAGCCATAAGTGTATAATGGAAATTCTTTTTGCTTTCTAAATGCAAAAGTTAAGCAATTTCCTAGACAGTGTTTATTAAAAAGTCTAAATAATTCCTTTACCCTACTATTTGTTTTGCTTTTACGGGCAAAATCCAAAAACATATTGTCCTCTGCTGTTTGCTCTCTTCTGCTCCCTCCGCTCAGTGTTAGAGATAGCCACTGGGAGGAGAGGAGGTTGTACAGGTCCAATCAAATTGTGGAGAAAGGAGGAAAGCATCTAAGTGTTCAGGTAGGGCAGGCCATACAGATTGTGTATAGAGGAAAGTAAGCACACTTGGCAGTCTGCAGATGGTAGAAATAGAGATCGCTCGCACAGGGAGTTTAAGACAAGGAAGAGCACCCGGGACAAATGATGCCTGAGTTTGGGTATAAAACTACTTTCTCATAAACATAATTGTCTTATCATCCCAAAAAGAAAAAAAAGGGCCCGTCAAGGCCTGCAGATGGGGAAAGTGGAAAAAGAATGACGATCTAGTGAATGCAGAAGCATACTGGAAAGTTTTTAAAATCCATTAATTTTAATTTTTTTATTTTTTTTCCCTCAAATTTCTGTAAATTTCATTCAGATGAATAATAGCTGTTGCCCCAAAATGTGACTTGTGTGAATTTAGCCTCCTATTTGAGAAAAATCTGAAACTAGGGGAGGGTTGCAAACTGCGTATTAGAGGTCTGAAAATGAACAAAGACATATTTTTTAACTTAATATCTTTCTCTGCGTCAAAGGTGTCCACAGTCTCCAATTCTTGTCTTATGCGTGACGATGTGGAGCTCTGTTTCAGGAAAATATAATATCAGTTTTCAGTGTAGGAGATTCTTATGAAATCTCTCCTTTCTTGCAACTGCTGCATAGTCTTACAGCCGGCATTATTTTTACTCGTGATGTTTTGAACTAAAGTCTTCCCCAGAGCTTCATCAATCAGGGTTACAATTCTAGGAAATCACATGTTCGAATTTTCCTCTTCCCTGCTTAAAAAAAAAAAAAAAAAAAAGTTTGAAAACTTGGACTAACTTGTCCTCAAAGCAATATAAATCTGCACGTATTCCGTAAGAGTCATGTTTCTGTGAAGAGGGAAGGAAATGAGTTCCGTCTCAGGTTCACGTGTGCTCTTCATGCCGGGAAGAGACTCGCGTTTCCTGATGAGCTGTATGGCAGATTTCCAATGTGCAATCCATTAAACCAACACTGCTATAAATTGTGTGGCTGCCCGCACCTGGGAAAGAGGCATTGTGCATGGAATGTCTTGCTCGCACTGATCTGGAGCAGCTTCATGGATGTTTATCACACTGAGTCACAACTATATGTTCAGTAGGCATGAAAGTTTAAAAGGTAAAACGGTGCAAACTTCCACTGCCGGGCATGACCTCTTACAACTTCACGGAAAGCGTAGGAGTTATTAATGACTATTACGTGAAAATCTTACTGCCGTGGAATGGTAGGCCGACGACAAACCCATACTGGAAATTGTACAAATCCTTTTATTAGGTGAAGTTCAAAGTGGGGACTTTTTCCTTCTTCTCAACTTTCCATTAATATACATGGATACAGCATTCTGTGAATAGTCAGCTTCTTTAGCAATGACCTTTTGTGGCTTACCCTACTTGTGGAGTGTGTCCGTGACTGCCTTCTGGACATCTGTCAAGTCAGAGTCTTCCCCATGATTGTGGAGCCTACTGAAACAGAAAAGGGACATTTTAAATGCTTAGGAAGCCTTTGCAGGTGTTTTTTTGTTAATTCTAATTTACTGAGATAATGACATTTGGGTTTCCATTGGCTGTAAGCCGTAATCATCAACATTAACATCAACATTATTGATGCAAAAGGAGCCCCACCAAGTATTGAGTGCATTTACTGAACATACATTTCAGTAGGACAACATTTCAGATTTTAAAATCATTTTTCAAGCTGGTGTTATAAAGTATTCTAATTTACGGCGATAATGACTTTTAGGTTTTCATTGGCTGTAAGCCATAATCATCAACATTAACAGAAATAAGCACTTGAAATAGATCACTCTGTATGTAATGACTCTATATAATATTTGAGGGTCACTTTTTATATTGAAGAACTGAAATTAACTTTTTGATGATATTCTAATTTTGTGAGAAGCACCTGTACAATACAGCCGCGCGGACTAGAACATGTTTTTTAAGCACGCCGAAGACACTCTGTTAGTATCCGCGCATACACATATAACACCTTATCCCAGCACGTTCACTCATCATTAGTGGGGACGTCAAAATAATGTTTTCCTTAATTGAGAAAATAAATTTTATAATCGTGTTTGTGCATATAATTCAGCACTGAAAATTAAAGGGATTTTCCAACTGTTAAAAATCATCACCTGCTTTGACAGTAAGGATGAGGGGCTCCAGTTATCCCTCCCTTTAGTCTGCAATAGGCATAAATCTTATTCTAGGTACTGCTTACCTCACTTATCACATGTTCGAATTGTTCAGTAGGAAACTGTTAAAGGGCTTGTGTTGTCAGAAAATGTTTACTTCATGTTTTTGTGCTTAATGTATTTCGTAAATAGTACTGGCTGTTTATTTTTATAGACTTCTTGTTATTTTAGGAAATTCACACGTACATTAGATGCAATGAACAGACTGAGACTCTAGTTTTTGTATTAAAGCATCTAATGAGCGTGTGCAAAGGTCAATAAAATGGTCTGCTGTGACATTGTCCTATTGTGATTGGTGAATTTTTCAAAGAAGAATGGATGAATCACTCAAACAAGAAGTGAAAGACTCTGGTCTGGCTGCAAACAACTTTTACAATCAGTGATACTTTGAAAAGGGGGTGCTACTAGGTACTAAGCATGCTGTGTGCCCAAACCTATGCATCGGCACATTTTCCTTTTTCTAATTTTAAAATGTAAAAGATGAAGACCTTTTTTTTCCTTAAAATACAAAGGCAATGTGTCATCTTTAACTTTTAGGCCTTTTAGAGATCATTTCGTCTTCAACTTGCTTAACTGTGCACAATAACAGCAATTTTGACCAGGGGGCGCCCACATTTTTCCATGCTATTGTATGTATATACAGTGTGGAAAATAAGCATTTGATACACTGCCGATTTTGCAAGTTTTCCCATCTACAAAGAATGGAGAGGTCTGTAATTTTTATCGTAGGTAAATTTCACCTGTAAGAGACAGAATCTTAAAATAAAATCAATTACATTGTATGATTTTTAAATAATTTGCATATTATTGCATGAAATAAGTATTTGATAAAATAGAAAAACAGAATTAATATTTGGTACAGAAGACATTGTTTCCAATTACAGAGGTCAGACGTTTCCTGTAGTTCTTGACCAGGTTTGCACACACTGCAGCAGGGATTTTGGCCCACTCTTCCATACAGATCTTCTCCAGATCTTTCAGGTTTCGTGGCTGTCGCTTGGCAACATTGAGTTTCAGCTCCCTCTAAATATTTTCTATTGGGTTCAGGTCTGGAGACTGGCTAGGCCACTCCAGCCCAGGACCTTTGAAATGCTCCTTACGGAGCCACGCTTTAGTTTCCCTGGCTTTGTGATTCGGGTCATTGTCATGGTGGAAGACTCAGCCATGGCCCTTCTTCAATTCTCTTACTTGGGGGAGGAGGTTGTTGGCCAATATCTCGCGATTCATGGCCCCATCCATCTTCCTTTCAACACGGTTCAGTCGTCCTGTCCCCTTTACAGAAATGAACCCTCAAAGTATGATGTTTCCTCCACCATGCTTCACAGTTGGGACTGTGTTCTTGGGGTTGGGTGTTCTTGGGGTTGTACTCATCCTTCTTTTTCTTCCAAACGCAGCGAGTGGAGTTGATACCAAAAAGTTCTATTTTGGTCTCTTCTGACACACATCCTTTTCCCATGCCTCATCAGGATCGTGCAAATGATATTTTTGTTGGTCTAGCTTACCGTGGTTTTGTTTTTACAGAGCCCCTGATTTTCCATTTGTTAATCACAATTTGAACGCTGCTGGCTGGCATTATCAATTTTTTGGATATCTATTTGTATCCCTTTCCTGTTTTATACAGTTCAACTACCTTTTCCCAAAGATCTGTTGACAATTCACAGTAGTTTAACAATAAATGGCCTCACCCAACCACTAACCATGAGTGGAGAAAAAGTTTTGGTGTTATCATTCATAAAAAGGCTAAGAAAGCAAAAATTCTGCCAGGGTATGTAAACTTTTGAGTACAACTGTAGATAACTTATTTCATGTGTTAGATGTGGGCTCTCGGTCCACTCAGGACGTGTCTGCTTAGGTACCTTGTAACGAAGAATCAATAGCAAGACAGACCGTCAATTTATTGTTCTGAATAGTATTGTTTATTCTTAGATATGCTCATCTTTTATAGGAATTAGATGAAAACAAATAGAAGTATTACACAATGTTTTGGCAGAAATATTAGTTAAACAATTGCTTGTCAAACATATCCACTTTGATGAGATTGATTAAGTTTCAGGAATCTGAAATAAAAATTCAATTTAATTATTTAATAATCGTACAATGTGATTTTCTGGATTTGTTTCTTAGATTCTGTCTATCACAGGTGAAGTGTACCGATGTTAAAAATTACAGACCTCTCCATTCTTTGTAGGTGGGAAAACTTGCAAAATCGGCAGTGTATCAAATACTTATTTTCTCAATTTTGTGTGTGTATGTATGTGTGTATATATAGATAGATAGATAGAGATATATATATATATATATATATATACCGTGTATACTCGAGTATAAGCCGAGAATTTCTGCCCATTTTTTTAGGCTGAAATTGCCCCTCTCGGCTTATACTCGAGTCATACCCAGGGGTCGGCAGGGGAGGGGGAGCGGCAGCTGTGTAATAATACTCACCTGCTCCTGGCGCGGTCCCTGGACATCCCTGCTTCCCCGGCTCTGCAGCTTCTTCCTGTAGTGAGCGGTCACATGGTACCGCTCATTACAGTAATGAATATGGATCCAACTCCACTCCCATAGGGGTGGAGCCGCATATTCGGGTGCAGGTGAGTATGGCGGGGGCAGTGTGCTATATTCACCTGTCCCTCGATCCACCGTCGGCGCCGCTGTGTCTTCTGCGTCCTCTGCAGTGACACTCAGGTCAGAGGGCATGATGACGCGATTAGTGTGCGTCTGCCTGAGCGTCAGTGCAGAGGACACAGCGGCGCCGATGGTGGAACGGGAAAGGTAAGTATAGCAAGTGTCGGGGGCCTGAGCGACGAGAGGTGAGTATGAGATTTTTTTTTTTTTTTTAAATTGCAGCAGCGACATATGGGGCAAATGTCTGTATGGAACATCTTATGGGGTCATAATCAACATTTGTGCAGCATTATATGGGGCATATTTTAGTATGGAGCATCTTATGGGGCCCATCATGAACTGTATGGAGCATTATATGGGGCTCCTGATTCAAAAACACGTAACCTTCTGATGTGTCAATTAATTTAACTTTTTTTTTATATCTATTTTTATTTTTTGACATTTACCAGTAGCTGCTGCATTTCCCACCCTAGGCTTATACTCGAGTCAATAAGTTTTCCCAGTTTTTTGTGGCAAAATTAGGGGGGGTCGGCTTATACTCGGGTCAGCTTATACTCGAGTATATACGGTGTGTGTATGTATATATATGTTTAAATTCATATTCATAAAGGCTCAAAAGTATACACTCCGATAAGGAACTGTGTAAATATAGACATCCAACTTGTTTATCAATATATGAGATATTGTAAAGTACAGTTAGGGCCAGAAATATTTGGACAGTGACACAATTTTCGCGAGTTGGGCTCTGCATGCCACCACATTGGATTTGAAATGAAACCTCTACAACAGAATTCAAGTGCAGATTGTAACGTTTAATTTGAAGGGTTGAACAAAAATATCTGATAGAAAATGTAGGAATTGTACACATTTCTTTACAAACACTCCACATTTTAGGAGGTCAAAAGTAATTGGACAAATAAACATAACCCAAACAAAATATTTTTATTTTCAATATTTTGTTGAAAATCCTTTGGAGGCAATCACTGCCTTAAGTCTGGAACCCATGGACATCACCAAACGCTGGGTTTCCTCCTTCTTAATGCTTTGCCAGGCCTTTACAGCCGCAGCCTTCAGGTCTTGCTTGTTTGTGGGTCTTTCCGTCTTAAGTCTGGATTTGAGCAAGTGAAATGCATGCTCAATTGGGTTTAGATCTGGAGATTGACTTGGCCATTGCAGAATGTTCCACTTTTTGGCACTCATGAACTCCTGGGTAGCTTTGGCTGTATGCTTGGGGTCATTGTCCATCTGTACTATGAAGCGCCGTCCAATCAACTTTGCAGCATTTGGCTGAATCTGGGCTGAAAGTATATCCCGGTACACTTCAGAATTCATCCGGCTACTCTTGTCTGCTCTTATGTCATCAATAAACACAAGTGACCCAGTGCCATTGAAAGCCATGCATGCCCATGCCATCACGTTGCCTCCACCATGTTTTACAGAGGATGTGGTGTGCCTTGGATCATGTGCCGTTCCCTTTCTTCTCCAAACTTTTTTCTTCCCATCATTCTGGTACAGGTTGATCTTTGTCTCATCTGTCCATAGAATACTTTTCCAGAACTGAGCTGGCTTCTTGAGGTGTTTTTCTGCAAATTTAACTCTAGCCTGTCTATTTTTGGTATTGATGAATGGTTTGCATCTAGATGTGAACCCTTTGTATTTACTGTCATGGAGTCTTCTCTTTACTGTTGACTTAGAGACAGATACACCTACTTCACTGAGAGTGTTCTGGACTTCAGTTGATGTTGTGAACGGGTTCTTCTTCACCAAATTAAGTATGCGGCGATCATCCACCACTGTTGTCATCCGTGGACGCCCAGGCCTTTTTGAGTTCCCAAGCTCACCAGTCAATTCCTTTTTTCTCAGAATGTACCCAACTGTTGATTTTGCTACTCCAAGCATGTCTGCTATCTCTCTGATGGATTTTTTCTTTTTTTTCAGCCTCAGGATGTTCTGCTTCACCTCAATTGAGAGTTCCTTTGACCGCATGTTGTCTGCTCACAGCAACAGCTTCCAAATGCAAAACCACACACCTGGAATCCACCCCTGACCTTTTAACTACTTCATTGATTACAGGTTAACGAGGGAGACGCCTTCAGAGTTAATTGCAGCCCTTAGAGTCCATTGTCCAATTACTTTTGGTCCCTTGAAAAAGAGGACGCTATGCATTACAGAGCTATGATTCCTAAACCCTTTCTCCGATTTGGATGTGGAAACTATCATATTGCAGCTGGGAGTGTGCACTTTCAGCCCATATTATATATATAATTGTATTTCTGAACATGTTTTTGTAAACAGCTAAAATAACAAAACTTGTGTCACTGTCCAAATATTTCTTGCCCTAACTGTATGTTTTGCTATAGTAGCTTCATCAGGAGAATCAATTATTGAAAATTATGTATAATATTCTTTTCCAGGTGCCAAGGTTTTTTGAATGGATTTAGGGTATTTTGAGGGTGCTAAATTACAAAAAGAAATCCCATAACTTTTTCTTGTAGTTGGAGTTAATTAATCCATGAAAATAATGCATTCCCCCAATGTAACTTGTGTGTGGTGACAAATGCAAAGTCTTTTGGTCTGTCTTTTGACTCTTAGGGTATGTGTCCACGTTCAGGATTGCATCAGGATTTGGTCAGTATTTTACATCAGTATTTGTAAGCCAAAACCAGGAGTGGGTGATAAATGCAAAAGTGGAGCATATGTTTCTGTTATACTTTTCCTCTAATTGTTCCACTTCTGGTTTTGGCTTACAAATACTGATGAAAAATCCTGACCAAATCCTGATGCAATCCTGAACGTGGACACATACCCTTAGCCACAAGACATGCAGGTATTGCCTATCGAACAGCCTCGAGACAAGCAGGTGCGAAAATTCGAACATATTTTTCGAGCACGCCGAAGTCGCTCGGTTAGCACCCGAGCATTCTGCGGGTAATGAAATATCCCATATAATTACTTTGTATTTCAATTTGTAGGCTTACAATGCTGTAAAAGTGACATTTTGAAGCCAGAATTCTACTGTAATGAATTAACTATTAAATCTGGCAAAAGCAATGTCATTTTTTTTAATCAGCACTTAATGTTCATATAAAATCATTCAGACGTCGTTGGCACCAAAATCACTATATACCAGCACAATATACTGTATATGTATATTAAAAAAAAACCTAAACACTAAAATCTACTCCCAGCCACACGTAATCACTTTCGATGGTTGGCACCCTTGATAAATAAATGATAGGGTGCCCCCCGCTTCAGTGTTGGCTTGCGCTGTCAGTGCCCTAATGTGCACCTAGCTAGTAAAACAAAACTCCCAAAGCTAAACTGCTAAGCGAACATGTACTATAACTAACCCCGTTATTCAATAACATGTCGCTTGAAGCCTGACAATGATTTACTAATTGAAGAAAGACTTCTCAGAATCCCAGATCTCTATCCCAATAATGTGAATACCAGGTCACTGGCAGGGTACGCCGGCGTCGGTGCCGGAGCACCATGTTGTCTCTTGAGAAATCTGTCCGTCAGCTATTGTGATCATTTATTTGATATTGGTGTGACTAAGAGTACATCGTTTTAAATGCATTCGGCGTGCTCCAAAAAGTTTTTCGACTTCCCGCGGCTGCATGTCTCGCGGTTATTCGACAGCCGCAACACATGCAGACACTGCCTGTTTGTTAGGCGATCCCTCCATGTGTTGTGGCTGTCTAGCAGCCGGGAGACATGCAGCCACGGGGACTCGAACATAAGTTTCGAGTTTGCCGAAGACACTCGGTTTCACCCTAGCATGTTCTCATTGCACCTTATACAATCACGTTCACGCATCAATAATATCCAGGAAAGAGTATATGTTTTCAATGACATTGTTCAGTCCTAAATTGCTTTAGGCCCCAATCACCTGACCGCTAGGATTTCCCAATGACGCTCAGAGGAACACCAGGGTCTGTGCTATATAAATCCCTTCTCATTGCGTGGTTCGAGTGATATTGGGTGAGTGAGACGTGCTGGGCTGTGGAGTTGGTAAGCCAAACCTCTGACTCCGACTCAGACTCCTCAGTTTCCAGGACACCGACTCTGACTCCACCAAAATGGGCTCCGACTCCACGACTCTGACTCCTCAGCCCTATGAGGGCTGTGGAGTCGGGAAGCCAAATCTCCGACTCCTCAATTTCCATGACACCAATTCCACCAAAATGGGTTTGACTATGACTCCACGACTCCGACTCCATAGCTCTGCTTTTAACCCTTTCATTCTTGCCTTGCTTAATATTTGAATATATAAAGGTTTTGTCGGTTCGCTGCCAATTACATTATTGAGGATGCGGTAATTAAAATAAGTAACTTTTTTTTTAAATTTAGGATCAAAATCACAAACTGGTTTTAGGCTCCGGACTGGAGCCTTCATCAGATGGGTTTAAAGAAGTTAGAGGACCTTGCTCTTTGACTTGGGGTAGGGTCAGTATTGACTTTTAGGATTTCTACCTGTAATAAGTGGCGTTAAAGTTCCTGTCCTCATCACTTCTGAAAGGGCTACTTCAACTTATCCGGGGAGCATTGAATGGCTTAGACGTCCTCCTACGCCAAGTTGGTGCTCTAAAGGAAAAATGTTGCCCTTTAGACCCTGTCAGAGGTCTCTCATCCAGCCACACCAGTTCTCCTGCTTTATATGTCATGCTCCACAAGTAGAAACGTTCCCCCCTAAGAACCGTTTTCAGAATGAAGAATTCCAATAGTTCAAATTTTGCTCCGGTCATAACCAAAACCCCCGTTGGTCGTGAATGAGTTAAGGACTTTGCCCTTCTACAAAAATTTTTCTTTCCAAAACCGATAGCGTCTAGGAAGAAAACTAATTTTGGTTCTTTCCCTTCTGCTTACTCGTGCACAAAAAGTATGTATTAATAAAAAATCAAATGAAGTGTTGAACCTTCTGACTGGCTTCTTTTTGAAAGGCCAGGTCATATGGGAATCTCAGCAGTACTGGGAGGATAATGTGTTTATTCTTTCTCCAGGCACGCTTATCCCAAAAGAGCCCACAAAAATAATGTGTCTGCCTAAAGAGAATGCGAAAACGCAGAATGTTGGATTGAAGGTTTATACGCTCTAAAATAGACTTAATGGCGCATAAAATGCTCTGCTTCTCAGATAAATCCTAAATATCTCGGCCTAAAATAGGCTCATGCCAATCCTTATAGAATGTGACTTGCTGATATGAAACAGCTTTACTCGTTGCTGGAGTCGCTATGTGCATTTTTTTTTATCTTTACATGATCAGTAGTGATGAGCGAACTTCCTCGGATAAGGTGTTATCTGAGCATGCTCGAGTGCTAACAGAGTGTCTTCAGTGTGCTCGAATCATATGTTCGAGTCCCCGCAGCTGCATATCTCGTGGTTGTTCGACAACCACAACACATGCAGGGGTTGCTTGTATGTTAGGCGATCCCTGCGTGTGTTGCAGCTGTTGTAAAACCACAAGACATGCAGCTGCGAGGACTTGAACACATTATTCGAGCACATCAGAGGAACTCTGTTAGCACTCGAGCATGCCCAGATAACGCCTTATCCCATCACGTTCAGTCATCATTAGTGGGGACATCAAAATAATTTTTTCTTTAGTTGAGAAAATAAATTTTATAATGTTTTTTTTGCATATAATACAGCACTGAAAATTAAAGGGATTTTCCTTTGGCTCCAGTTATCCCTCCCTTTAGTCTGCAATACGCATAAATCATATACATTGATAAATGTGCTCTGTACATTCTGTTGCTAATAGGTGGCCACATGTTTAACAGAGGTTTCGCACTAAGTAGATTGATCACAATTTCATGGGATAGGTAATAAATGTATCATCCCTGGAGGTCCAATCACTGACTGTACCACCGGTTCTGAGAGCCTAAAGTCCCCTGTGTGAATAAAGAGGTAATGGACATACATGAGGCTTTAAGATCATCGTTTTGAGAATTGGTCGGAGACCCTTTGACTGGATCTTCAGTGATCAAGCATTCATCACCCATCATGTGGTTGGTCAACTATCCAACCATTGTCAATCTATAAGCATTAGACCGTTAGCCTTCTGGGCTACCGACATGTCCCTTGAGGTACAGTGACGTGTGAAATTATTCACCCCCCTTGACATTTTTTGTTTTGCTACCCCACAACCTGGAATTTCACAGTTTTTTTTGGAGGGTTTGCATCAGTTCATGTAAAGAACATTTCTACAACTGAACATTTGGTTTTCTTTATTTGGTATGCAACAATAGGACAAAATATTACTGAAAACTTCAGTGTGCATAACTATTCACCCCCTCCTAGACTCAGTACTTTTGTAGAGCCTTTTTTGCCAGAATTACAGCTGCAAAACGCTTTGGTTAAGTCTCTATGAGCTTTCCGCATCTTGTAATTATGATTTTTGCTCATTCCTTAAGGCAAAACTACTCCAGCAAATTCAAATTAGATGGTGTCCTCTGGAGAACAGCCATCTTCAAGTCTGATCACAGATTCTCAATTGGATTTAGGTCTGGCCTTTGACTAAGCCACTCCAAAACATTTACCGTATTTTATGGTGTATAAGACGACTGGGCGTATAAGACGACCCCCAACTTTTCCATATAAAATATGGAGTTTGGGATATACTCGCCGTATAAGACGGGGGTCATCTTATACGCCCAGTCATCTTATACGGCGTGTGCGGATGGTTCCCAGGGTCTGGAGGAGAGGAGACTTTCCTTCAGGCCCTGGGATCCATATTCATGTAAAAAAAAAGAATAAAAATAAAAAATCTGGGATATACTTACCCTCTGACAGCCCCCCGGCTCTCAGCGGTGCAAGCGGCGGCCTCCGTTCCTGAGGATGCATTGAGCAAAGGACCTTCGATGACGTCACGGTGACGCGACCGGTCACGCGACTGCAACGTCATCGAAGGCCCTTCGCTCAATGCATCCTTAGGAACGGAGGCCGCCGCTTGCACCGCTGAGAGCCGGGGGCCATCGGAGGGTAAGTATATCCCATATTTTTTAATTTTTTTTTTTTTTGCATGAATATGAATCCCAGGGCCTGAAGGAGAGTCTCCTCTCCTTCAGACCCTGGGAACCATACAGGACCGCTCCCTGCACACTCCGTACCCGGAGTATAAGATGACCCCTGACTTTTGAGATGATTTTCAGGGGTTAAAAAGTCATCTTATACGCCGGAAAATACGGTGCATGTTTTCCCTTAAAAGGAACCTGTCACCCCCAAAATCGAAGGTGAGCTAAGCCCACCAGCATCAGGGGCTTATCTACAGCATTCTGTAATGCTGTAGATAAGCCCCCGATGTATCCTGAAAGATGAGAAAAAGAGGTTAGATTCTACTCACCCAGAGGCGGTCCCGCTGCTGTCCAGTCCGATGGGCATCGCTGTCCGGGACCTCCCATCTTCATAGGATGACATCCTCTTCTTGTCTTCATGCTGCGGCTCCAGCGCAGGCGTACTTTGTCTGCCCTGTTGAGGGCAGAGCAAAGTACTGCTGTGCGCAGGTGCCGGGAAAGGTCAGAGAGGCCAGGCACCTGCGCACTGCAGTACTTTGCTCTGCCCTTAACAGAGCCAGAGCGGCAGCGTGAAGAGAAGAAGAGGACGTCATCCTATGAAGATGGGAGGCCCCAGACCGGACCACGACGCCCATCGGATCGGACCGCCTGCCCAGGTGAGTATAATCTAACCTCTTTTTCTCATCTTTCATTATACATCGGGGGCTTATCTACAGCATTACAGAATGCTGTAGATAAGCCCCTGATGCCGGTGGGCTTAGCTCACCTTCGATTTTGGGGGTGATAGGTTCCCTTTAAACTACTCGAGTGTTGCTTTAGCAGTATGCTTTGGGCCATTGTATTGTTGAAAGGTGAGTCTCTGTCTCACTCTGAAATCACTGACAGGCTGAAACGGGTTTTGGTCAAGAATATCCTTGTATGTTGCACTATTTATTTTTCCCTCGACTTGGACCGTTTTCCCTGTTCCTGCTGCCAAAAATCACCCCCATAGTATGATGCTGCCACCGCAATTTTTCACTGTGAGGATGGTGTTCTTGGGGTGATGAGCTGTGTTGTTTGTCGTGCTAGACATAACATTTATCTCGGTGGCCAAAAAGTT
This sequence comes from Ranitomeya imitator, assembly GCF_032444005.1. Taxonomy (NCBI): domain Eukaryota; kingdom Metazoa; phylum Chordata; class Amphibia; order Anura; family Dendrobatidae; genus Ranitomeya; species Ranitomeya imitator. Next base: position 42,641,937 of record NC_091286.1, on the reverse strand, counting down.
GGTGACCACAACACCTTCCTCCATACATTTGGAGAGTCTCCCACATGTCTTTTGGCAAAATCAAAACAAGCCTTACAATTTTTGTGTGCAAAGAAAGGCTTTTTTCTGTCCACTCTTCCACAAAGGCCACCTCTATGGAGTGTACGGCTTATTGTGGAGGTATGGACACAGGTACGGACTGGGGCTGAAATTCAGCCCTGGCATTTGAAATCACACAGGCCCTTGTTGTCCCCGTCACCAAGCACCAGATGGGATATATTACTAATATTACCCTGGATAGAGGGAAAACAAGATTTACTACAAGACTAATATGTCTCATGATACCCGTGGCCTGCTGGGGTAAATAAAGGAGTCAGCGACTTTGTGCTCTGTCACAACTCTTAACAGTATGGGTGTCCTGATAACACAGATTTTGTTAACAATGCAGCAGCAATGCAGCCCACAACCAGACAGGCCCTTCTAGCATTTGCCAGAATTGCCAAATTGGCCCTGTATGGACATGTACTCCATTCTCTGCTTGGGAACTTTGCAGCTCCTTGAGAGTTAACTTAGGTCTCGGTGCTGCCTCTCTAGTTAATGCCCTCCTTACCCGGGCTGAGAATTTTGGTGGGCGTCCCTCTCTTGGCAGATTTGTTTTGGTACCATGTTCTTTCCATTTGATGATAGTGGATTTGATGGTGCTCCGGGGGATCATCAGAAGTTGGGATATTATTTTCATAACCTTGTTATAAACTTGTTTAGAGATCTTCATGGTGTTGTTTGGAGATCTCCTTGGTCTTCATGGTGTTGTTTGGAGATCTCCTTGGTCTTCACGGTGTTGTTTGGAGATCTCCTTGGTCTTCACGGTGTTGTTTGGAGATCTCCTTGGTCTTCACGGTGTTGTTTGGAGATCTCCTTGGTCTTCACGGTGTTGTTTGGAGATCTCCTTGGTCTTCAAGGTGTTGTTTGGAGATCTCCTTGGTCTTCACGGTGTTGTTTGGAGATCTCCTTGGTCTTCACGGTGTTGTTTGGAGATCTCCTTGGTCTTCACGGTGTTGTTTGGAGATCTCCTTGGTCTTCACGGTGTTGTTTGGAGATCTCCTTGGTCTTCACGGTGTTGTTTGGAGATCTCCTTGGTTTTCACGGTGTTGTTTGGAGATCTCCTTGGTCTTCATGGTGTTGTTTGGAGATCTCCTTGGTCTTCATGGTGTTGCAGCCTCTGTGGCCTTTCAGAAAAGGTAAAGTGTAAGGCTATGAGCACACGTTCAGGATTTCTCGCAGAAAATTCCTGAGAAAAATCGGACATTTTCTGCAAGAAATCTGCATGCGGTTTTGCAGCGGTTTTGATGCGTTTTTGCCGTGTTTTTTTTCCAGACACATCCCAATGCATTTTGTAGTGGGAAATCCGCCAAAAAAATGCAAAATTAATGAACATGCTGCGGATTTTAACGCGATTCGGTTTTTTCGCGAAAAAACGCGTCATGTGCACAAAACATGCGGAATTCATTCTAAATGATGGGATGCTTATTGTATGCTGTTTTTTTTGGGTTTTATAGCGTTTTTATCGGGAAAAAACACAAAAAAAACCGCATCGTTTGCACACAGCCTAAATGCTGACAGACATGTGACACTTACCGTAGATCACACACAGGTGGACGTCCTTTCACTAAGCATGAGACTTATGAAGGTAATTACTTGCACCAGAAATTTTTAGGAGCTTCATCACAAAAGGCATGTGCATATGTATTCACCCCAATTTCTAGTTAATTGATCCCATAAATATAATTTATGCCTATATTTTTCTCACTTCACTAACTTAGACTATTTAGTGCTGAGGCATCACACACAAATCAGATTACAGAAATATTTACACACAGGTTCCAAGAAGTATAAGTTTCTCCTTGCGGAGAATGACATGATAAGCATGTCGAGGTGAGGAGACTTAAAGCCGCAATGCTCCTCTGGGAAATATGCAAATTGTCTCTTCAGAGAGGAAGAGGACTAGAACTCTAGTGCCACCTATTGGAAGTAGCAATCCAAACAGTCAATGTCGACCCTTTAAAGGAGCCTTGTCACATGACTTAGGATAATAGCCAAACCAGAATCTCAATTTGCAGACACTGTGTTTCGGGGTACTGCCCCTCGTCAGTGCAAAGCGGAGATCTGGTTTGGCTGATTGAGAAGCGACTGACCGGGATATCGATTCTCCTATTATCCTAAGTCATGTGACAAGGCTCGTTAAAGGGTCGACATTGACTGTTAAAGTTGCTACTTCCAATAGGTGGCACTAGAGTTCTAGTCCTCTTCCTCTCTCTGAAGAGACAATTTGCTTACACACAGGTAGTAATATACAAACAGATATCCAAAAGCATATCTATGCTAGTAATAGGGTTCCTTCACCGTGAAAAGAAATCCCAAATAGCATAAGGGGTGTGTGTGTATGAACACTAAACCCAAACACCAGGTATAGGAAATACCTAAACACACCACTCAAAAAGAGAAGGTAAGGGGATAACAAATTTTATTAAATTACACATACAAATACTATGGTTAAAAACACAAGTATCAGAGGAAAGGTATTTACTCAAGCCAAATGCACAAACAGGACAGAGGAAATGTATTCAGGCTCTGGAGTAATGTGTAAAGCATATACATATTGATGGGTACAGGAAGTCCAACCATAGTTAGTCTTACAAGTGCAAAGTGCAGAGTGAAAAAGATCCATGCAAAACTGAGTCAGATGGTCACTAAACACATACCCATATCGTCCTCCGTCACTGAAACCCCGACGCGCGTTTCGCTAGTCGCTTTATCAAGGGGAGAGGTTTTGTTACACAGGTAGTAATGTAACAAAATCGGCAAAAAGCCAAGGAGGTTAATACTTTCGCAAGCCACTGAATATGTTGGGGGAACAAGTAATTGGGCACATTGGGTTTCATCAAATCTAATTCTTGGTACCTTGCGAGATACAGCAACAACATTTCCAGCGGTGTGAAATCCACGTTGGCATAATCGGCACCAAACCGTACAGATTTCACTGCGGAAATGCAGCTGAATTTCTACATGTTTCAGATATTTTGCAAAGGGGAAAATAGTAATCGCACTGATAATTGAAATCGTGTGGATGGTGAATTACTTTTTCAGTATCTGTAAGGCTTTGGTACGATGGCGTTTCTTGAGACGTTGCATTATGAGGAGCACGGTGATGGAAAACATCGGCAGTATGTGGCAGTGAAGTGTATCACAAAATCTCTGTTTCTGCGCGCCATGTGATTAAAATGTGCACAAAATGATCCCCTAAATGCCTGATTTATCCATGTTTTATGCAGTAAGTCTCCCTTGTTGAACTAGAGTAACTGACTTGTATAGAAGGCAGTTTTAAGGGCTTAGACGTGCTCCTGCACGCACCGTCTGTTCACACCAATGGCAGAAAAAAAATATGATTTATTTGGAATATAAAATGAAACAGGTCAACAATGAAAGGGAGTGCTAGACATGTTGGGACGTCGGCCCCTCCTAAATGTTTATTTTATTCTCATTTACATTTCTGTCTTCCTGGGCCAAGCGATGTTCCCCCGGCAGAGAAGCTGCACATCCAGACATGCTCCCTCATTAAGTGGTTTTAGACGCACAATATTATTTGGCTTCTTGTAACAAAGGAAAAAGAAAATTCCTTTCTTAAAAAAAAAAAAAAAGAGAAAAAACAACATAACGGTTAAATGTTGTTTAATTTAGGATCTTTTCACATTTTATTTTATTGTTTATCGAGGCAAAGCTCAATGCGTGCTTTATCATCCTCATGTCAGTATATAGTAAGTCAGTAGATAGCAAGGAGCCGACCCTGGAGTCATTTACCAGACACTGAACCCAGGGTACATGTACATGGGGTTTTTTTTTTTTTACGGTAGTTTTCTTTTGGAGTGGGTCCTCTCAGAAAACTGCTTGAACAACTATTAATTTCTCTTGTAAAATGTCTCTGCTATTCTCATGTTCTTTTAAGCATTTTTCTTCTACTTCTAAGTCATTGTCGGAATCTAATGAGTAAGGTTTCTCCTTGTGTAGAGTGATAAGCCAGGCCTAGCATGTCAGGTTGAGGAGACTTATATTCCATGCATGCTCTGGGAAGAGGTAATTTGCATATAAACACTTCAAACTAGGCAGTGTCCAATTAAAAGGCTGTAAGAAACGGAACAAAAAAACCCACTCCAAAAAGCTTGAAAAACTCTTCAAAGCCTCTTCCGCAAATTTAAACCTCATCCAAAAACTCCCCAAAGAAAGAGAATTTATTTGATCGGTTTACCCTTAGATTTATTTGTAAGCTCTCTGCACTTTTCGCTTTATACTTAATTTTGCAAACCATTAAAATCCACTTGCTGGTGATAGAAAAAAAAAAAATCTTTGACGCGTTTTTGGCGCTCTACATGCCCTTAGTCAAAGAAAATGCCAGGTTGCTTGAGGTTGCCTTATGTCTTGATCTTAATCCATCCTGTTCGTACTGGGCATCCTTGAATGACTAGCGTAGTTGAGTTCAGTGGACTTTTTTGGTGCCTCCTTTTTTATGCTGGCATTCGAAAGGAAATTTGCCGTGATGTGCAGTGTACGAGCTTGATGTCTAAACTGTTGTCAAAGGGAATCTGTCACCTGAATTTGGTGGGACAGGTTAGCGATCATATGGGCGGGGTTTTCGGGTGTTTGATTCACCCTTTCCTTACCCGCTGGCTGCATGCTGGCTGCAATATTGGGTTGAAGTTCATGCTGTGTCCTCCGAAGTACACGCCTGCGCAAGGCAAGATTGCATTGATCTATGCAAAGCAGGAGATCTATGTCCGGCCCATAGATCGTAACAGCTCATTTAAATATTAGGAAAAATGTGGAATTCTCTGGAATGAGACATCGAATCGCAGATATCAAGGTATCATTTTATTCAGCTTCCTATGACCTGCATGCCCATATAGACTGCTTAGGAGGGCTGATCCTACTGACCCATTTGTCTTTAATTTTAACGGTTAAAACAAGCTATTTTTTTCAAATAGAAAGTCTGATTTCATCATTTATAAAAAAAAAAAGTGCAACTGAAATGTGGGTTTAATTGCTTAGATAATGCAAGTGTAATAATGTATGAATACAGTATAGAAGTCGTCAACAAATAAGATGAAGTAGCTGCATTTTCTTCTCTTAAACTACCCTCAATATTTTGAGATATACACTTTGACCTACCGCCTACACATTGTAGCAGAAGAACCAGAAACACATGGGCTACTTGCGCAATGAACGAGTCTGTAGGAACCTGTTCACACCACCAAGAAACTTGAAGACACAAAAGAGCACAGTGAGGTCAAAAATACTCTGTTGTAAAAAAATCACAGTAATAAGCAAGTGCTAGTCAAAAGATGGAAAAAACAGGGTATTTAGTTGATACGTTTTTTTGCAGGGTTAGCAGGGTTCAGAGAGGGAATTTTCATTGTGCAAGTAGCCCATGTGTTTCTGGTTCTGTAATTATCTTGTTTCTACAAGACTGGGGAGTCCATCACTCCTTATGGGTCATTTGCATCAAAGCTGTCCCGTCCAGCATGTCCACATGGATATTCCTTCTCTGAACCCTGCTCATACAGGTACTATACAGATGATCAGGTCATTAAATACATCAGATGGGGATTATATACATTAGGTAGGACTGCTCTATATGAGTATACCTTGAAGATTGGTGGAGCAGCTTAGTATACTTTTTTTTGCAAAAAAAGTATCAACTAAATACCCTGTTTTTTCCATCTTTTGACTAGCACTTGCTTATTACTGTGATTTTTTTTTTTTTTTACAACAGAGTATTTTTGACTTCACTGTGCTCTTTTGTGTCTTCATTGTAGCAGAAGAGTAAGGCCGGTGTCACACTTGTGTGTACAATGCAAGAAACTCGCGTGAGTCTCTCGCCTCCATACCCGGCGCTGCTGCTGGCGGTTCGGACCGGAACGTTCAGCTGTATAGAAATACATGCAGTCGCACACTACGGTCCCATTTGCCAGTGGCAGTGCTGGGTATTGAGGCGAGAGACTTGCCCAAGTTTCTCGCATTGCACACGCAAGTGTGACACCGGTCTAAGCAGAAGCACAGCGTCCGTTATCAGTTCACAGCTAGATAGTGGCTTGTGTACAGTAGTAGCCTTGTGTACTTTGGCTAGGACTAACGATCGCTTGGCAGACCGCTGTGTATTCTGTACAAACCAAACGCATGCATGATCAGATTGGGAGAGCATCCATGTATTATTACGTGATAATGTGGAGAAATGCACTGCCAGACCCTTCTAGCAGCAGCTTATCTTCCTGAGAACAATGGATAGGGTATTTGGATCTTTTACGAGATCGAGAGAGTCGAAAGTCCCCCATATAGCATAGATTGATGGCAATCTAGCTGGTAACGGATTTTTAAGGTAGTGCTAACTGGGGGAAAAAAAAAAAATAGGCAAAAAAAGTTCTGCTCCCATAGAGTATAGCTGGATGTAAACATGATATAGGCTTATGTGCAATAAAATGTCAAGAAGAATATGTCTGAGCTGCTGTGGGTGACAAATACAAGTCTGCTTAGCCTGGTGATTTAGTTTGTCAGGCAATTTCTTAAATTCTTTAGATGATGTAAAATGATTTCTATCCGATCATCTCTGGTCCGTCCTGAAGTGCTGGAGATTACAGACGGTCTGCGACATCTGCGCACGGCTGCGTAGGGTGCAGCTTCTCCTGTGCACTTTTCTTCTTTTTCCCTATGAATGACCCAGATGAGATTTTAGATTTGCAATTTAATGTTTTTATTATTTTGGTAATTTGTGTAAGCCTTTAATTCTTTTGTTTGTTTACTTTTTTTTTCTTTCAGCAGGACTGGATTCCGCCAGTATAAATAATTGCCATCCTCCGTGACCTCCTTTTAAATAAGAAGGATCTGGTCAGAGCCTGGAAGGATATTACAGTTGTGTGGAAGCTCATAACATTTATACATTTTCCATACTCTGCAATATGTATGAGGAGGAGCACCTGCTTAAAGCAAGTCTTCTCCTTGCCAGACCACAAGATGATTGCCTGTGCCAAACTCATGGGAGTTGTCTAACTCCGTGTCAAAGGCAACACCCCATGTTACCTTTGCTCTAAAACGTTTTGGCTGTTATTTTAGCACTTCGAGTAGAAACCCCATCGTTTCTTGCAGCAGGGCACTTTGCGCCCCTCATGCAGCTGTGGAACTAATGGTACCATTACTCTAAAACAACTGGTTAACTTTTTATGAGGGTGATTTGTGGGTGAAACAATTTGGATGTCTCCTTCAAAGTTATTCATCTGATTAATTTTTTCATAGGTATTAGAGAATTTGAGGGGATTAGTTTTTCAATTTTTTTTTCCCACTGTTAAACAAGTTGCCTGATTTTGAAAAATAAATAATAATAATAATTTATATATATTGCCATTGGGTCCTTCTCCGGTACCACACAATCAACAGAGCCAGCGAAGAGTGAACAAATCCCAAGACCTTTATTTAGGCAAAAATACGAAAGTTCCATATACGATCCACCACACAAAGGATAAAATAGTCCAGAACACGAATGCAGTTCAGTAAGCGGATAAAAGTCCAACAATCCAGCCGACAGCATAGTCCATATACTCTTCTTTCTCTCTGAGATGCTGTGAACACATCATCATTCCACACAGGACTAATCTGTCTCACCTCCCTGATATTTTAAGTCTCCCTCCTCATTCACAGGTCAGGAGGGGGAATGTCTCAGGGGCTCATTGTTTCAGCAAGCTAGGTCAACATGTTATTAGCATATTAGCAAACAATACAGTACTGTGGGGGCTGATATCAATTAGCAAGTAACTCCTATAAGAGAACACCATGAAAATAAGTAAAATAGAAATATACCCCAAAACTGATACCCACATACAGGGCCGTATTTGCCACTAGGCACGCGAGGGCACGTGCCTAGGGCGGCGACATTGCGTGGGGCAATGAGCAAGGTGTTTTTTTTTTTTTTTTTATAAGTCCCGGCCGGGGTCAAAAACGCGACCGACGGCCCCGCCCCCCCGCCTCCGAGTCCCCCCGCCTCCGAGTCCCCCTGCCTCCGAGTCCCCCCACCTCCAAGTCTCCGAGTTCCCCCGCCTCCGAGTCCCACCCACCCTCCTTGAAGAAGATACTCACCTGCTCCAGCGATGCCTGGTCTCAGCGTCTGTAGCGCGTCCTGAGTGAGCGGTCATGTGGTACCGCTAATTAAGGTCATGAATTGTGAGCCATCAGCCATGCATAGGGAGGGAGGGAGGGGGGGGGAATTGTGAGCCATCAGCCATGCATAGGGAGGGGGGGGGGAATTATGAGCGCCATCAGCCATGCATAGGGAGGGAGGGGGGGGAATTATGTGACCCATCAGCCATGCATAGGGAGGGGGGGGAGAATTTTGAGCCATCAGCCATGCATAGGGAGGGGGGGGGGGGGAATTGTGAGCCATCAGCCATGCATAGGGAGGGGGGGGGGGGAATTGTGAGCCATCAGCCATGCATAGGGAGGGGGGGGAATTATGATCGCCATCAGCCATGCATAGGGAGGGAGGGGGGGAATTATGTGAGCCATCAGCCATGCATAGGGAGGGGGGGGAGAATTGTGAGCCATCAGCCATGCATAGGGAGGGAGGGGGGGTGGGAATTATGAGCCATCAGCCATGCATAGGGAGGGAGGGAGGGGGGGGGAATTGTGAGCCATCAGCCATGCATAGGGAGGGGGGGGGGGGAATTATGAGCGCCATCAGCCATGCATAGGGAGGGGGGGGAATTATGAGCGCCATCAGCCATGCATAGGGAGGGGTGGGGGGAATTATGCGCCATCAGCCATGCATAGGGAGGGAGGGGGGGAATTATGTGAGCCATCAGCCATGCATAGGGGGGGGGGGGGAGAATTGTGAGCCATCAGCCATGCATAGGGAGGGGGGGGGAATTATGAGCGCCATCAGCCATGCATAGGGAGGGGTGGGGGGAATTATGCGCCATCAGCCATGCATAGGGAGGGAGGGGGGGAATTATGTGAGCCATCAGCCATGCATAGGGAGGGAGGGGGGGAATTATGAGCCATCAGCCATGCATAGGGAGGGAGGGGGGGGAATTATGAGCCATCAGCCATGCATAGGGAGGGAGGGGGGGAATTATGAGCGCCATCAGCCATGCATAGGGAGGGAGGAGGGGGGGGGGAATTATGAGCCATCAGCCATGCATAGGGAGGGGAGGGGGGGGGAATTATGAGCCATCAGCCATGCATAGGGAGGGGAGGGGGGAATTATGAGCCATCAGCCATGCATAGGGAGGGGGGGGGGAATTATGAGCCATCAGCCATGCATAGGGAGGGGGGGGAAATATGAGCGCCATCAGCCATGCATACAGGGGGGAGGGGGGAATTATGAGCGCCATCAGCCATGCATAGGGAGGGAGGAGGGGGGGGGAATTATGAGCCATCAGCCATGCATAGGGAGGGGAGGGGGGGGGAATTATGAGCCATCAGCCATGCATAGGGAGGGGAGGGGGGAATTATGAGCCATCAGCCATGCATAGGGAGGGGGGGGGGGAATTATGAGCGCCATCAGCCATGCATAGGGAGGGGGGGGGAATTATGAGCCATCAGCCATGCATAGGGAGGGGGGGGGAATTATGAGCGCCATCAGCCATGCATAGGGAGGGAGGGGGGGAATTATGAGCACCATCAGCCATGCATAGGGAGGGAGGGGGGGAATTATGTGAGCCATCAGCCATGCATAGGGAGGGGGGGGGGGAGAATTGTGAGCCATCAGCCATGCATAGGGAGGGAGGGGGGGTGGGAATTGTGAGCCATCAGCCATGCATAGGGAGGGAGGGAGGGGGGGGGGAATTGTGAGCCATCAGCCATGCATAGGGGGGGGGGGGGAATTATGAGCGCCATCAGCCATGCATAGGGAGGGGGGGGAATTATGAGCGCCATCAGCCATGCATAGGGAGGGTGGGGGGAATTATGAGCCATCAGCCATGCATAGGGAGGGAGGGGGGGAATTATGAGCGCCATCAGCCATGCATAGGGAGGGAGGGGGGGAATTATGTGAGCCATCAGCCATGCATAGGGGGGGGGGAGAATTGTGAGCCATCAGCCATGCATAGGGAGGGGGGGGGGAATTATGAGCGCCATCAGCCATGCATAGGGAGGGAGGGGGGGAATTATGAGCCATCAGCCATGCATAGGGAGGGAGGGGGGGGAATTATGAGCCATCAGCCATGCATAGGGAGGGAGGGGGGGAATTATGAGCGCCATCAGCCATGCATAGGGAGGGAGGAGGGGGGGGGGGAATTATGAGCCATCAGCCATGCATAGGGAGGGGAGGGGGGGAATTATGAGCCATCAGCCATGCATAGGGAGGGGAGGGGGGAATTATGAGCCATCAGCCATGCATAGGGAGGGGGGGGGGGGAATTATGAGCCATCAGCCATGCATAGGGAGGGGGGGGGGGAATTATGAGCCATCAGCCATGCATAGGGAGGGGGGGGGAAATATGAGCGCCATCAGCCATGCATACAGGGGGGAGGGGGGAATTATGAGCGCCATCAGCCATGCATAGGGAGGGAGGAGGGGGGGGGGAATTATGAGCCATCAGCCATGCATGGGGAGGGGGGGGGAATTATGAGCCATCAGCCATGCATAGGGAGGGGAGGGGGGAATTATGAGCCATCAGCCATGCATAGGGAGGGGGGGGGAATTATGAGCGCCATCAGCCATGCATAGGGAGGGGGGGGGGGGAATTATGAGCCATCAGCCATGCATAGGGAGGGGGGGGGAATTATGAGCGCCATCAGCCATGCATAGGGAGGGAGGGGGGGAATTATGAGCACCATCAGCCATGCATAGGGAGGGAGGGGGGGAATTGTGAGCCATCAGCCATGCATACAGGGGGGGGGGGAATTATGAGCCATCAGCCATGCATAGGGAGGGGGGGGGAATTATGAGCCATCAGCCATGCATACAGGGGGGAGGGGGGAATTATGAGCCATCAGCCATGCATACGGGGGGGGGGGAAATTATGAGCCATCAGCCATGCATACAGGGGGGGAATTATGAGCCATCAGCCATGCATACAGGGGGGGGGGAATTATGAGCCATGCATACAGGAGGAGGGGGGGGATATGAGCCATGGCCATTATACAATATGGAGCATCATGTGGGGCCATTATACAGTATCGAGCATCATGTGTGGTCATTATACAGTATTGAGCATCATGTGTGGCCATTATACAGTATTGAGCATCATGTGTGGCCATTATACAGTATGGAGCATCATGTGCGGTCATTATACAGTATGGAGCATCATGTACTGGCCATTATACAGTATGGAGCATCATGTACTGGCCATTATACAGTATTGAGTATCATGTGTGGTCATTATACAGTATGGAGCATGTGTGACCATTATACAGTATGGAGCATCATGTGGGACCATTATACAGTATGGAGCATCATGTACTGGCCATTATACAGTATGGAGCATCATGTACTGGCCATTATACAGTATTGAGTATCATGTGTGGTCATTATACAGTATGGAGCATGTGACCATTATACAGTATGGAGCATCATGTGGGACCATTATACAGTATGGAGCATCATGTGGGGCCATTATACAGTATGGAGCATCATGTGTGGCGATTATACAGTATGGAGCATCATGTAGGGCCATTATACAGTATGTGGAGCACTGCGTAGCTATTATACAGTATGGAGCACTGCGTGGCCATATTTTTTTGGTTTTAATTATAGTATATGAAACAGTGTGATCAGCAGTGCTGAATGGGTGTGGTTGGGACTTGGATATGGGTGTGATTAGTTGTGAAATCGGTGTGGTCAGAGGCATGGCCCAAAATTTGCCGCGGCGCACTACATGCGCCGCAACCTTTACATCTTTTTCCCTTCTTCAAAAGTTTGGAGGTATGGTACCGCATTTCCCAGATCGATCACAGCAAGTACCGCAAATCCCATAGGGAATGAATGAAACCAAACGCAGTGTTGCCGTAAGTGATCCGTTACGTGGCAGATGCAGAAAAACTGCCCGATCTGCTGCAAAAGGCGACTTTCACAACAGCGATTCTTGCCAAAGTCACTGCGGATAGTGTCATACTCACCAATGGCAGAGGCAGCACTAAAAGTGCCTAGGGCAGCAGAAACTCTAAATATGGCCCTGCCCACATAGCATATCACACCATCACATATATACCCCGTGTTCCAAATTATTATGCAGATTGGATTTCAGTGTCATAAAGATTTAATTGTTTTGTTTTTCAAATAAACTCGTGGATGGTATTGTGTCTCAGGGCTCAATGGATCACTGAAATCAATCTTAAACACATGTGATAATTTGTTTTCCATGTGATTCTAATTAAAGGAAAACTACTTAAAAATGATGTTCCACATTATTAAGCAGGCCACAGGTTTCAAGTAATATGGGAAAGAAAAAGGATCTCTCTGCTGCTGAAGAGCGTTAAATAGTGCAATGCCTTGGGCAAGGTATGAAAACATTAGATATTTCACAAAAACCTAAGAGTGATCATCATATTGTGAAGAAATTTGTGACTGAAACAGAGCACAGACAGAGTTCATGCAGATAAAGGTATAATGAGGAAGGTTTCTGCCAGACAAATTCATTGGATTAAGAGAGCAGCTGTCAAAATACCATTACAAGGCAGCAAACAGTTATTTGAAGCTGCTGGTGCCTCTGGAGTCCCTCAAACCTCAAGGTGTAGGATCCTTCAAAGGCTTGCTGTGGTGCATAAACCTACTATTCGGCCACCCCTAAACAGTGTTCACAAGCAGAAATGGTTGCAGTGGGCCCAGACATACATGAACACTAATTTCCAAACAGTCTTGTTTACTGATGAGTGTCGAGCAACCCTGGATGGTCCAAATGGATGGAGTAATGGATGGTTGGTGGATGGCCACCATGTCCCAACAAGGCTGCGACGTCAGCAAGGAGGTGGAGAAGTCATGTTTTGGGCCTGAATCATAGGGAAATAGCTGGTAGAGCCCTTTAAGGTTCCTGAAGATGTGAAAATTACCTCTGCAAAGTATATAGAGTTTGACTGACAACTTTCTTCCATGGTATAAAAAGCAGAAACGTGCCTTCAGGAGCAAAATCATCTTCATGCATGACAATGCACCATCTCATGCTGCAAAGAATACCTCTGAGTCATTGGCTGCTATGGGCATGAACGGAGATAAACTCATGGTGTGGCCACCATCTTCCCCTGACCTCAACCCTATAGAGAACCTTTGGAGTATCATCAAGCAAAAGATCTATGAGGGTGGGAGGCCGATCACATCAAAACAGCAGCTCTGGGAGGCGATTGACTTCATGCAAAGAAATACAAGCAGAAACTCTCCGAAAACTCACAAGTTCAATGGATGCAAGAATTGTGAAGGTGATATCAAAGAAGGGGTCCTATGTAAACATGTAACTTGGCCTGTTAGGATGTTTTGGAGTTAAATAGCTTTTTTGTTCAGTGAATGTGACCTCCTAATGCTGCAAATTCCACAAATGAGCATTTTCAGTTCTTTAAAACACATCAAATGTATAGAAATTCTACTGTGCCTAATAATTTGGAGCAGCGCATTTTGAGTTTTTATTCATTTTGGAGATTATACTGTTATCATTGGGAGGTTTCTTTTATAAAATTCAATGTATAAGGCTGGGTTCCCATTGCGTTATGGGAACGCGCTTAACGGACAGCGTTGCACGGCGAAATTAACGCCGTGCAACGCGTCCGTTAGCGCGCCCATTCACGGCAATGGGAACGCGCAGCACTAGCGCGTGCCATGTTCGGCACACGCTAGCGACGCGCCGGTGTTTCCTGGCGCGCCGTGGACGCTGCTTGCAGCGTCCGAGGCGCGCCCGCGGTCCGTTCCCCGCTCTCGCAGATCGGGGATCTGCGAGAGCGGGGACGTTACCGCGACCCCGGGACGCGGCCACAGTAAAAACATTGCGTTAGCGCAACCCGCTAGCGCTAAACGGGTTGCACTAACGCAATGTGACCCTAGCCTAATCTAACGGGTGATGACTATTATTAGACTGACTGTCATTTGCACCAACCATTCAGGAAAATCCAAGAAAATTTAAATTTTTGTGGAAATTCAAAAACTGAAAAGTGGGGCGTGGAATATTATTCGGCACCTTTTAACTTAAAGGGAACCTGTCACCCCCCCCCCCCCCAGGCGTTTTTAACTAAAAGAGCCAACTTGTGCAGCAGTAATGCTGCATTCTGACAAGGTGGCTCTTTTAGTTATTAGTGCTGTAACTGCCGAAATAATCAGTTTTGTAATTTGTCCTAAATACCTTGTCTTCAGTCAGGAGGCAGGCCTTTCCCCCCCTGCTGCAGACGCCTCACAGCCGTCACCCAAATCTTCTTGGCGCCGGGCGCCGCCTCCTCAGCGCTATTTTTAAATGAGCCGGCGCCTGCGCTCTTTTCTCCTGCCTTAGGCTACGTTCACACTAGCGTTGTGCGCCGCTGCGTCGGCGACGTGACGCACAACGCACCGAAAAACGCTGCGTTTTTCGACGCGTGCGTCGTTTTTTGACGAAAATCGGACGCAAGAAAAATGCAACTTGTTGCGTTTTCTTGGTCCGACGCTAGCGTCAAAAAAGATGCACGTGTCGGAAAACGCAACAAGCAAAAACGCATGCGTCCCCCATGTTAAACATAGGGGCGCATGACGCGTGCGTCGCCGCTGCGTCGCCCGACGCTAGCGCGACGCACACTAGCCGAACGCTAGTGTGAACGTAGCCTTAGGCAGGCGAAGTGAGCGCTGCCCGTCTGTCCTCATATGCAGTCCAGCTGACTGCGCCTGTGCAGACGCCCTGCCTGTGAATCCCAGCCCCGTAGTATGAATAAATAAGACGACACTGCGGGGCTGGGATTTGCACCTGTGTTTTTGCCATCATAAATCGTGTCCGCTGCACCCTGCCAGTGCATTCAGTTGGAGGCTTCAGCAGGTAAACATCTCTGCTTTTTTCTCTGTGACTTTTTTCAATGTTTTGGAGGATTTCTAAGTCATCCAAGTGGGATATGCAAAATATGAGCAGCGCCGTCCAATGCTACAGTCCATTGTCTCGGTGGTCATCGGGCAATGGGCGGCTGTGTGACCTTGGGTATGACCTCCAACAAATTATACTGTTGGACGGGTCCTTCCCCCTTTGGGAATCCCAGTATAGGGATGCTCCAACCCCTTGCTTCTCCATGGAACTCTTGACTGCCTGGTACCTCTCCACCTGGCTCACTAGGTCATCAGCATTACGGGGATCTCCTGTGGGGAGGAAGACTCCGGTTGTAACCATTTTTGCACCAGGTGTAAGAGGTCAAACATTTGGGACCAGAGAGGTTTGCCACTGGTGCACCCGCTGCGCCTTGACAGTCAGTCACTCCTAAGCAAGCCAAGATCTCAGCCTTAAACTTGGCGTACTCTTGTGTCCTGCAACCCCAGGTCATAATAAGCCTTCTTCGGTTCATCTGTTAAATATGGTGCCAGAACCTCCGCCCACTGCTTCGGAGGCAAATTCTCCCGCTCCGCCACCCTTTCAAACACCGCCAGGAACGCCTTGACATCATCACCTGGGGTCATCTTTTGCAATGCTCTTCTTGCCGTTTTCCTCACGTGAGAGTCATCACCTGGATTTTGGGTTGGGGCGGTTGCCCTGCCACGTATCGCCTTGGCTAAGAGTTCCAACTGCTGCCGATGCTGCTTCTTTTGCCAATGCTCCTGCTGATGATTTTTCTGCTCCCATATCTGATGCTGCTGGAGATTAGACCGCACAAGTCGCTTTATCAATTCCTCCATGTCAGAATTCGCTCCTGCAGCCGCTTTCACCCAGGACATGCTATATCTGTGCGGCAGTCACACTTCCCCTTGGGATTCATGCCCGTGTTTCTAGCACCAACTGTAGAGGTTTGTACACACTCGGCTGTGGTTGAGGTAGGCACAGGAAGCGGTATTGCTGCAATCTCCAGACAAGTTTATTCAAAGTCCATAAACCGTTCAGGATGGCAAAACAAAACACAACATTTTCCAGCACAAAGTGAAAACATAAAGTAAAAAGTCCATACAACATATAGTTGGTCCGCCCGCTCAGGATAGTGTCTGGTTCTTTAGGCCTTTATCTGCCAAACCACGCCCTTGGGGTTGGGATATGTGAGCAGTCATTTCCACCCTACTCTTATTACTGCTCGTAAAACCTGACCCTGGAATGGCCTAATAACTCTCTCAGCACTATAGGTGCTGGAGCATGCTTCCGAACTCACATTTCAGCAGCTATTCTCCGCGATGACACATATCTTCCCTCAAGGACTCAATTGGCGATCATCTTAGAATATATATGTGTTTGTGTATGTACTACATATATGTATGTTTTCTTGAATTGGTGGCAATTTGTTTTTGTATCACATATCTGAATTAATGTGAAGTTTTAACTTTTTACTTTTTTTTTTTTTGTCTGTGATATAATACTCTGAAAATTTCATGTAGCGCGTAAACATGTCAGATTATAGCCTTATTAGTTACTTACACAGTGATTTTGGATGGAAACCTAAAAATATGCAAGCGTGAACTCGGTCGTATTAAGGTTATTGGCCAATGAAATTATAGTAAATGGCCTTTTATGTGCTAAATGTCAGCTCTTAGATGGTTTTAAAATATTTTTTCTTTTAAGTCTTGTTTTTTTATTTGGTTAAATTTGGAGCTTCCCAAAGAAGGAATGTTTTCCTCTAACTTCAAGACGAGATCGTTAGTAAGTGCTGACTTCTGAAGTGTGCTATTAAGGAAGGAGGAGGGAAAAAAAAAAAAGCAGGTGTAGTTGTTTGCTATGACTATGGAAAAAAAAAAGGGGCCTCCAGCCATGAGTTTTATTTTCAAATAACCCTCATATATTTTTGGCTGCCAAGCCTGCCCACTCCGAGGAGTCAGAATAGTAACGCTGGAAATTATCCATCTCCCTCCCTGAAGTTCAGCACATAGGAGAGATGAGGGCGCGCACAACTGCTAGGATCTGCGCGTATGCTCGCCCCGGTTGTGATCTTACATAAAGGAGATTTGAATTGTGTTTCTGTATCTGTCACATTTTACGTCAGTACACATTGCCCTTGATTGCTTTAAAGAGATATTTTGGCCTACGGAAATTAGCACAGAATAGATGATGTCTACATCAGTGTGTTCCCCAGTGGCCGCATGACCAGAGTTGAATCTTTGCGTCTTGTGTATGTGACATGCCACTCCATCCAAAGAAGTCAAGGTGCTGATGAAGATTGTGCTGCTCTCAGCTCTTCCATATCTTAAGTGGTATAAATTAAGGGGCCCCATGTACAAAACTGTTTGCCGAAACGAAAGATTAGCTGATAGTTCAGGCCAACAGGTATTTCTCCCAACACCTCTATTCACAGGAATGCTCGCTCTGCCGAGTGCTCCTGTGTTCTTCATGAGAAGGTCACTGCCAGACTCCTCTGGCAGTGGCTAGGGATGAGCAAGTGTGCTCGTTACTCGAGTTTTCCGAGCATGCTCGGGTGTTCTCCGAGTATCTTGGGCGTGCTCGTAGATTGTTTGTGTCCCGGCAGCTGCATGATTTGCGGCTGCTAGACTGCCTGAATACATGTGGGGATTGCCTGTTTGTTAGGAATCGCCACATGTATTCAGGCTGTCTAGCAGCCGCTAATCATGCAGCTGCTGCGGGGACACAAACATAATCTACGAGCGTGCCCGAGATACTCAGAGAACACCAGAGCATGCTCGGAAAACTCGAGTAACGAGCACACTTGCTCATCACTAGAGGTGGACATACCTGACCCTTCTTTCCCATGATATCATCTGTCAGAGGAGAATCGGGAGGCCTTCATATACACTTGATTGTCAGCCGTGCCCACTGGTATCTGTGGATTCAGGCAACATTAGTTTGTGTATGGGAGGCCTTCAGAATGGAGAGACTAGGCTCAAGCAGAGTAGTTGGCGCATAGAATTGAAGACACCAATTTGCAGCATCAAGTCAATAGGTACAAATTGTAGTCAATCTGTCAAATGTTAGGGTCGCCAGGGTTCATTTGTAAATTACAATTAGTAGATGGCAGTTATAATTGGAAGTAACGTGTTATTAGGAGGTCAAAAGTCTGTGCCTGTGTGAGGCAAGCCAACACCACTTGGGAAGGCATTGGCTATCGGAAAGCAGGTGCAGAGCATCAGTGCAAGACCGCAGCTCGGCCTGAGGTGGCCACCAACTACGGAGGCCTTGCAAGTTTCTTTGATGTTTATTAATCTTTTTAGGAAATGTTACTGACATTTCCTGAATTAACTTTTCTGACCCCCTATATCCCTGAATAAATATAGAACCGCTACCAAAATTAAATTAGCTAATATAATTTGTTTGCCAAACCTCTTTAGAAGCTGCAATGATACTATTGTTTGTCCCCCAAGCTTCACAGAAATGTATGCAACTAAAGGCCCTCTTCATATTAGAATAATGTTAACCAAACAGGTCGAAATCGAAGGGTTTGGCTGATGTCGATCAGGCATGTCCAATTTCAGACTAAATAAACTGCCACAAGGCAATTTTTTTTAAATCCGGGAACAACAGATTGTAATAAATAAATGTATAGATGACATTATCTTTCAGAGATCTAGATGACAATATAAACAGTTTGTGAGTTTTGGAGCATGGGGACAGATTCTCTTAAATGACATTGCTGTTTTAAAAATTTTTTTAGCTAACAGCAAATGCTATTCAGTTTTCCTTTCTGATTTAATAACTCCATGAGATGGCACATTAAAAGTAGTTCATATAAAGAACAAACTGTGCTGTGATGTTGTTCGCTATAAATTATTTTGCATTAATGAATAAATTAAACAATGGGTGGGACTGAAAGGAACCTACGGGCTGTGTGAGCTGTTTTTTTCTCAAATGCATAGTTTGGAGAGGCAGCCAAAGACTATAGTGAGAGACGAGACTAGTCTGGTGTCGCCCCCAGCCGGCTGCCCCTCGCTTCATTTCAGGTGATTGACAGATCGCTCCCTATGTGTACATCTGTCAAACCATGGTTTGCTCTATTGAGTGACAGGTTCCTTATTACCAAATAGTCTATACAGTCAGAGATTTGCGATGTACATTTTTGCATAAGCTGAACTGACTAATGTACAAATCTGCCCCCTCTTTTTACTAATATCCTGTCTTTAGTGGCCAGAACATGGGGGCAGAGGCAATAGAACATTTGCACCCACTAATGTCTCCCAAAATAAAATTTAAAGGGAGCCTGTTACCGGGTTTTTCCTGTTTTTCCTATATAACCGAAGACCACCACCTTGCAGCCATGTGTTACACCATTCTGGAATTCTGTATATAAGTCTCAAAGCTGCCTTGCAAAACAAAACAAAAAACCTTTTATTATACCCCCACTATGGGGAGGTTCAATCTGTCTCTGGTCTTGATTCGACGGCATCCTCTATTCTTGCGATGTTGTCCTCCTTCTCTGCTTCTTTTGGATGACGCGTCCTACGTCATCCCCACAGTGTTCCCCATCCTTCTCCTGCCCTACTGTGGGCAGAGCAAAGTACTGAAGTGCGCATGCACCAGGGTTGTTTGGTCTTTCCCTGCACATGCGCACTGCAGTACTTTGCTCTGTCCTCAGCAGGGCAGAGAGAAGTGCCCCTGTACAGGAGTACGATGGGGAACACACTGTGGATAACGTAGGACGCACCATCCACACGAAGCAAGGAGGACGACGGCATTGCAAGAAGAGCGGAGGTGCAGGAAAATGACCAGTGACGCCCAGCAGACGAGATCGCCCCATATGTGAGTAGAAGGTCTTTTTTTTTTTTTTGTTTTGTCGGGTGGCTTGGAGACTTATAAACAGTATTTCAGAATGCTGTAAAACAAGGCTGAAAGGTGGTGGACTTGGGTTATATGGAAAAAAACCTGGTTACTGGTTCCTTTTAAAGGGTTTATACAAGATGGCAAATTGTCATCAGTCTACAAGATAGGGAATGTATTGCTGATCACTGGTGGTCCGGACTCTGCTGTCTCTTCTATCCCATAAAAAATTGAGTGGTGACCGACATGATTTACTGCCGCTTCATTTAGACTGGGCACCACAGAGCCCCACTCTCAGGATCGGGAATCATAAGGGACACGATCATGGTGAATTAACGTTACCAAGAACGCGGTGTTCCTACTGATCTTGCAGTCTGAACAGGCTGCCGATCCGTTAATGATTGTCGGTGAGATGATTGTTTCTCCTGCACAAAAGATCATCGTTCTTGGTAGCGTCTTGTCCTGTGTAAATGGGTCTCGCACTGCCGAGAACAATGGCAACCTGTATTGGTGCGCTATGTTATTGATCGTTCTATGCGCATCTGAAGCAGGATCAGCCTGCGTAAATGGGCAACTAAACAACTACAGACCAGCAAACATGTCTCTGATAGACGGTCGTTTACTGATGCTGTCCACCTTGGTCCGAGTTTAGACTTCAGCGTATAGTATATACCATAGCTGCACGTTGCGGGAAAGCTTCCAAACCGCCTCATGTTTATATCATTAGAAAATGGAATATAAAACAACGTCTCTTCAAAATCCTTCTTTATTGGCGTTCCCATGCTGTAATTTTTAATGCCTTTCTTTTCTTTTTTTTTCTTCTCGTCCTGGCACTTTGCCATTGTATAACAGGCCTGCGCCGACGAATTTATTTTTTTTTGTGAGTGCCGAGAAAAATACATTATGGCAGGAGATCAGATTCTCAAATAAGTCCGGCCATAAGGAATGAAAAAGCCTCTTGTTTCGCGATCTTCTGGGAGACATATATTTTTTCATATGTTTCCTTTGTACGCTTTAAAAACTGTGATTAAAGGAAGCAGTAACCTAAGGAATAGGATTGAGGCTTACAGAGAACTCTGGAAACACAGGACTTGAGCTCGATTTTTCCAGCGGAGAAGGCTTGTATTTCTCTGCTGTACTGGAAGCAATGCCAAAGGACACGGAGAGCAGGACTATGATTAAATGGCTTCTCTTCACTTGTCAAAGGAGCCTGGTTACTTTTTATTTTCTTATTTTATACTAGATGGCAGCCCTATTCTAAAGAATCGGGAGTCTAGAATCCATATATACTTGAAATTCGGCAGGAGCTTGAAGAGCAACGTCACTGGGCCCGCCTCCACGCAGTAGAAACTTGCTGTGAGGTAAAAATTCAAAAATCACACCAAAATGGCGGGCGGAGTGTGTCACAGTACGGCACGTTTCTGATTGGTCGCTCGCAGCAGGCGGCAACCAATCAGACACTGGACACTGTTGACGTCACTTATCTCCGGACATTAGCTCCGGACAAAGCCACGGAAGTTGGCACAAATTGCAGGAAGTCGTATTCTAGGCAATTATATATAAGATATATTCTATAGGTTCGGCATTTCACACACAAGTGGTGGAACTTTTGTTTACATAGGTAGTTTTGCATAAACTTTCGATTGTAAACCGAATGCCATCTGTCTAACTTTGGGAATACACGCCCGGCAGCTGATTTTGCTGGGAAAGTTTTGTCCAGACATGCAAATTTCCTGCAAAGACCTTTTAATACATGGCTAGCCGAGCCTTCCGGATGGACCCGCTCTTCGACTAATTAACATGACCATATTGTCTCCTGAGTGTCGTCCTAGTTCCCATTGGACTTCGCACAGACCCTACCATAAAACTTGGCTTGATAAACAAATACCCAGCATACACCATCGGATGGGTTGGTGCTTGGAACTATGAATGTCGGCCATATTTCTGCTTCTGGATGTCACTGGGCTCATCATTCACGCTGTTTTGAGGACTCGGCCTAACTCTACATTGATTCATCACAACTTTTCCATCAGAAAACTGGCGTTAAAAAGTGTTTAAAAATTCTCAAAATTATTGTGCAACGTGAAACTGTAAAGTTTTGACTTTTGGGCTTTTTGTGCCATTTTTGCCCAGCTCTGACGAAGCAGGCATAACGGGGCGTGGTGACCCTCACTAGGCAAATTCGTGATGAGTGGTGCCGATCCTTATGTCACAAATCTTAATCCAGTTTGGGGACCACTTTGCGCTTGGTACATTCTCTTTCCTGCTGCTGTCTCTAACACTGAGAGAAGAGAGGAGGACAGAAGAGCAGAGAGCCGCCAGAACCAGGAGCTCTAAGGAATTCTTAATTTTTTTTGCAAAAGCAGGCAGTTAAATAAATGACTTAGGCTACTTTCACACTGGCGTTTTTTGCCAGATGTCGCAATGCGTCGCTTATGGCAAAAAACGCATCCTGCAAAGTTGTTTGCAGGATGCGTTTTTACCCCATAGATTAACATTAGCGACGCATTGCGACGCTTTGCCACACGTCGCAACCGTCGTGCGACGGTTGCGCCGTGTTGTGGTGGACCGCCAGGAGCAAAAAAGTTACATGTAACGTTCTTTGCTCCTGACGGACCGCTTTTTCCGACCGCGCATGCACGGCCGGAACTCCGCCCCCACCTCCCCGCACCTTACAATGGGGCAGCGGATGCGCCGAAGAAATGCATCTGCTGCACCCGTTGTGCAGTGCGTCAAACGCTAGCGTCGGAATCTCTGCCCGATGCATTGCGACGGGGAGATTCCGACGCTAGTGTGAAAGTAGCCTTACAGACTCTGCAGCAGCAAAATAGCAATGGTGCATTAAAGTGGAATTATCCCATTTTATAATATTCAGGTGTGTCTGGCAAAGCTTTCTAGTACGCCTGAAATGATGTGTCTGATGTATCCCTCCGCACTTCTCCAGCCGTTCACTAGCCAGCCGCACTAAGCCGAGATGCGAAAGCTCCGATATTAAGCACGTTCTGAGAAGATGGCTCCAAGCATTAAAATAAAGAACAGAGAGAAAAGAAAACCAATTTGTGTTGGGCTGAGATTTTCGAGCTCCGGCTTGCATTGGCAGGGTAGGGCTTAAAGCCTAAAGCTATCTAAGTACACAGGCTTTGGTTCTGCGGTTTAACTGTGTCGCGTAGAATCTTCCCATTCATTCTTCTGCGTCTCTTAGGCTCTACCCAGGCATTCATCGGTTAAATCACTCGAAAACTTGCTGTCTCATCTAACTTAGAAAGGAGGGGAGGGGGGGGGGGGGGGATTCTTTCATCGACCTCTTATGTAATCACAGATTTTGTTTGCTCTATATTGCGGTTATACAAAAGACAAGTTCATAGTAACTTTTCAGCCTGCAGCAAACTCCGGAGGAATCTGCCGGCTTCGACATACTCCAAACTTTCTCCTTTGTCTGATTCCATTTGGCGTGCATCAGACGGACTTGTTGTCATAAGTCCTCAGCGTCAGTGCCATGAAGGACTGCTGGAGAGAAAAGAAAAAAAAGGGAAAAGCCTGACATGCTGAACTTGTGCTAATGACGGCACAGTGTGAACCGTCCGTCCGACTCATTGGTCTTCTGCAAGTGATTAGACAGTAATTATCCACAGCCGCTTCTTGGAAATGTTTCTAAGTTACAGAATTTAGAACCAGGAGAAATTTCAAATTTTCTCTACATTTCCCCCATATTTTCTAGTATAAAATGCATTTTTTTAAAATATAAGCCACAATTTTTTTCCTTACTTTGCAGTTCATTTACTTTCTTAATGCAAAGATGAACAACTTTCTAAATAATCTGCATTAAAATCCTTCTACCATTTTGCTGCAGTGTCGGCTAGCCCTTTATTTAGCTGAGTGATCTGCAAAATGCTACGAATCCAGTGGAGATCCCGCTACCTTCTTTGTGTTAGAGATAGCAGAGGGCATGGGTTTGTACACAAATTTCCACAGCATGGTGAGGGTAGAAAGTAACTCAGGGAGGGCAGAGAAAAGGAGGAAAGCATGTAAAGAGGAAACAAGTTCATGATGGAAGCTGTGCTGATGACAGCAGGAGTATCTGCTTACATCTAGCCTGTTTTACTTGGATACACACTCCAACAGAAGAAAAATATGACACTTGGTTCAGGCTGCAAACCGCATAGCAGGCGATCTGAGAATGAATGAAGTTTGCTTATTGAAACTCAATGCAGTTTTTTTATGTAAAAGTAAACCAGTAACATATGTAAAAATATTTTTTTATTTGGCCTTTAATCTTTGCTCACACTGACTTCATGGTGCATGTTTGGTTTATATACCTAATATAAGGTCCTGGCATAAGTGATTGTATGCCACACAGTTGCAAATGCCAGCCATTGACATTTTTTTAATATATTGGGTTGAAACAAAAAGCTTAAAGTGATTATCCTGGGACTTTAATCACTTTATAGCCTAATGCATCCTGATATTCGATGTCCCTTACATACTAATATCCTCACAGATCATTAGACTCCGGCTTTCCAGTGATGTGCCCGATCACGGGCTTTGCATCATCCCTTAATACACCCCAGAAGTGACCTCACGTCCATAGGGCAGTCGTATGCACCATTATTCAGAGTATATAGCCTAAAAACAAATTGCATGCGAGCTCTGTGAGAAAGCGCTCTACGGCCGGCCCATGTGCGTGAGCTGGAAGATTGTTTGGGGTCTCAGTGGTCAGATTCTCACCAATCGTAACGTGATAGCAACAGGAAGACCCCATTAACAGACTCTCTTTAAAACACATCCTCATGGATCCATTGACTTTTAGTAGATCGATCTGGTTTGTTTTTTGGTTAATTGGTTTTAATTCTAGCGGACTATTGTTGCTTTTAAATAACAATGTCCGCACCCGGGTTCTTGATGGGAATTCGACTTCCTTTGTAAGTCAATAGAAGCAGTCAAGATTAGTTGTGATCCATTTAAACATAGATCTTTCACAGTTCCTTTGGTGAGGTTGTCCAGGATGAGTCTTTAGGCCCACAACAACTGCCTGTTTTTTTTTTTTGTGTTTTTTTTTACTACCTGCGCATTGTACCAGTCACCGGCTCAGAGTGGCCACTGACCGCACCTGCTGGTGATTCTGCTGCTACACATCAACAAAGCAGCTCTTCTTATCCCACTCTGCTCTGTCAACGGGGCGTGTGTCATGATCCCAATGGCAGGGGATCACCAAAGGACAAGCACAGATACAAACAAGCTCTAGGGCGATGGAACCTGAGCTGACCGCGACCCTGAACCTAACACACAAATAAAAGTAGCCGGGGAACGTGCCTACGATGATCCTAGACGTCTCGCTCCAGCCGAAGATCTAACTTCCCCTATTAGTAGAAACACAGACCTCTCTTGCCTCCAGAGAAATCCCCCACAGAAATAGCAGCCCCCCACATATAATGACGGTGAAATGAGAGGAAAGCACATACGCAGTATGAAAACAGTTTCAGCAAAATGAGGCCCGCTAAAGCTAGATAGCAGAGGATACAAAAGTGAACTGCGCGGTCAGCGAAAAACCCTTCAAAAAACCATCCTGAAATTACTTGAACTCATGTGCCAACTCATGGTACATGAGGAGCAATTTCAGCCCACTAGAGCAACCAGCAGCAAGAATCACATATCTGCAGGCTGGACTAAAAACCAAATAAAGCAAAACACCAAAACAGGAAAATCCAAACTTAGCTTGACCAGAAGGTTCTAGGAGCAGGGAGCAGAGGTAACAAGACACACTGGATACATTGATAACCGGCGAGGAAATGCCAGCAAGGCCAGGTTAAATAGGAAACTCCCATATGCTGATGGAACAGGTGGAACCCAGAAACCCAGGAAAGACAAGTCACCCAGTACCATCAGTAACCACCAGAGGGAGCCCAAAAACAGAACTCACAACAGGCGTGACATCTGACATCAAGCTGATTGACAGCTGGCTGCCCGCAGTTAGGCAGTGGGGAGCCGGCTGTCAGTCAGCTTGATGTCGGTATTCACGCCCCATCAACAGAGCAAAGCAGCAGAGAAGCCACTTCTCAGATGACATCAGTGGAAGCTTACAGGAGCAGTCTGTGACCAGTTTGTGGCGGGAGAGAACAGCCCTGGGCACAACAGGCAGGTAGTTAGCAACTACCTATGTTCATTTTTTTTTTTTTTTTTTTTTAACTATGGGCCTAAGATCGAATAGTCTTAGATAAACCCTTTAATAATGGCATTATTATTACAGGGCACATTTCTTAGTAATGGGAGTGTCTTTTTAGTAGTGGGAATGTCTTTTTAGTAATGGGAGTGTCTTTTTAGTAATGGGAGTGTCTTTTTAGTAATGGGAGTGTCTTTTTAGTAATGGGAATGTCTTTTTAGTAATGGGAATGTCTTTTTAGTAATGGGAGTGTCTTTTTAGTAATGGGAGTGTCTTTTTAGTAATGGGAGTGTCTTTTTAGTAATGGGAATGTCTTTTTAGTAATGGGAGTGTCTTTTTAGTAATGGGAATGTCTTTTTAGTAATGGGAGTGTCTTTTTAGTAGTGGGAATGTCTTTTTAGTAATGGGAGTGTCTTTTTAGTAATGGGAGTGTCTTTTTAGTAATGGGAGTGTCTTTTTAGTAGTGGGAATGTCTTTTTAGTAGTGGGAATGTCTTTTTAGTAATGGGAATGTCTTTTTAGTAATGGGAGTGTCTTTTTAGTAATGGGAATGTCTTTTTAGTAATGGGAATGTGTTTTTAGTAATGGGAATGTCTTTTTAGTAATGGGAGTGTCTTTTTAGTAATGGGAATGTCATTTTAGTATTGGGAATGTCTTTTTGGTAATGGGAATGTCTTTTTAGTAATGGGAGTGTCTTTTTAGTAATGGGAGTGTCTTTTTAGTAATGGGAATGTCTTTTTAGTAATGGGAATGTCTTTTTAGTAATGGGAATGTCTTTTTAGTAATGGGAATGTCTTTTTAGTAATGGGAATGTCTTTTTAGTAGTGGGAGTGTCTTTTTAGTAATGGGAATGTCTTTTTAGTAGTGGGAATGTCTTTTTAGTAATGGGAGTGTCTTTTTAGTAATGGGAATGTCTTTTTAGTAGTGGGAGTGTCTTTTTAGTAGTGGGAATGTCTTTTTAGTAATGGGAGTGTCTTTTTAGTAGTGGGAGTGTCTTTTTAGTAATGGGAATGTGTTTTTAGTAATGGGAATGTCTTTTTAGTAATGGGAGTGTCTTTTTAGTAATGGGAATGTCATTTTAGTATTGGGAATGTCTTTTTGGTAATGGGAATGTCTTTTTAGTAATGGGAGTGTCTTTTTAGTAATGGGAGTGTCTTTTTAGTAATGGGAATGTCTTTTTAGTAATGGGAATGTCTTTTTAGTAATGGGAATGTCTTTTTAGTAATGGGAGTGTCTTTTTAGTAATGGGAATGTCTTTTTAGTAATGGGAATGTCTTTTTAGTAGTGGGAGTGTCTTTTTAGTAGTGGGAATGTCTTTTTAGTAATGGGAGTGTCTTTTTAGTAGTGGGAATGTCTTTTTAGTAATGGGAATGTCTTTTTAGTAATGGGAGTGTCTTTTTAGTAATGGGAGTGTCTTTTTAGTAATGGGAATGTCTTTTTAGTAGTGGGAGTGTCTTTTTAGTAGTGGGAATGTCTTTTTAGTAATGGGAGTGTCTTTTTAGTAGTGGGAGTGTCTTTTTAGTAATGGGAATGTCTTTTTAGTAATGGGAATGTCTTTTTAGTAGTGGGAGTGTCTTTTTAGTAATGGGAATGTCTTTTTAGTAGTGGGAATGTCTTTTTAGTAATGGGAGTGTCTTTTTAGTAATGGGAATGTCTTTTTAGTAGTGGGAGTGTCTTTTTAGTAGTGGGAATGTCTTTTTAGTAATGGGAGTGTCTTTTTAGTAGTGGGAGTGTCTTTTTAGTAATGGGAATGTGTTTTTAGTAATGGGAATGTCTTTTTAGTAATGGGAGTGTCTTTTTAGTAATGGGAATGTCATTTTAGTATTGGGAATGTCTTTTTGGTAATGGGAATGTCTTTTTAGTAATGGGAGTGTCTTTTTAGTAATGGGAGTGTCTTTTTAGTAATGGGAATGTCTTTTTAGTAATGGGAATGTCTTTTTAGTAATGGGAATGTCTTTTTAGTAATGGGAGTGTCTTTTTAGTAATGGGAATGTCTTTTTAGTAATGGGAATGTCTTTTTAGTAGTGGGAGTGTCTTTTTAGTAGTGGGAATGTCTTTTTAGTAATGGGAGTGTCTTTTTAGTAGTGGGAATGTCTTTTTAGTAATGGGAATGTCTTTTTAGTAATGGGAGTGTCTTTTTAGTAATGGGAGTGTCTTTTTAGTAATGGGAATGTCTTTTTAGTAGTGGGAGTGTCTTTTTAGTAGTGGGAATGTCTTTTTAGTAATGGGAGTGTCTTTTTAGTAATGGGAGTGTCTTTTTAGTAATGGGAATGTCTTTTTAGTAATGGGAGTGTCTTTTTAGTAATGGGAATGTCTTTTTAGTAATGGGAGTGTCTTTTTAGTAATGGGAGTGTCTTTTTAGTAATGGGAATGTCTTTTTAGTAATGGGAGTGTCTTTTTAGTAGTGGGAATGTCTTTTTAGTAATGGGAATGTCTTTTTAGTAATGGGAATGTGTTTTTAGTAATGGGAATGTCTTTTTAGTAGTGGGAATGTCTTTTTAGTAGTGGGAATGTCTTTTTAGTAGTGGAATGTCTTTTTAGTAATGGGAATGTCTTTTTAGTAATGGGAATGTCTTTTTAGTAATGGGAATGTGTTTTTAGTAATGGGAATGTCTTTTTAGTAGTGGGAATGTCTTTTTAGTAATGGGAATGTCTTTTTAGTAGTGGAATGTGTTTTTAGTAATGGGAATGTCTTTTTAGTAATGGGAATGTCTTTTTAGTAGTGGAATGTCTTTTTAGTAATGGGAATGTGTTTTTAGTAGTGGGAGTGTCTTTTTAGTAATGGGAGTGTCTTTTTAGTAATGGGAATGTGTATTTAGTAATGGGAATGTCTTTTTAGTAGTGGGAATGTCTTTTTAGTAGTGGGAATGTCTTTTTAGTAGTGGGAATGTCTTTTTAGTAGTGGGAATGTGTTTTTAGTAATGGGAATGTCATTTTAGTATTGGGAGTGTCTTTTTAGTAGTGGGAATGTCTTTTTAGTAGTGGGAATGTCTTTTTAGTAATGGGAATGTCTTTTTAGTAGTGGGAATGTCTTTTTAGTAGTGGGAATGTCTTTTTAGTAATGGGAGTGTCTTTTTAGTAATGGGAGTGTCTTTTTAGTAATGGGAGTGTCTTTTTAGTAGTGGGAATGTCTTTTTAGTAGTGGGAATGTCTTTTTAGTAATGGGAATGTCTTTTTAGTAGTGGGAATGTCTTTTTAGTAGTGGGAATGTGTTTTTAGTAATGGGAATGTCATTTTAGTATTGGGAGTGTCTTTTTGCCCCTGATTTGAAAGCAAAAGATCAGAACAGAAGGTGAAAAAAAGCAGATTTCTCTGATTAGATATATTACAAAGTTTCTTATTTTCATGTGTACTATCAATTTATAAAATAAAAATGACGGTTACACTTTAAGGCTCCAGGACCTGGGTGCCGCTCCAGCCCCCGCATCTACTATAGTTACACCCTTGTTCATAACTAATCTGAATTGTGCATAATCTATATTTTATGGCTTTGAAAAGTTTTTTGTTACATTGTATCCGGTTATTAAAGGTTCCGGATTAAAACCATAGTAAATATATATAAATTTAAAGCAGTCACCGCGAGTTGTGGATTTTGGGTCTAATGCTTGTAACTCCAGCTGCTTATAATAATGGGAGATGTGGGTGAAGATATAACGGTTCATAGTAGATATTTTTTCAATGGCTGAAAAGGCAAAGTCCATTGGAGATCAAATATCGTCATGTCAGGGTCCCAAAACAGCCCCCCTGTCGGCATGCTCCATGTCCGAGAGCAGGGCTGATCACGCAGATTTCCTTTTTTGTCAAGCGAAAAACTTGTTTTCAATTACGTATATACATTGTAAATGGATTCTAAGTCAATATTACCCGGAGGAAATTCAATTAGCAGTTCTGAAACTGAATTTAAATACATTTTACTTTAAAAGAAAACGAGTTGGACCCCGATCCCTGTATGATGGCAGAGCGGTATAACATTATATTGTGTTTTTATATGCTTGTATTTTAAACTATCAAATATTAAATCCTATGAAATATTGTGAATCTGGTATATGCATTTGGGTTTGCATCGGAGAGTTGGCAGATGCCCACGGAGGGCGCACTAAACCTTATCTTCATGCACAAGAAACAACAAAAACGCAGCAAATGCGCAAGCACGGTGGCGCAGTGGATAGCACAGCAGCCTTGCAGCGCTGGAGTCCTGGGTTCAAACCCCACCAAGGAAAACATCTGCAAAGAGTTTGTATGTTCTCTCCGTGTTTGCGTGGGTTTCCTCCGGGAACTCCGGTTTCCTCCCACGTTCCAAAGACATACTGATAGGGAATTTAGATTGTGAGCCCCATTGGGGACAGCGATGATAATGTGTGCAAACTGTAAAGCGCTGCGGAATATGTTAGCGCTATATAAAAATAAAGATTATTATTATTATTAACAAAAAATGCAGCAAATCCTGCCTTTGTAAGCCGCTTCTTAGCTGCTTTATTGCCAAGAGAGCAGGTTTTGCCTACAAGAAAAAAAGCAGCAAAAACGCAATGTGTGAACATAGCCTTGACCACACAATGGGGCTGTATTGTAAGTGATCACTAAACAGAAAATGCATGAAAAAAAAAAAAATTCGAACAACTCTCTCCTTAATCTCCTTGATTCTACTTTGTCTCGTATTGTAGTTAAAGGTAAGAAATCTATGAAAAGGAAAAAACAAGAGATCAGCCATGTTCTCTCCTTTTCACTGTCGTCTGTCTGGCTGTAAGACAACTGTCTGCAGCAGAAGCCTCCCCCCTTTTCACTGTCTTTTATTGGATAATAGATTGGTAACCCCCCCCTTGAACAGTTGAGGATTAACCTCTTTTTTTGTCTGTGGGATTTCTAGGAGACTGTTTTAGGATCATACAGAAAACACTGCAGATATTTTGTAACAGATGCAGTATATTTCTTATTTAATTTTTCTTTTCTAGGTTTAGTGATTTTTTTTTTTTTTTTTTTTACATTTTCTTAACTCATTTCCTGATGAAAATGTACTGCACATGGAGAGAGCCGGAGAATGCTACGGGCTCAGGGGTTGAGCCTGCTCCATACCAGGCAAATGCCAGATGTATTATACAGTCAGCATTTATATGTAACTAGATGGTGGCCCCATTCTAACGAATTGGGTATTCTAGAATATGTATGTATATAGCAGCCACATACTATATAGCACAGGCCACGTAGTATATAGGAGCCATGTAGTATATAGCATACAAATAGTACGTGGCCTGTGCTATATAGTATGTGGCTGCTATATACATACATATTGTAGAATACCCAATGCGTTGTATATAACGCAGGCCACGCAGTATCTAACACAGGCCACGTAGTATACAGCAGCCATGTAGTATATAACACTGTCCACGTAGTATATAGCAGCCATGTAGTATATAGTACTGCCCACGTAGTATATAGCAGCCATGCAGCCCACGCAGTATTTAGCAGTGTGGGCACATATCCCTGTAAAAAAAAAAAAAAAAATTAAAATAAAAAATAGTTACATACTCACCCCTGGGATCCAACGGCGCTGTGGCGATGGGCGTGCGGCTGACGCCATCTTCCGTTCCCAGGATGCATTGCGAAATTACCCAGAAGACTTAGCGGTCTCGCGAGACCGCTAAGTCTTCTGGGTACTTTCACAATGCATCGCTGGGAATGGAAGATGGCGGTAGGCGCGAGTGTCTCGGCGGACTACAGAGGGTGAGTATTGCTGTTTTTTTGTGTTTTTTTATTATTTTTAACATTACATTTTTTTTTACTATTGATGCCACATAGGCAGCATCAATAGTAAAAAAGTTGGGGACACACAGGGTTAATAGCGGCGGTAACGAAGTGCGTTACCCGCGGCATAACGCGGTCCGTTACCGCCGGCATTAACCCTATGTGAGCGGTGACTGGAGGGGAGTATGCGGGCTCCGGGCAGTGACTGCGGGGAGGAAGGAGCGGCCATTTTCTTCCGGACTGTGCCCGTCGCTGATTGGTCGTGGCTGTTTTGCCGCGACCAATCAGCGACTTGGATTCCATGACAGACAGAGGCCGCAACCAATGAATATCCGTGACAG
This sequence comes from Ranitomeya imitator, assembly GCF_032444005.1. NCBI lineage: Eukaryota > Metazoa > Chordata > Amphibia > Anura > Dendrobatidae > Ranitomeya > Ranitomeya imitator. The sequence continues at coordinate 42,609,861 of NC_091286.1, read as the reverse complement.
ACAGAAGACAGACAGACAGACAGATGGAAGTGACCCTTAGACAATTATATAGTAGATAACAGAGATCACAGGGTGGGGACATGACCATCAAGTACCAATGGGTTCATAGCAGCCGGTGGCAGCCCAGCTCGTCATTGCAATACTGTGGTACTGCAGTATATGGAACAAATGATCGCAGATTCAAGTCCTCAGAGGGGACTAAATAATAATACAAAAAATTTTTTGAATCCCTCTACTTTTTCCAAGTTAAAAATAAAATAAAATTATACATCTTCAGGTTTGCTGCTTTCGAAAAAAGTCTAATCTACCAAAATATTAAATTATTCAGTCCATATGGTAAATACAGCACAGCAAAAAAAAAAAAATACTATTTTACCCCCCAAAAAATAAATCCAACCGCTTGCTATTTTATAGCAAAACAAAAATGCAATAAGAAGTTATTCAAAAAGTCGTGCACCCTGAAATAGTATCATTAAAACCATCAGCTTGCCACACTCAAAACAAGACCCCACACAGCTCCATCAAGGGAAAAATAAAAAAAGATGGCTTCACAAAACAAATTTATTTTTAATTTTTTTTTATTTTACAAATTTCTGATTATTTTTTAAATCACACATTTTTTTTTTTACATTTTTTTTAGTATCGCCGTAATTGTACCGAACTGGAGAATCGCACTGCCAGGTCATTTTTACAGCACACTGCACTGAACGCCGTAGAAATGAAACCCAACAAAGTACCTGCAGAATTGTATTTCTTTCCTCATTTTACTGCATTTTACTGCATATGGAATCTTTTTGTCTTCTGTTTTTTTCAGTATATTACAGGGTAAAATAAATGGTATCATTCAAAAGTACGATACATCTTGTCTCGCAGAAAATTAGCCCTTCAATGATTATGTGGAAGGAAAAATAAAAAACAAGGGAAGGGAAGAAGGGGATGAAAAAAGACAACAGCGCAATAATTTAAATTGGCTGCGGAGTGAAGATGTTAATATCTCAATGTTTCTGTATCATTCTAAAAAATTATATTTTAGTTTTTTTTTCTTTCTGGCAGATTCTGGAATAGTGTTCATGAATTAGATGGCCCGGGATGAACAGTAATAAGATGTGGATCTAAGGGGGAACGTTTCTCCTTTTTTTGAATCCCAAGCTGGCGTGGGGAGACTTGTAGGCCATGTAGTGGAAAATTAAATTAGCAAATAGCCTCTTCAGAAGGAAGAGGTCTTGATCTCTTGTGCCACCTGTTGGATATAGCATCCTTAAAATTCAATGTCGATCCTTTAACGAGCCTTATTATATAACTTATATACAGTAATATATTATAAAGGAAAAAATACTACATCCGAAACGTTGCCACGCCGTTCAGGCATTAAAGCCTGTTTTTCTTTAATTTTTGTGCTGTTTTCCTTTTTTTTATTTCTATTATTGGATGCCACTTGAACATTGGTTGGGAAAGCGCTGCACGACAACTGCGGTAATACGCGATGCTGGTCCAATTTTATTTTTATATATATATGTCCCGTTAAGCCAGCTTGGTACTCTCCGCAAGGATTAATGTTTCCCCTAGACCCTTAGTTGGAGGCGTCTCACCCAGCCAAATCAGAACTGCATTGCACTGAGGAGGGGCAACACAATGAACACTTGTCAGCAAATTGAGTTTCTGGCTGGGCTTATTTTCCTAAGTCATGTGGCAAGGCTCGTTGACTTTTAGGATTGCTAAATAGGTAGTACCACAGATCAAGTCTTCTTCCTTCTGAAGAGGATATATGTACCAGTAATAGGATGGTAATAATATTTTAAAGAAGCACTTCTCCTTCCATCAAAATTTTTATTCTTATAATACGAGGAAGTCATATTATATAGCACTGTGTACTTACAGTTGCTCATTTTGCCTTTCTACCCAGTTAATGCTTCTCTTTTCTCTGCTCTATGTGGAAATGGAGTCTCTTGCCCTGCATTTATCATTCTCTTCTTCAAATCCTGACAGAAGTTGCTCAGTTAGTGCAGCTCATCCAGGATGGCACATCAGTGCAAGCTGAGGCAAGAAGGTTTGCTGTGTCTGTCAGCAGTGTCCAGAGCATTAAGCAGATACCAGGAGACAGGCCAGTGCACCAGGAGATGTGGAGGGGCCCGTAAAAGGGCAACAATCCAGCAGCAGAACCACTATGTCCTCTGTGCAAGGAGGAATAGGAGGAGTAGTGCCAGAGCCCTGCAACATGACTTCCAGCAGGCTACGAACATCCATGTGTCTGCTCAAACTGTCAGAAACAGACTCCATAAGGGCGATATGAAGGCCCGACGTCCACAAGTGGGTGTTTACAGCCCAACACCGTGCAGGGCGATTGGCATATGCCAGAGAACACCAAGATTGGCAGATTCGACATTGGTGCCCTGTGCTCTTCACGGATGAGGGCAGGTTCACACTGAGCGCATGTGATGGTGCCTGGAGATGCCGTGGAGAACATTCGGCTGCCTGCAATATCCTCCAGCATGAGTGGTTTCACAGTGGATCAGTAATGGTGTGGGGAGGCATTTCTTTGGGGGGCCGCACAGCTCTCCATGTGCTAGCCAGAGGTACCCTGATTGCCATTAGGTACAGGGATGAGATCCTCAGACCCATTGTGAAACCATATTTAAATGCAGTGGGTTTCTCCTAATGCAGGACAATGCTTGACCTCATGTGGCTGAAGTGTGTCAGCAGTTCCTGCATTATGAAGACATTGATGCTATGAACTGGTTGTCCGTTCTCCAGGTCTGAAACCTATTGTACACATCTGGGACATCATGTCTCGTTCCATGCACCAACGCCACGTTGCACTACAAACTGTCCAGCAGTTGACTGATGCTTTAATCCAGGTCTGGGAGGAGATCCCTCAGGAGAACATCTGCCTCCCCATCAGGAGCATGCCCAGGCATTGTAGGGAGGTCATACAGGCACGTGGAGGCCACAGACACTACTGAGCATCATTTCCTTGTCTTGAGGCTTTTCCACTGAAGTTGAATCGCCCTGTACTTTGATTTTGAGTATCCTTCCAAATCCAGACCTCCAAGGGATATAAGTTTTGATTTACATTGATCATTTTTGTGTTTTATTGTTCTTAATGCCTTCCACTATGTAATGAATAAAGCTTTTCAACTGGAATATTTCATTCAGTGATATCTAGGATGTGGGATTTTAGTGTTCCCTTTGTTTGTGCAGTGCATTCTGCTTAGAGACGAACCTTTAGGCGATTTCAATAAACATTATGCATAAAATAAATCATGTTCTCCTCATATATATGAGGTTTCCTGGAATGTATGAAACGTCTGCTGTATCCAGGAAATTCTCTCTCCACCAGCACACGTTTATCTATGATCTTCCAGCTCTGACCCGCTCCTGGCTTATATATCATACACAAGTGCAGAATTCGGCAACGTTATTAATGACTGGTGTGTAGATTAAGCCACATTGCATTGTGGGTTTTTTATGGTCTTTAATCTTATCCAGTATTCCTGGAAAAAAGGAAAAAAAAAAATCCTATATGTCCCTATATCTGAAAACGGGTCTGGCTGTGAATGGTTTGATTGTTTAAAGCCCAGCTCCGTGTGTTTGAAGTGGTGTAGCATGGTTTTAATAAAACTTAGTGCCCTCCGTGACCTCCTCTACTCGTTTGATTCTTTCAGATGCAAGGAGGAGAGCCTCCGCGGCCTACCACGCCAATGGTTATGCAACGTCTTGGAGGAAATTAAATCTAGCGATCCGTCTTCCAGGCTCTGTGCAACCAGACGCAGCGCTGGAATTCCTTTCTACATACAGGTATGGAGCAAGCTGTGCACCGGTTTATGGGACTGAAATGGTTCAGCTCTTTAATGGTCTATGCAAGAGGGTCTGCATCTGCCCACATGGCTTTCCTCGTAAACGTTCAAGATGATGTTTGCTGTCTGCATCATTTCTGAGTATACACAGCTGGTCGACGTTCTCCAGAACCCATGTTTAAAGGGGTACTCCCGTGATGGAATGCTAGGATACGCCATAACATTATGATGGGTAGAGGTTGAAACTTGCTGTTCCTGAGGACTAAAGCCATTTCTTTTTACCTGGTGTTAATCCTGCTGTACCCCTGAATCCGGCAATGTTAAGAAAAGCCTAAATACATCTCCACCATTGTTTTATTGCTACAACCTACACTTAATGTACATGATGAGGTCTAGCCTATGGCCATGAACTCCCTCGACATGAGCCGTCACATGACATCACTTGTTCTATTCAGACTAAAGTTAAGTCCAAATAAAATTGTCAGGTCACTGCAAAAACCACAAAGGATAATTGTTTAACAATCACTCAGACGAATTTGCAGGCAAACACTTTTTTCAGTCGCAAAACGCTGAACCAAATGCTCTTCTATGTTGCTGCCTTCTTATTATTGGTCAATGTCATACAGGAGGCAGAAGAACACACCCCCAGTGGAAACTATCTAATAAAAACTTATTGGACCTAACTTTAGTTAACTCATTAGCTGCCAAATATTTGATTGTTTATATCTCCATGTGAGACACACTTAGAAAAAGAAAGAAACAAAAAAAATAAAATGTTTTAGGGTATGTGTCCACATTCAGGAATACATCCGGATTAGCTGAGGATTGAACGCTGCGTACAGCCGCAGCTTCCAACCCGCAGCGTCCAGGTGTTACAGCATAGTGGAGGGAATTTTATTAAATTATGCGAACACGCATCCGGCGGCCCTGCGTTTCCGGACATGCGGCTCGTCTTTTTAGAACGCAGCATGTTTGTTTACCTTGTGGCGACACTCCGTCGCTGCAAGGTAGATCACAGGGTCATATGTATGGGGTGCAGTGAATCCGGATGTGTCCAAAGCGCAGTAATTACAGAACGTGGACACGGGACCTTATTCCGCTCTCCACCCACTATTACATCCTGTGTCCAGTTCAAAATGAAAAATTTGGTTGAAGGTCCTCTTTAAGCGTTGGAATCCACATTACATTACATTGCATATGTATATACTTACCTTATATGCACACTTCCATGTACGGCGGTTGGCGCGTGCGCAGTACGCAGTTACTATCTACGGGTGGTGACCTATTGTGCATGCGCTGCGCCTGTCACGTTTTTAGTTGGAGCACACATTGGCACTATGTGCGCACGCGCGATGGCCCTTTGCAATGTTTACGGGGATTTCTGCGCACACACATCGGCGCGTGTGGTAACTTATTGCGCATGCACGGCGCTTGCTACGTTTTAATTTAGGAGATCAGATTGATACTATGTACGCATGCACTATGGCCCCTCTTAATGTTTGCGGGGACTTTTGCGCAGACACATCGGTGAACCGGCAATAGAGTTGAAACGGAAATGACTGTATTAAGGGGCCGCCTCTGGTCTATACTTCCCAATTAGAACGGCTCCCTTGCGTATATAAACCGGCCATCCCCCTGCCTAGACACGCCTCCTGAAGAAGCCGTCAGTGAAACGCGCGTCGGGGCAGAGGGACGATGAGGAGAGACCACACCACATACTGCGGGTAATGTGTACTTGCTTTCTTTATGCTAACTTTGGCACTTACTACTTTAGTTATTGGGGCTTCCTATTAAATGTACCATATGCGTCACTGTCATAGTACAGGACAGTCTAAATTTTAGACAGGAATATACTATATATTATATGGTCCATATTGGCTACGGTATTTTTTCCATTAGACCCAATTGGGCGTCCATATGTGGGGTATTAAGCCTCTCTTTATCTAGCATCACCGCGGTACCATAAGATTTGGTGGCTCTCCTATGGTTATGTCCCTCTTTTTAGTGGATTCTGCACTTATTTTGTGATTTATTTTTTTTTTGTGTCAATTTTTGGCATTGGATGTTTATGTATGTTTTATTTTTGTGTAATAAACAATATTTTACCTAGAAAGTACCTCTTGTTTTGGGATTTACTGTGTAGTATGATCACCAAAAATATGTGATTTACATTGCATATATGTAGCTTATTGAACCTCTTTTGTTTACTTTTATATGCTGTTATCTCACATCACTGTATTATTTACTTTTATATTAGAGGTCACTAATTGTAGATTTTCCAGTAATGATATTCCCCCATCTCATTGTTCCTTATAGCACTTGCACTAATAAAGTTAATCATTCCTTGGTCATATCTGTTCCTGGAAAGCCGCGTGACATCTAGTAAGGGTTCCTGGACATTTTCAACCCATAATGACACCCGTCACTTACTCTTGTTAGTGGCATCCTACCTAGGACCCTGCTGAGGTTTGCCATTTAGAAATCCGGCTCAAGGATATGTTCACATTGCGTTGCGCTTTTTTAAGAATATGTCACAAAGTGACCAGTGTCTTGTCCACCAAATTGCCCCATCGGTAAAGGATACCACACAGAGTGCTTTATTGTGGCGGCCCTCTGTACAGAAAAGAGCAGTCTGTGTCCCTTTACTATACAGATCAGCGGTTTGCAGATGCATAGTGGTAAGAGAGGCCAGAACGACACTGTTTTGTCCTCTGTCTGGTACATCTGGGACTATGAAATTGTCAGTATACGCCAGGAATGTTTTCCAAATGTGCACATAGAACATAGTACCCAATGTGCTTTTAGCCTAAGCTGCGCATTAACATATGTGAAAGCGGAAAAACTCTGGGAAAGTTGGTTATAATCGATACAGCCTGTATTAGGCTGGGTTCACATTGCGCTAGGTGTGTCCGTCTAACGGACTCGTTTTTAAGTAGTAAAAACGCAATGTAACGCACATACCAACGCGCCCATAGACTTGCATTGTCTAACGCATCGTGACGCATCCCTAAATTGGTATGCGTTTGTCACATAACGTTTTTTTTCTGACGGACCTTCAACGCGGCTTGCAGCGTTCTCGGGTCCGGCCAAGCTAACGCACTACTAACGGAAGCGTTCATTCTGCCATAGAAGGCTATGGCAAACGCAGTCAGACGCAAATCATGAAAAATTTCCAAATAGAACCACACGTTTTAATAGCGTTTGAGGGTGGTCACATGTGTCATGTGACAGGAAATGTGATTTCGGCCATTAAAGGAGGAATATACCACCCACACATTTACTGCACGTGACAGAGTGTTGCAATAGCTCCCCTGAAATGTAAGTACATTTCTATATATATATCTCAGTATACATCATGGGAGTCTGTAATGTCCGTCGGATGTGTGTGTACTAAACATGTATTGCTTTGTTGCACACAGATGTCGGATACAGATGTCAGCAGCAGCAGCAGCGTGTCTGCGATTTTTTCCTCACAGTCGGTAGGCTTGCACTTTAAAAAACCACTATAATGTTGTGTGAAACTCCATTGTATTGAGCTAGGCATAACAATCCCGTTTATTGTTTTATTGTGAATAGGAGTCTTCTGAGCCCGAGGCTGCTAGACCACCCCCCAAAAAACATGCTAAAAGCACAAAGGTACATAGCACACATGTTGAATTTTTCAGGCATAAATTTATTGATCCAATGAATGTTTACATTATTTAATGTTAAAATTTTTTTTTTTACATTTTACATACACAATAGGTTGTGGCACACGGAGGACACAAAAGAAAGAAGGTCCCTAGCCATCTGTCGTCGCCACAACTGCCAGTGGTAAATATAAAACTAGAAATATTCTATCCAATATTTACCAACAATCTATCTATTCACTTTCTATCTACTATACCTATAAACTATCTATCAACTATCTATCGCTCCATCTATTTGTCTATCTATATCTATGTATCTATCTATCAATATCTATGTATCTATCTATATCTATGTATCTATATCTATCTATATCTATGTATCTATCTATGTATCTATATATCTATCTATATCTATATCTATGTATCTATATATCTATGTATCTATATATCTATATCTATCTATATCTATGTATCTATATCTATGTATCTATCTATTGCTATATCTATGTATCTATCTATCTCTGTATATATGAATATGGCCATCCAGTGAAATTGACACTATCAACATAACGTTTTGTGTTTACATAGTCCAAGTCAGCGGCCAAAAAAAAAAGGATTGTCGTTGACGAAGAGCCATTGACTATCCACATTGAGACACTTATTAACCTTGTGGAAGCCAACCCCTCCATATGGGACCAGAGCGACAGCTCCCACCATGACATCGTGAAGAACCGGAAGTTGTGGGATCAAATAATCTGTCACTTTGATCCCCGATACATGGAGAAGTCGACAACCTCAAAGAAAAAAAATTGGTAAATATTGGTGACGTAACATCGGAAAATGTTAACCAAAAAAAAAAAAAAAAATTCTATCCTATCAACCTATCCACTTGTTGTCTATCTCTCAATTATCAACTATCTGTACACTATATATCTATCTATCTATACACTATTTCCAAACTATTTCTTAACTATCTATCTACTATCTATATGTCCACTATCCTAGCAAACTATGAAAAATGTTTCCTATATCTTAAAACTATCTATCTACTATTTTTATATATATATATTTTTTTAAATTTAAAGCCGATGCTGTCCATACCCGTTGGAAGTCCATCCGCGATCGCTTTGTCCGTGACTACCGGAACAGTCAGAATGCACCAAGCGGATCCAGTGGTAAACGGGTGACCCCGTATGTGCATTATGACCAACTGCTCTTTCTTCAAAAAACATTGTCTCAGCGCTCGTAAGTACAAATAGGTCTGTGTGCGAGACAAAATTGTTTAAAGGAAACTAATTTACTTTTTTTTTTTTTGGGTTACAGCACGATATGCAGTACCGCTGCTCCTAGACCGACAGAGGAACTGGAGCCTTCTCCAGTGGAACCAACGCAACCTGAAGATGTGTCTGGCGTCAGCGAGCCACGATCTGCGGATAGAAGCACTGTTGCTGCAGGTGTGAGTGCCCGGTTGCAATCACAGCGTGGACGCAAGCGAGCATCACAAAAAGATGAAGCTGATGCAATTATCGTGGATGGACTCCAACGGGTAGAGGACATGTGTCGCAGTGAGCTCAAAGACCTGAGGCGAGAAATTACCGAGCTGCAAGCACGCGAGTCTGTATACTCTGCTAATGAGTGGAAGCTACTTTTCTTGTCCTATGTGCCTGTAGCACAAAATATCCCGGCACATAGAAACCTTATGTTTAGACAAAGACTGAACGAGCTTCTAGAGGAATTTGTGGGCCCCCAGGAACCCGCTCCATCGGGAACAAGAAGAATGGACATGCCGGCCTACAACCCTCAATATAGAGGCCGGGGTGAAACGAGCGTGGAACCTCAAAGACAATGTAGCAGTCCATCATATAGTTGGGCAGACAATACTCCCGTGCAGTACCAAAGTCTTTAGTACCGTTCACTGTCCCCAGCCAGGTGCAATTACCGCGTTGCAAGTTTTCTTTTTTTTGTTATGTTTTTTGTTGTGAATTTCTATTTTCCTTTTTTTTCATCCCTATGGGATATCATATGTTAAACCTGTGTACCAACAGTTTGTTGGAAAAATCCATAAACATTTAGTAAACTGTTTCAAATTTAAGATTCTTGTATGACTTTAACTTTTAACACAACATAACTTTTTACACGACATAAGGTAACTTTTTACATGACATCAGGTTAAACAACTTTTTACATGACATAAGGTAACTTTTTACACTACGTAACTTTTTACACGACATCAGGTTAAACAACTTTTTACACGACATAAGGTAACTTTTTACACTACGTAACTTTTTACACGACATCAGGTTAAACAACATAACTTTTTACACGACATCAGGAAGACTTTACAATATTTTCACACGTATCTGTCTTGCCATGGAACATGGCCTTCATGTGTGAAATAATGTGCATATTGATCACGAATCCTCATTATTTGTGCTGTTGACCGAACTGCATTCGATTCAATGCTACTGAGGTTCGACTCGCAATCATCGGGGTCTACCACCTGGGGTTCATGTCTCACCACAAAATTATGCAGACAGATGCACGCCTTCACAACACGGTCCACATTTTCTGGTTGCAGTTGCATGCAGGTTAGTAAAATCCGCCATTTTAATGTCAAAATCCCAAAGGCACACTCCACATAACGTCTAGCCCGGCTCAAGCGATAATTAAAAATGCGCCTGCTGGAGTCTAGACTACGGCTTGAGTAGGGCTTGAGGAGATTTTGTCCTAGTTGGAAGGCCTCGTCACCAACTAAAACATAGGGCAAATTTGGGCCTTCGGTCCCCGGAAGAGGTCGTGATGAGGGTATGTTTAAACGTTGGCTGTACAAACATCGGCCCATGTTGGAGTCTCTGAATACTCTGGAATCGTTAGTCCGGCCATAAGCACCAATATCCACAGCAACAAAACGGTACCTGGCATCCGCAATCGCCATCAATACTATAGAAAAGTATTTCTTATAGTTATAGTAGAGGGAACCACTATGCGCAGGTTTCTGAATCCGAATGTGCTTTCCGTCCACGGCACCAATACAATTGGGGAAATTAGCCACATCCTCAAACTGTTGGGAAATCGCTAGCCACATTTCTGATGTTGGTGTTGGTAGCACAAGTGGTTGCAAGTTGTTCCAAATGGCATCACAAGTTTCCCGAACCAGTTGACAAATTGTTGACTTCCCAAGTCTAAACTGATAATGCAGTGACGCAAAAGTTTCTCCGGTAGCCAGATATCTGTCGACATTCAAAAACAAAAAGCAAAAAAAATTAGGATTTTAATGATCTAATGGCTAGTTACAATAGAATATACAATTGCTAAATGAACATTAGGCCACACGATACCGAGATCTAGTCTTTGTCAATAGAATGATAAAAAAAATGTATAATTATCTCACAGTCACTACTAAACGTTGCTCCGCACTGATGCTTTCACGAAAAGTGCTGCAATGATGATGTATCTCATCCTTCACATGCGAGAGCAGAACATCAAAGGTCTCAATGGACATCCGTAGATAGCGTTGGAATTTGAAGGGATGATCCCGAAGCTGCACATACAGGGTGTGAAAGGCACCATATGTACTCCGCAAGAAATTCACTTCGTGGATCCAATATCTCCTTTGCGAACTACGCTTTCTCTGCCGAAGTCGCAACCGCATCAAGCGAAATCTGACGAGCTCAGACACAAACATCTTGCTAGCAGAAGTTCACTCAATGCTTTCAAAATGGAGAATGAGTCTGTGCCCACACCCGACAATGACAAAAGGGAAAAAAAAAAAAAGAACAACTTTATTGACAGTGACAAACGCAGACAAACGGATACTTCGTAAACGGACATCAAAATGAAAAAACGCGATCACATGCGTTAACGCTAGCGTTACCGTGACGACGAATTTCACATAATTTTGCTCCTTTTCTGTACATGCGTTTAACGCATCCGTTTAACGCCATGTACTTGACGCAATGTGAACCTAGCCTTACCGCAACTTCTCCAGACTGGGGAATGGCAAATTTAAGTAGTCATCATGCAAATACATCCCCCGCGTACCTCCTATTTGGTGCTTTAATAAAGCTGGGTCACAATGGCTACAGTCCACAAAGGGTGTAGTGCCGACTATTCTGGTCGTGAACTCCAACTTCTATTAATTCAGAGTTCAGGGGTTTATTCTGGATTTCGATACGGTCTAACACCCGGCTCCCCCTTCTCGAAAGCTCGGCTGTTTACAGCACTCTTCGCAGCTGAATGTGACCTGAACAGCTCCTTCCAGAGGCCGTTCTCTGGTACTGCGGTTCAGCTCCAGTTGAGGTGAATGGAAGCTGAGCTTCAGTACTCGAGCACTGTCACTGCACAATGTTTGGATTTGTGATGTTCTGGTTCCGTACACAGGGGGCTTCCGCTTGGCCTGTTAACAGCTAACCTGTGGGGGTGCTGGGTGTCATACCACCAGAGATCTGATATTAATGACCTCTCCTGAGGCTAGGGTCACACGACCGCATGTTCATTCTTCCCAAGAAAATTTGTTCCGATAACGCTAATCACGTTCTGTTCATAGTGTGATCCGTTTCTCGAATGTGGAGAAGATGGGGAAAAAAAAAATTCTCCACCGTCTCCATTCTGTCAGTCCATGAAAATCGAACCACACTCAGATGATATCTGAGTGCAGTCCGATTTTTTTTGACTGACGCATTGATTTGCATGGCTGATGTGATCCGATTTACGCGTGCATGCTAAGATTTTTTTTTTTCGGACCGAATCGGTCGAATGAAAAAAATCAGATGTTCACTGCACCTTAGAGTTGCATTACTCCAAGTTCGATCCGATGCTTTGTTGGACACACTTGGACCGAGAATACAGTCATCTACGCGAATCTTAGTCTTATGCAAGTCCTGCGCAACACTTCGAAATAAAATTCTCTCTGCCTGCTACCATTAGGTGCAGTGGTGAGTGCGGTACCTTCTTCATTGGTTATACTGCTGTTTATATCTGCATGCCGTCTTTGTTGTGGTGGAACCAGGTATTGCAGTGTTGTCCCAATTGTTCCAGTTGGACAACACTGCAGCATCAGAATGTATAAAAAAAAAGAAGGTTGTGCTTTTGTTGAAATGGACTGTGATTAGTAAAATGGGTTTGATAGTACTGGGGCGTTGGGCTGTCGCCTCTAATGAAGTTAGTTTATCATACTTTTGAGATGGCGGCTTCCCCTTCGACCAGTCTTGTACCCAGACGACTGTGCGGCAGCAAATCCAAAGGAGAATAAAAGTTTGGCAGTTTACACTGTGTGCAGAATTATTAGGCAAGTTTGTATTTTAGAGGATTATTTTTATTATTGATCAACAACTATGTTCTCAATCAACCCAATGAGTCATAAATATCAAAGCTTAATATTTTTGGAAGTTGGAGTGGTTTTTTTTTTAGATTCCGCTATCTTAGGAGGATATCTGTTTGTGCAGGTAACTATTACTGTGCAGAATTATTAGACAACTTAATAAAAACCAAATATATTCCCATCTCACTTGTTTTTCACCAGGTAAACCAATATAACTGCACAACATTTAGAAATAAACATTTCTGACATGCAAAAACAAAACCCCCAAAAATTAGTGACCAATATAGCCACCTTTCTTTATGATGACACTCAGCAGCCTTCATCCATAGATTCTGACAGTTGCTTGATCTGTTTACGACCAACATTGCGTGCAGCAGCCACCACAGCCCCCCAGACACTGTTCCCAGAGGTGGACTGTTTTCCCTCCCTGTAGATCTCACATTTTATGAGGGACCACAGGTTCTCTATGGGGGTCAGATCAGGTAAACAAGGGGGCCATGTCATTATTTTTTCTTCTTTGAGACCTTTACTGGCCAGCCACACTGTGGAGTAGTTGGAGGCATGTGATGGAGCATTGTCCTGCATGATAATCATGTTTTTTCCCTTTCGCCACGACAGCACCCCACTGGAGAGAGGGATCCGCCCCGCAGGAACAGGAAACCTACCGAGAAATAAAAGGGGGCGGTCCGCCTCTCCTCCTCAGTTTAGGTTTCCTGTTCCTGCGGGAACATCCAGGAACGACAGGACTACCCATACCTGGGCTAGCATGCCGCCTGCGCGGTGTCCTTGAAAATGGCAGGGGCTGCAGCTCAGAAGCAGCGTCGGGGGAGTTCCGCTAGACGGCTCCCTCCTCATCTGGTGGAGCGGGCAGACGGCCGGGTCCGGGGAGGGCCGCCCGGCGTCTTCCTCTGCGTGCGGTGCGGCCAGGAGCGGGTAAGGTGATCTCCATTGCGGTCCGGCGCTAGATCCCGGACTGCGCATGCGCCGACCGCCGCAATACTGGCTACCCCGGAACTGAAGGAGTCCCTTCCGGGGCGCCTAGGCCGTATCTGGGGCGGGGGAGCCAGCGGCAACCCGCGCATGCGCATTGCGCAGCGGGAAAAAAAAAAAAAAAGGGCGCACTATTTAAAATGCCAAGAAGCAATAATGCGGCGATGCAGAGATGTCGTCCTCAGGTGCCATGGACCCCACAGCTGGAGATCCAGTGCCCCCCGCCAAAGATCACAAAGGATCCTCGGAGACCGCTCGTAAGAGTGACAGTTCCAGAACAGGATCTCGGCCTTCTGATCCGGTACTATTCGCTTCACTGGGTGATTGTTTAAACTCTGCCTATTAAGCTGACGCTGTCTCCCTATTTCTCTCTCTTTTCTCTCTCTCTCGCTACTTATTACGCCCAGTCTAAAAAACGACAAAAGTCCAAGCATAAGGAATGTGCCTTGTGTAGCCAGCCCCTTCCGGACTCCTACCCCAAAAAACTGTGCAAAGACTGTTTTAAGGAAACAACTCAGGGAGCGACAGTGTCCGTTACGGACTTACGGACCATCATTAGGGAGGAATTAAAAAATATGGCCCAGGAAAAACCGCGTAAAGCTAAGTACAAAACACCAACACTTATATCAGACTCCGAAAGTGACCAGATGGTACTGTCAGAAGCCTCCCTATCATCATCATCATCATCATCATCTTCCTCATCAGAAATCGAGGGTCGTTCATGTTTCCCCTTAGAAAGTGTGGACAACTTGGTAAAGTCAATCCGCAATACCATGGGGTGTGAGGAGGTAAAGGGTTCGCAAACCACGCAGGAAATTATGTTTGCGGGTTTGGCTGAGAGAAAGAGGAGATGTTTTCCGGTTATACCAGCGTTGAAAGCATTAATTAAAAGAGAGTGGGAGAAGCAGGATCAAAGAAGCTTTTTGCCCTCCGCGTCTAAACGTAAATATCCGTTTAGTGATGAGGAGCTTCTTACATGGACCAAAGTCCCTAAGGTCGATGCAGCCATAGCTTCTACCTCCAAGCAATCCACTCTGCCTGTGGAGGATGCGGGACTTCTGGTCGATCCATTAGATCGTAAAGCTGAATCATCCCTTAAACGATCCTGGGAAGCGGCTACAGGAATCTTTAAACCTGCAGTAGCCAGCACCTGCGCTGCACGGTCAATGATCATTTGGATTGATCAATTGGACCAGCAGATCGAAAATAAAATTTCTAGAGAGAAACTACGAGCAGCCATCCCCTTAATACGTGGAGCAGCAGCTTTTATGGCGGACGCATCTGCCGACTCTCTTCGGTTAGCAGCGAGATCTGCAGGCCTTGTGAACAATGCAAGACGCGCACTTTGGATGAAAAGTTGGAAAGGGGACGCACAGTCTAAATCTAAAATATGCGCAATCCCATGTGAGGGTGAGTACCTCTTTGGTAAAACCTTAGATGAGATACTCAAAAAGGCAAAGGACAGGAAGAAAGCTTTTCCTGATTCCTCTATTCCCTTTTACAGGAGAGCCTTTAAGAGGAGACCGTTTGGTAAAAGGAGACAAACGGATAGGTCTACAACATGGACTGCTAAAGAGGACAGGCAAAGAGGTATCATGTTTAGAAGACCCAACCCCCCAAAAGACAATACATTCTGAGGATATACCAGAAGGGGGCAGACTGAAGTTTTTCGCCACCCAATGGGAAAAAGTAACATCTAGCTTGTGGGTTTTAAACATCATTCGAGATGAAATTAAATTACAATTCTCTCGTGTTCCCCACGAGCCATATATTATAACAGCCCTCAGCTCGCCTGCGCAACAACAGGCTCTAGAGCTGGAAATTCAAACCCTATTATCAAAGCGGGTTTTAGTCCAAGTCCCCGAGGGACAGGAAGGCAGAGGATTCTACTCTCCCTTATTCCTGATTTCTAAACCCGACGGTTCTTTCAGGACCATCATAAACCTTAAAAAACTCAATTCATTTGTCAAAAACCATCCATTCAAGATGGAATCCATTAGATCCACTATAAAACTCCTCTTTCCAAACTGTATGATGGGGGGCATTGATTTGAAAGATGCTTATTATCATCTCCCTATCCATGACAGATACCAAAGGTACCTCAGAGTAGCAGTAATAATCAACGGCGAGATTCATCATTTCCAGTATACAGCCATGCCCTTCGGCCTTTCAACAGCACCGAGGATCTTTACCAAGATAATGCTAGAGGTGATGGCCTACCTTTGCCAAAAAGAAACCTTAATTGTTCCCTATCTGGATGACTTTTTGGTCATTGGAAATTCAGTTACTCAATGTGCTGATCGTTTGGCTCATGCAATTTCCTCTCTACAGGATCTAGGCTGGATAATCAATACCAACAAATCCAGACTCACTCCGCTATCCTGTCAGGCGTTCTTGGGGTTCCATCTAGACTCCGTATCTCAAAAGTGTCTCCTGCCTCAGGTAAAAATACTACTGATCAAACACAAAGTCCTAGCGGCGATAAACAATCCACGTATATCCCTAAGACAAGCTATGTCCTTACTAGGATCCCTTATCTCTTGTATACCTGCGGTAAAATGGGCTCAACATCATACCCGTACACTGCAACACCAGATTTTACAAGAAGATAGACGGTTATCTGGTCACCTAAATGTGAAAATAACCTTATCTCAGGAAGTTTTAACTTCCTTAACATGGTGGCTGAATTCAGACCATTTGATGAGTGGTGTTCCATGGATAATAACGCCATCTCATACCATAACCACGGACGCCAGTCCTCATGGATGGGGCGCTCATATGGGGAATGATTTTTGCCAAGGGTTATGGAACATGGAGGAAAGCTGCTACTCCTCTAATGCTAAAGAATTAAATGCAGTAAAATACGCCTTATGCCATTTTCTCCCACAGCTTCGAGGGAAAGACGTCAGAATCCTTTCCGACAACACCACCACAGTGGCGTATCTAAACAGGCAAGGAGGCACGCGATCAGAGACTCTGATGTCTTCTGCTACAGAAATCCTGAATCTAGCAGAAAGTCACCTGACATCCCTTACTGCACTGCACATAAGGGGGGAAAACAACCAGCAGGCAGACTTCTTAAGTCGACACACCTTGAAACAAGGAGAGTGGTGCCTAAACCAACAGATTTTTCAAAACATAGTATCCCTATGGGGTCGGCCTCAAGTAGATCTCTTCGCCACAAGAAAAAAACAAAAAAGTCCGGAAATTTGCCTCCCTATCTCTAGCGGATCATCCGGACATTCTGGACGCTCTCCAAGCCCCTTGGCAGTTCAGTCTAGCATATGCTTTTCCGCCGATCATACTACTACCCCAAGTCATTCGCAAAATCAGAACCGAAGGAGCGAGGGTGATACTAATAGCTCCATTCTGGCCGAAGAGGCCTTGGTTCTCGTGGCTGCAAACCATGTCGGTCTCAGATCCTTGGGTCCTCCCCTCAACACCCAATCTTCTCTTCCAGGGTCCGTTTTTCCACCCTCAAGTGGACAGTCTACATCTCACGGCCTGGAATTTGAGAGGCAGATGCTAAAATCAAGGGGGTTCTCGGAGGGATTGATAAACACACTCCTCCAGAGTAGAAAACCTTCCACTACAAAAATGTACACAAAAATATGGAAGAAATTCCTACAATTCCATACATCTTTAAACACGTCAGAAATTCCGATACAGTCTATCCTGGAATCTCTTCAAAAAGGGAGAGAACTAGGTTTAACTGCAAACACCTTAAAAGTTCATGTTTCAGCACTAGGAGCTCTCTATGGCCATAACATTGCGGGGAATAGATGGGTATCCCGATTTATTACAGCCTGTGAATGGATAAATCCAGTTAATATACCTAGAGTTCCTCCCTGGGATCTAAACTTAGTTTTACAAGCCCTAACAGACTCTCCATTCGAACCAATAGATTCAATACCAATCAAGATCCTATCGCTAAAAACGGCCCTCTTGGTAGCACTGACTTCAGCCAGGAGAATCAGTGACATCCAAGCACTCTCTATAGATCCACCTTTCCTGCTAACTTTTCAGGATAAGTTGGTCCTTAAACCAGACCCTTCCTACCTTCCCAAAGTAGCTAAGACATTCCATAGGTCTCAGGAAATAATCTTGCCCACTTTCTTCAGTAATCCTTCCGCTCCTGAAGAACAAAAGTACCACACTCTAGATGTTAAAAGAGTAGTGTTAAAGTACATTGAAAGAACCTGTAGCTGGCGACAGTGTAGGGCTCTGTTTATTTCCTTCCAGGGTCACAAGAAGGGTCATGGAATAACAAAAAGCACGTTATCCCGGTGGATCAGAGAGGCTGTCGTGGCGAAAGGGAAAAAGCCGGATTACTCACCGGTAATACTCTATTAGTGAGTCCACGACAGCACCCTCTTACATCCCTCCCTATATTAATATAGTACTTACTATTGAGTAAAATTATTTTAATCGTACATGAGCAAATAAGTTTGAAAATGAAATAAATTATATTTGCCTAATACTGGCGGTCCTCTGGGTACTCTGAAATCAAAACTGAGGAGGAGAGGCGGACCGCCCCCTTTTATTTCTCGGTAGGTTTCCTGTTCCTGCGGGGCGGATCCCTCTCTCCAGTGGGGTGCTGTCGTGGACTCACTAAAAGAGTATTACCGGTGAGTAATCTGGCTTTTCTTGAACAATACCGACTTCTTCCTATACCACTGCTTGAAGAAGTTGTCTTCTAGAAACTGGCAGTAGGTCTGGGAGTTGAGCTTCACTCCATCCTCAACCCGAAAAGGACCCACAAGTTCATCTTTGATGATACCAGCCCATACCAGTACCCCACCTCCACCTTGCTGGCGTCTGAGTCGGAGTGGAGCTCTCTGCCCTTTACTGATCCAGCCTCTGGCCATCAGTCCATAAAACCTTTGAAAAGTCAGTCTTAAGATATTTCTTGGCCCAGTCTTGACGTTTTATCTTATGTTTCTTGTTCAAAGTTGGTCGTTTTTCAGCCTTCCTTACCTTGGCCATGTCCCTGAGTATCGCACACCTTGTGCTTTTTGTTACTCCAGCAATGTTGCAGCTCTGAAATATGGCAAAACTGGTGGCAAATGGCATCTTGGCAGCTTCACGCTTGATTTTCCTCAATTCATGGGCAGTTATTTTGCGCCTTTTATGCCCAACACGCTTGTTGCGACCCTGTTGGTTATTTGCCATGAAACGCTTGATTGTTCGGTGATCACGCTTCAAAAGTTTGGCAATTTCAAGACTGCTGCATCCCTCTGCAAGACATCTCACAATTTTGGACTTTTCAGAGCCCGTCAAATCTCTCTTCTGACCCATTTTGCCAAAGGAAAGGAAGTTGCTTAATAATTAAGCACATCTTATATAGGGTTTTGATGTCATTACACAGCATCCCTCCTCATTACAGAGATGTATATTCACCTGATTTACTTAATCAGTAGTTGGCTCTCAAGCCTGAACTGCTTGGAGTAGGACAACATGTATAAAAAGTATCATGTGATCAAAATACAACTTGCCTAATAATTCTGCACACAGTATAGAGCGTGCGGTTATCTGGAGAATACAATGATCATCCTTCACGATTGCAGTATAGATAAAGTATTTCTTTATTTGTGGGTATCAGAGTTCACGATACAAACTAGTTCTTCGCTCCGAACCTGAGCCTTCTACAGGCATCGAACACCTACAGCGCCTGATGAAGACTCATCCGATACGCATTGTGAACTCTAATGCCTACAAATAAAGGACCTTCATTTTTTCATCTGGATGACCGCATACTAAGCTTCCGAACTTTTATTCATCTTTCGATTGCCGTGACATTATCAAGCACAGTGCTGCCGAGTAGAGGACATGCATATATATACCGATCTGCGTGGCTGCAAATAGCTCACAAGCTCTACAATCCGTACAAACAAATGATCAGAGGGGTTGTCGAAACTGATCTGATATTGATATCCTATCTTATTATGGAAAACGTCTTTAAGTTGATCATTAAAATATCACTTACCTTGTTTTTTATTCTATGATGACTTTATGACTGTCTTACTTTTGTCTTACTCTTTTTGATTTTTTGCAACTTACTTTTGCCTTTAGTTTTTTTTTAATCAGTTTTTCCATTTTAGGAGCCTGGTGTTTATGGACATTTGTAGTTAAAACGATACATTTTCCCTTTTTTTGACCCTCCGGAAGGGGTCCTGATAAGTAACTCTAGAATATTACGTCTAGTCTTTGTGACACATTGTTCGCTCTTCCCCGAGCCCTCTGCCCGAGATAACGTACAACAAAGGTGTCGAGTTGTATTAAAACAAGGATTTATTGTTCCAATTAAAACATAATTTTCTTGCTGCCAAACAAAATCCTATCTCCGTAAGAGTAGATTGCCATGCTAGGTATCGTAAAACTGGAATCTGCCAAGGTCAGGAACTTTCTCACCATCAATGCTCTTGCTGTAACCACATGTGACAATGGTTTTTAAGTTTGCCTGTTGAGCTGCATTTTTCAAAATATCAAATTAGCTTTGTGCCATGATAACCGCTGAGTAACAGCTGTATCTATTATTCTGCACTCGGGCTCCATATTGAACTTGATAGAACGAGTCTCAAATTTCATCCGTTTTTTTTTTTTTTTTTAACATCTGCAAGACTTTTGGACTTCTTGACCTGTGGGAGGACAGATATTGAAAAAGCAACCAAAAACAAACTATATCTTAAGTGTACTTCACTTCTGGGACCCTCACATTACCTAAGACAGATGGGGGCTTTGCCCTAGGGAAAAGCACGGCTGGCCAGTCTATATTTTCGTTTTCATGCACAGCATTGCAGCCCATATGTTCTTGGAATCCTTTAAAGTCTTCGTCATCAGATCCGAATTATGCAAGCATTAATGTATACAATGGCCTGTAATCTCTAAAAATGATAAAGCTGGAGGCGATTAACACTGGAGAAAATGAACTGACAATAGGCAAAGCTCAGCTCAGCTCCTCTTCCCACTTGTCTATGAAGAACCTCTGCCCATGATACCAAGTATGCCCAGAACACTCTGCCATGCAAACAAGTAGGTTGTCTTCTTACATTGAGGTGACCGTAAAAGCAAAGCCACAGCACAAGCTGGAGGCAAATTTTGCAGGCTGACATTAGGCAATTGAGTCAGCTAAACTCATCCTACTCTCTTTACAAAGTAACCTCTCTCCATGACACAAAACCTAAGTGCAACAATCTGCTGTAAAAGTCCTTAGATTTTCCAATCTTCAAGAGTCTTTAGGAGCATTCCCACAACAATCGTACAAGTGAATGGGTCTCCTTACATTCCGATGCCTTTAAGAGCATTCGCGTATGCCATAAAAGTCCATAAAGCTGGAGGCAGATAACGCGGGATCATAGCATTGACATTAAGCAATGGAGGCAGCTAAGCTTCTATTCCCTTGTTCTGCAGTGTCTGGCAGCAGCTGCTACACATTGAATGGAGCGGCAAATTGCAGCTTTGTTCAACGTGCTACATCCCATCTTTGACAGTGCTAGTAACAGCTGATCTGTGTGTGTGTGTGTGTGGGGGGGGGGGGGGAGCTGTTGGATCCCCACTGATCTGATATTAATGACCTATCCTAAGGATGTGATTAATATCTTGTGACTGGACATTCCCTTTAACTTCAGTTATTAGAAGAGTTGAACTCCATCCAAGACCTGAATTGAGCACAGCAGGTTGCGTCAAAAAATGATGCAACAAGAAAACACAGTAAGTACACCAAAAAGAGCATGAACCGCACCTACAAAAATCATACATTGATCTAATGCCGCTAGGCAAAAATATATATAACTGAACATGAGTGTTTAGTTGATCAGACTGTATAAAGCCCACTGCCACTTCACAGCGAACCTCTTAGTGGGTCCCTATCGCCCTAACCAAGCTGAGCCGTGCGCCAGCCACTGTCGCAGCAACACTGCAAAAGCAGGGCGGACGGCTTGGTGCCCCACATCACCCATGCTGCAAGGCAGAGTCCCCATGACTCCAGACCGCGCCGCGCCACCAGCACAAAACCACAGCAACAATGGCCACCACACAGCACCACACCAAATGAAAGGAGCATTGAAACTCGCCTTTCTCAAGCTCTCCAGTGAGAGCAAAAATAGGCTAGACCCTTTTATTTGCAGTCTCCTGCTAATTTAAAATCACCTGTGCCAAGTGGGAGGAGCGCTGATCCTAGAAAGGGGAAACAACATGCTATACACCAAAAAAAGAGCATGAACTGCACCTTCATCAGGCTCTTACTGGAGAGTTCAGTGCGAGAAATTCACGTATCAAATCCGGCACTGCCACCGGCACTCTGGATTGGAGCGTGTGGGTTCATGTATTTCTATGCAGCTGAACGCTCCGTTCCTGAGTGCCGGGACTTGATGCGAGAGACTCGCATTGAATTCGGAAGTGTGACCCTGGCCTTACCGTGGCTCTCCCGACCCAAACTCAACAGCCTCATAGGTATATATGACACTGTCAATTTGGGGTCAGGAGACCCAATGGGCAGTGCTTGCATCACGGTCCATACACTGGCCACAACACACACTGATGTGTAATTCCATCCTAAGTTTTATAGGATCCCAATTTTTTCTTACCTAACCCAATTTTCCCTTATTGACTTGATTGAGACATGTCTTTTTCTAATCCTAGTATGTGATTTCTTCATCTAAAATGCTAGTTGGATTGGAAATTATGTTCCCAGCGTACGGCGACTTTTTTTGTGTGAAAAAAAATCTGAACTTACCCCCCCCACCTAGAAGCCTAACCCATAGCCTGGAATTGATGCTTCCATTGTTTGCAGGGCCAAAAGTGACTTCATTTATTTGCCGTGCTGTGACTTGCGCTGGCGCTTGTCTGTGTATCATGGCATAATATCCTAAACCAACAGGGTGATAATGTTTGGTGGAAGAACAGGTATTTGTTCATGCAGCACTTGTAAGATTTTTATTTGCTTAGTTAACACTTTCTATTATATAACGGCATAAAATGGCATCTGGCATGTCCCCATTTCCTGTTATGAAAGATTTCCTTTTGAAGGCTCGTCGTCTACAGCCTTCAGGTTATTACTTAGCGATGTATTGAGAAGGAGTGAAAGACGGACTTAGAAGATAAACCATGGCTTTTGTTAACCTGTAGTTGGTTTACACAGCGATACGTTGTCTGTACATGTTCATTATGGAACCACATTGCATTGGGAGAAGTTATCGACAGTTTTGAGGTGCATGTAACCAGGGTCAGGACTCGATGCATCTCCTCTGTGACTAGGATAACCATACACCAAAAAATACTATTTACGTCAGTGGATGACTGTTCGATGGTTCATAGTTTCAGAAATGTACAGAAATAAGGCAAACAAGGTACAATAGCAGAGTTATTAGGTTGGAGAATTTTCTAATAATTTTGATTTTGTCAAAGATACGTCATTGAAGGGGGGAGGATGGACAAACTGTACTAACAAGATAGATTATCTAATAAACTGTTCACAACTTGTCCCTCTGCTAAGATCCCGGTGATAATCCTTGGACAACCCATTAGCAAATGTATAATTTCCCTGCAGCACCCCTTCAGGAGAGATGATCCATTGCACAGTTTCCATTCCCAATGAAATTTTTATGCTTTTTTCATCCTTCAGTGGGAGGGAAATGTGTTGTAGTCTTTCTACCTATTAGGGGGACCTGAATGGGGGGGGATCAGGATTTAACAGGAGCATAATAAGTTCAAAGACTCTACATCTCTACCTTCAACCCGGGACACGGATAGTTTAGAGTTCCAGTTTCAGAGACCGTTTGAGGCCACCCTTCCTTAGCAAAGACCGTCACAGAGGGAAACTTGTATTGAATGTGAGAGCAATGAATGCCAGGATATCTCACTATATTCTTAAACTTTGAATATTATTATTAAACGGTGTGAGGGGTACGCTTTAATTTTTATTGGTACTATCACGACTCTGTTGTCCGAATACCTATGGCCAGGGGCTCCTTCCCTGTCCCTAATGCTAGGGGCGCCCTAGCTATTCCTGCTTACCGGATTACTTCTGATGGGGAAGATGCTGGAGCCACATACCTTGCTGAACTTTTGAATCAGCCCTATATCTGTCCCCCTCCTACACTCAGGGAAGTGGGGAGTAATAGTATATGTATATACACAAACCAGAATAACAAGGAAGGATGTATAGGGATAAAGGAAAAATACCAATCATACAAATATGCCCACACAGACAACAGAGAGGAACACTAGGGAAAATAGAACGGAAAACCAAATGGGAGAGGGTGAGGAATTGCACACAGCCGCAACACCCAGCAGCAGTCACAGATCAAAACTCCAAACACCTCTGCCAACAATCGACTCCTCCATTCCACGCCAGGCAGTATATGTCTAACACTGGCAATTCAGATTGTCAGAGGA